>NC_139965.1:44506853-44851853 GCF_963993115.1 Abramis brama | reverse complement strand
CCCTTAACGTGCTCAAAAACTCATGAAACTTTGCACACAGGTCAGAAGCTGCGGCCATTAGGGCCGGGCTGAAGATGGTACCTGGGCGTGGCAGGGGGGCTCGACAGCGCCCCCTTGAATGGGGTCCGAGTGCAGTCCGAAAACTTGGTCCATATACCAAACACGCTTGCATGAATTAATATGAAACTCGGTACACATATAGATCTTATCGGGTCGAACAACTTTCGTGCTCTAAGTTTTACGTCAGCCCAACAGGAAGTTGGCTATTATGGGTTGTTTGGAAAACGCATGCTGTGGAATTTGATGTACTCCTCCTTCTGGGTGGTTGCTATGGTGTTGCTAGGCGGTTGTTAGGGTATTCTGGGTGGTTGCTAGGGCGTTGCTACGCAGTTGCTAGGGTATTCAGGGTGGTTGCTAGGGTGTGATGGGTGGTTGCTAGGCAGTTGCTAGGGTGTTCTGGGCGGTTGCTAGGGTGATCTGGGTGGTTGCTATGGAGTTGCTAGGCGGTTGCTAGGGTCTTCAGGGTGGTTGCTAGGGTGTGATGGGTGGTTGCTAGGCAGTTGCTAGGGTGTTCTGGGTGGTTGCTAGGGCGTTGCTAGGAAGTTGCTAGGGTGTTCTGGGTGGTTGCTATGGTGTTGCTAGGCAGTTGCTATGGTATTCTGGGTGGTAGCTAGGGCATTGCTAAGCAGTTGCTAGGGTGTTCTGGGTGGTTGCTAGGCCGTTGCTAGGGTGTTCTGGGTGGTTGCTAGGCAGTTGCTAGGCAGTTGCTATGGTATTCTGGGTGGTTGCTAGGCGGTTGCTAGGCAGTTGCTAGGGTGTTCTGGGTGGTTACTATGGTGTTGCTAGGCGGTTGCTAGGGCGTTGCTAGGGTATTTTGGGTGGTTGCTAGGCGGTTGTTAGGCAGTTCTGGCTGGTTGCTAGGTGGTTGCTAGGCAGTTGCTATGGTGTTCTATGTGGTTGCTAGGTGTTCTGGGTGGTTGCTAGGTAGTTGCTAGGTGTTCTGGGTGGTTGTTAGGCAGTTGCTAGGGTGTTCTGGGTGGTTGCTAGAGTTTTTTGGTGGTTACTAGAGCATTTCTAGACGTTGCTATGCTGTTCAGGGTGGTTGCTAAGGTATTTTTGTTAGTTGCTATGGTGTTACTAGGTGGTTGGTAGTTGTCAAATATGGTTACTATGGAGTTTTTATAGAGTTCTTAAAATCTTTAATAACGAGTGCCTTCAGTACGGCCGAATAGGCACAAGCATGGAGCGATATCGCAAGGCCATGAGAGTAAAATTGCTTTAAAAAAGACAAAAAAAAATTAAAAAATTTTTTTTTTTGGTTTAGGGTGGTTGCTAGGCAGTTGCTAGGGTGTTCTGGGTGGTTGCTAAGGTATTTTTGTTAGTTGCTATGGTGTTACTAGGTGGTTGGTAGTTGTCAAATATGGTTACTATGGAGTTTTTATAGAGTTCCTAAAATCTTTAATAACGAGTGCCTTCAGTACGGCCGAATAGGCACAAGCATGGAGCGATATCGCAAGGCCATGAGAGTAAAATTGCTTTAAAAAATACAAAAAAAATGTAAAAAATTATTTTTTTTGGTTTAGGGTGGTTGCTAGGGAGCTCTTAGTGGTTGCTAGGGTGCTGAAACTGGTTGCTAGGGTGTGGCTATGAAGATTTTAGGCCATTACTTATTGGCTGCTTGATAATATAAATCCTCTGAGGGAGAGAGAGAGGGAGAGACGCAGGGGTGTCAGGCCCTTTGGAGTCTGTGTGTGTGAAAACGTCGGTTGGGATTCAAATATTTTTAGAACTCCCAATGTAAAGTCAATGGGACTTTTTTGGCCGCTTTTTCGTCCGCTGTGCGAACATCGTACACCCGATCACTTAGAAAAGTCATAGCACACCTCTCCTCAATGAGCCGGTCGATTTGACGCCTCACTCAGGGGTCTGTGACAAACGGTGCGGGGCGAGTTTCGCGCCAAACTTTTGTGTGGAAGAATAATAAGAAGAAGAAGAATAACTAGAATGTACATTTCCTGAAGAAAATGTGAAATGGTGCTTGCAGTGGCAAAACTCTCCACTCGGTTGCTAGGGTGTTGTACATGATTGCATACGAGCCAACAACCATGTCTGTACGATGTTGTGGAGCTGAAATATAGCTTCTATATGTTGCAATATGGTTTATATGTGGCTCTAAACGGTTGCTAGGGTGTTCCGGGTGGTTGCTAGGCAATTGCTAGGGTATTCTTGGTGGTTGCTAGGGTGTTGCTAAGGTGTTCTGGTTGGTTGCTAGGCGGTTGCTAGGGTATTCTTGGTGGTTGCTAGGCAGTTGCTAGGTGGTTGCTAGGGTATTCTTGGTGGTTGCTATGGTGTTGCTAGGTGGTTGGTAGGGTATTTTAGATGGTTGCTAGGGAGTTGCTAGGGTGTTCTGGGTGGTTGCTATGGTGTTGCTAGGCGGTTGCTAGGGTATTCTGGGTGGTTGCTATGGTGTTGCTAGGCGGTTGCTAGGGTGTTCTGGGTGGTTGCTAGAGGGTTCAGGGTGGTTGCTAGGCAGTTGCTAGGGTGTTGAGTGGTTGCTGAGGTGTTGCTAGGCGGTTGCTAGGGTATTTTGGGTGGTTGCTAGAGCGTTGCTAGGCAGTTGCTAGGGTATTTTGGGTGGTTGCTATGGCGTTGTTAGGCAGTTGCTAGGGTATTCTGGATGGTTGCTATGGTGTTGCTAGGCAGTTGCTAAGGTGTTCTGGGTGGTTGCTAGGCGGTTGCTAGGGTATTCTTGGTGGTTGCTAGGGCGTTGTTGGTGGTTGCTATGGTGTTGCTAGGCAGTTGCTAAGGTGTTCTGGGTGGTTGCTAGGCAGTTGCTAGGGTATTCTTGGTGGTTGCTAGGCAGTTGCTAGGGTATTCTTGGTGGTTGCTAGGGCGTTGCTAGGTGGTTGCTAGGGTGTTGTGGCTGGTTGCTATGGTGTTTCTAGGCAGTTGCTATGGTATTCTGGGTGGATGCTAGGGCGTTGCTAGGCAGTTGCTAGGGTGTTCTAGGTGGTTGCTAGGTGTTATGGGTGGTTGCTAGGCAGTTGCTAGGGTGTTCTGGGTGGTTGCTCTGGTATTTTTGGTGGTTACTAGAGCGTTTCTAGATGTTGCTAGGGTGTTCAGGGTGGTTGCTAAGGTATGTTTGGTAGTTGCTATGGTGTTACTAGGTGGTTGGTAGTTACAAAGATGGTTACTATGGAGTTTTTATAGAGTTCTTAAAATCTTTAATAACGAGTGCCTTCAGTATGGCCGAATATGCACAAGCATGGAGCAATATCACAAGGCTACGAGTGTGATATTGCTTTAAAAAATGTAAAAAAAAATTTTTTTTATTATTTATTGGTTTAGGGTGGTTGCTAGGGACCTCTTAGTGGTTGCTAGGGTGCTGAAACTGGTTGCTAGGGTGTGGCTATGAAGATTTTAGGCCATTACTTATTGGCTGCTTGATAATATAAATCCTCTGAGGGAGAGAGAGAGGGAGAGATGCAGGGGTGTCAGGCCCTTTGGAGTCTGTGTGTGTGAAAACGTCGGTTGGGATTCAAATATTTTTAGAACTCCCAATGTAAAGTCAATGGGACTTTTTTGGCCGCTTTTTTGCCCGCTGTGCGAACATCGTACACCCGATCGCTTAGAAAAGTCATAGCACACCTCTCCTTAATGAGCCGGTCGATTTGACACCTCACTCAGGGGTCTGAGACAAACGGTGCGGGGCGAGTTTCGCGCCAAACTTTGTCCAGAATAAAAATAAGAATAATAACTAGAATGTACATTTCCTGAAGAAAATGTGAAGTGGTGCTTGCAGTGGCAAAATTCGCCACTGGGCAGATGTTAACACAATTAACATGTTGTGATACCATGATATACCACGTTTTAGCATTATTTACCACGATTTACCATGTTTCTAAGATGATTTATTACGATTTAACATATTCCAGCATGATTTACTATGATTAACATGTTGTTAGAATGATGCTAGCAGGATTAGCATGTTGGTTGGATGATGCTAGCATGATTAGCATGTTGCTAGCATGCTTTTAACAAGATGCTAGCATGATTAGCATTTTGCTAGCATGCTTTTAACAAGATGCTAGCATGATTAGCATGTTGCTAGCATGTTTTTAGCTAGATGCTAACATGATTAGCATGTTGCTAGCATGATTAGCATGTTGCTAACATTATGCTAGCTTGATTAGCATGATGCTAGCTTTATTAGCATGTTGGTAACCTAATGCTAGCATGCTTATCATGTTGCTAGCATTATGCTAGCTTGATTAGCATGTTGCTAGCATGGTTAGCATGTTGCTAGCATGATGCTAGCTTGATTAGCATGTTTTGCTAGCATAATGCTAGCATGATTAGCATGTTGCTAGCATGATGTTCGCATGATGCTAGCTTGATTAGCATGATGCTAGCATTATGCTAGCTTGATTAGCATGTTGTTAGCATGATGCTAGCTTTATTAGCATGTTGGTAGCCTAATGATAGCATGATTAGCATGTTGCTAGCATTATGCTAGCTTGATTAGCATGTTGCTAGCATGGTTAACATGTTGCTAGCATGATGCTAGCTTGATTAGCATGTTGCTAGCATAATGCTAGCATGATTAGCATGTTGCTAGCATGATGCTAGCTTTATTAGCATGATGCTAGCATTATGCTAGCTTGATTAGCATGTTGTTAGCATTATGTTAGCTTTATTAGCATGTTGGTAGCATAATGCTAGCATGATTAGCATGATGCTAGCTTGATTAGCATGTTGCTAGCATGATTAGCATGTTGATAGCATGATGCTAGCTTGATTAGCATGTTGCCAGCATGTTTTTAGCAAGATGCTGTTGCCAGGTGGTTGCTAGGGTGTTCTGGGTGGTTGCTATGGTGTTGCTAGGCAGTTGCTAAGGTGTTCTGGGTGGTTGCTAGGCAGTTGCTAGGGTATTCTTGGTGGTTGCTAGGGCGTTGCTAGGTGGTTGCTAGGGTGTTCTGGGTGGTTGCTATGGTGTTGCTAGGCAGTTGCTATGGTATTCTGGGTGGATACTAGGGCATTGCTAGGCAGTTGCTAGGGTGTTCTGGTTGGTTGCTAGGTGTTCTGGGTGGTTGCTAGGCAGTTGCTAGGTGTTCTAGGTGGTTGCTAGGCAGTTGCTAGGGTGTTCTGGGTGCTTGCTAGAGTTTTTTGTGGTTACTAGAGCATTTCTAGACGTTGCTAGGGTGTTCAGGGTGGTTGCTAAGGTGTTTTTGTTAGTTGCTATGGTGTTACTAGGTGGTTGGTAGTTGTCAAATATGGTTACTATGGAGTTTTTATAGAGTTCTTAAAATCTTTAATAACGAGTGCCTTCTGTACGGCACTCGGCCTGCGGCCTCGTGCCTATGGCCGAATAGGCACAAGCATGGAGCAATATCGCAAGGCCACAAGAGTAAAATTGCTTTATAAATATAAAAAAAATTAAAAAATGTTTTTTTTTGGTTTAGGGTGGTTGCTAGGGAGCTCTTAGTGGTTGCTAGGGTGCTGAAACTGGTTGCTAGGGTGTGGCTATGAAGATTTTAGGCCATAACTTATTGGCTGCTTGATAATATAAATCCTCTGAGGGAGAGAGAGAGGGAGAGATGCAGGGGTGTCAGGCCCTTTGGAGTGGTGTGTGTGTGAAAACGTCGGTTGGGATTCAAATATTTTTAGAACTCCCAATGTAAAGTCAATGGGACTTTTTTGGCCGCTTTTTCGTCCGCTGTGCGAACATCGTACACCCGATCGCTTAGAAAAGTCATAGCACACCTCTCCTCAATGAGCCGCTCGATTTGACGCCTCACTCAGGGGTCTGTGACAAACGGTGCGGGGCGCATTACGCGCCAAACTTTTGTCCAGAATAATAAAAAGAAGTAAAAGAATAATAATAAGTATGAGCAATAACAATAGTGATGCTTTCAAAAAAGCACCACTAATAATAAGTATGCAAGAGAACACTAATGATGCCTTGCTTTCAGCAAGCACCATTAACTAGAATGTACATTTCCTGAAGAAAATGTGAAGTGGTGCTTGCAGTGGCAAAACTTGCCACTCGGTTGCTAGAGTGTGGTACATGATTGCATACAAGCCAACAAACATGTCTGTACGATGTTCTGGTGCTGAGATATGGCTTATTAATGTTGTTCAGGTGGTTGCTAGGGTGTTGCGAGGGTGTTCTGTGTGGTTGCTAGGGCTTTGCTAGGTGGTTGCTAGGGTGTTCTGGGTGGTTGTTATGGTATTCTGGGTGGTTGCTATGGTGTTGCTAGGCGGTTGCTAGGGTATTCTGGGTGGTTGCTAGGGCGTTGCTAGGCAGTTGCTAGGGTGTTCTGGGTGGTTGCTATGGTGTTGCTAGGCGGTTGCTAGGGCGTTGCTAGGCAGTTGCTAGGATATTCTGGGTGGTTGCTATGGTGTTGCTAGGCGGTTGCTAGGGTATTCTGGGTGGTTGCTAAGTGGTTGCTAGGCAGTTGCTAGGGTGTTCTGAGTGGTTGCTATGGTGTTGCTAGGTGGTTGCTAGGGTATTCTGGGTGGTTGCTAGGGCGTTGCTAGGCAATTGCTAGGGTGTTCTGGGTGGTTGCTATAGTGTTGCTAGGCGGTTGCTAGGGTATTCTGGGTGGTTGCTAGGGCGTTGCTAGGCAATTGCTAGGGTATTCTGAGTGGTTGCTATGGTGTTGCTAGACGGTTGCTAGGGTATTCTGGGTGGTTGCTAGGCGGTTGCTAGGGTATTATTGGTGGTTGCTAGGGCGTTACTAGGCAGTTGCTAGGCTGTTCTGGGTGGTTGCTAGGGCGTTGCTAGGCAGTTGCTAGGATATTCTGAGTGGTTGCTATGGTGTTGCTAGGCGGTTGCTAGGGTATTCTGGGTGGTTGCTAGGCGGTTGCTAGGGTGTTCTGGGTGGTTGCTAGGGCGTTGCTAGGCAGTTGCTAGGGTATTCTGGGTGGTTGCTATGGTGTTGCTAGGCGGTTGCTAGGGTATTCTGGGTGGTTGCTAGGCGGTTGCTAGGGTATTCTTGGTGGTTGCTAGGCTGTTTTGGGTGGTTGCTATGGCGTTGCTAGGCGGTTGCTAGGGTATTCTGGGTGGTTGCTAGGGCGTTGCTAGGGTATTCTGGGTGGTTGCTATGGTGTTGCTAGGCAGTTGCTATGGTATTCTGGGTGGATGCTAGGGCGTTGCTAGGCAGTTGCTAGGGTGTTCTGGGTGGTTGCTAGGCAGTTGCTAGGTGTTCTGGGTGGTTGCTAGGCAGTTGCTAGGGTGTTCTGGGTGGTTGCTAGAGTTTTTTGGTGGTTACTAGAGCATTTCTAGACGTTGCTAGGGTGTTCAGGGTGGTTGCTAAGGTATTTTTGGTAGTTGCTATGGTGTTACTAGGTGGTTGGTAGTTGTCAAATATGGTTACTATGGAGTTTTTATAGAGTTCTTAAAATCTTTAATAACGAGTGCCTTCAGTACGGCACTCGGCCTGCGGCCTCGTGCCTATGGCCGGATAGGCACAAGCATGGAGCGATATCGCAAGGCCATGAGAGTAAAATTGCTTTAAAAAATTAAAAAAAATTAAAAAAAATTTTTTTTTTGGTTTAGGGTGGTTGCTAGGGAGCTCTTAGTGGGTGCTAGGGTGCTGAAACTGGTTGCTAGGGTGTGGCTATGAAGATTAGGCCATAACTTATTGGCTGCTTGATAATATAAATCCTCTGAGGGAGAGAGAGAGGGAGAGACGCAGGGGTGTCAGGCCCTTTGGAGTCTGTGTGTGTGAAAACGTCGGTTGGGATTCAAATATTTTTAGAACTCCCAATGTAAAGTCAATGGGACTTTTTTGGCCGCTTTTTCGTCCGCTGTGCGAACATCGTACACCCGATCGCTTAGAAAAGTCATAGCACACCTCTCCTCAATGAGCCGGTCGATTTGACACCTCACTCAGGGGTCTGTGACAAACGGTGCGGGGCGCATTACGCGCCAAACTTTTGTCCAGAATAATAAAAAGAAGAAGAATAACTAGAATGTACATTTCCTGAAGAAAATGTGAAGTGGTGCTTGCAGTGGCAAAACTCGCCACTGGGCAGATGCTAACACAATTAACATGTTGTGATACCATGATATACCACGTTTTAGCATTATTTACCACGATTTACCATGTTTCTAAGATGATTTACTACGATTTACCACATTCCAGCATGATTTTCTATGATTAACATGTCGTTAGAATGATGCTAGCAGGATTAGCATGTTGTTAGCATGATTAGCATGTTGGTTGGATGATGCTAGCATGATTAGCATGTTGCTAGCATGCTTTTAACAAGATGCTAGCATGATTAGCATTTTGATAGCATGTTTTTAGCTAGATGCTAACATGATTAGCATGTTGCTAGCATTATGCTAGCTTGATTAGCATGTTGGTAACATAATGCTAGCATGATTAGCATGTTGCTAGCATGATTAGCATGTTGCTAGCATGATGCTAGCTTGATTAGCATGTTGCTAGCATGATGATAGCATGATTAGCATGTTGCTAGCATGATGCTAACATTATGCTAGCTTGATTAGCATGTTGCAGCATGATGCTAGCTTTATTAGCATGTTGGTAGCATGATGCTAGCTTGATTAGCATGTTGCTAGCATGATGCTAGCATGATTAGCATGTTGCTAGCATGATGCTAGCTTGATTAGCATGTTGCTAGCATGATGCTAGCTTGATTAGCATGATGCTAGCTTGATTAGCATGATGCTAGCATGATAAGCATGTTGCTAGCATGTTTTTAGCAAGATGCTGTTGCCAGGTGGTTGCTAGGGTGTTCTGGGTGGTTGCTATGGTGTTGCTAGGCAGTTGCTAAGGTGTTCTGGGTGGTTGCTAGGCAGTTGCTAGGGTATTCTTGGTTGTTGCTAGGGCGTTGCTAGGTGGTTGCTAGGGTGTTCTGGGTGGTTGCTATGGTGTTGCTAGGCAGTTGCTATGGTATTCTGGGTGGATGCTAGGGTGTTGCTAGGCAGTTGCTATGGTATTCTGGGTGGTTGCTATGGTGTTGCTAAGCAGTTGCTAAGGTGTTCTGGGTGGTTGCTAGGCAGTTGCTAGGGTTTTATTGGTGGTTGCTAGGCAGTTGCTAGGGTATTCTTGGTGGTTGCTAGGGCGTTGCTAGGTGGTTGCTAGGGTGTTCTGGGTGCTTGCTAGAGTTTTTTGTGGTTACTAGAGCATTTCTAGACGTTGGTAGGGTGTTCAGGGTGGTTGCTAAGGTGTTTTTGTTAGTTGCTATGGTGTTACTAGGTGGTTGGTAGTTGTCAAATATGGTTACTATGGAGTTTTTATAGAGTTCTTAAAATCTTTAATAACGAGTGCCTTCTGTACGGCACTCGGCCTGCGGCCTCGTGCCTATGGCCGAATAGGCACAAGCATGGAGCGATATCGCAAGGCCACGAGAGTAAAATTGCTTTAAAAAATATAAAAAAAATAAAAAAATGTTTTTTTTTGGTTTAGGGTGGTTGCTAGGGAGCTCTTAGTGGTTGCTAGGGTGCTGAAACTGGTTGCTAGGGTGTGGCTATGAAGATTTTAGGCCATAACTTATTGGCTGCTTGATAATATAAATCCTCTGAGGGAGAGAGAGAGGGAGAGACGCAGGGCTGTCAGGCCCTTTGGAGTCTGTGTGTGTGAAAACGTCGGTTGGGATTCAAATATTTTTAGAACTCCCAATGTAAAGTCAATGGGACTTTTTTGGCCGCTTTTTCGTCCGCTGTGCGAACATCGTACACCCGATCGCTTAGAAAAGTCATAGCACACCTCTCCTCAATGAGCCGGTCGATTTGACACCTCACTCAGGGGTCTGTGACAAACGGTGCGGGGCGCATTACGCGCCAAACTTTTGTGTGGAAGAATAATAATAATAACTAGAATGTACATTTCCTGAAGAAAATGTGAAGTGGTGCTTGCAGTGGCAAAATTCACCACTGGGCAGATGCTAACACAATTAACATGTTGTGATACCATGATATACCACATTTTAGCATTATTTACCACGATTTACCATGTTTCTAAGATGATTTATTACGATTTACTACATTCCAGCATGATTTACTATGATTAACATGCTGTTAGAATGATGCTAGCAGGATTAGCATGTTGTTAGCATGATTAGCATGTTGGTTGGATGATGCTAGCATGATTAGCATGTTGCTAGCATGCTTTTAACAAGATGCTAGCATGATTAGCATGTTGCTAGCATGTTTTTAGCTAGATGCTAACATGATTAGCATGTTTTTAGCATTATGCTAGCTTGATTAGCATGTTGCTAGCATGATGTTAGCTTGATTAGCATGTTGCTAGCATAATGCTAGCATGATTAGCATGTTGCTAGCATGATGCTAGCTTGATTAGCATGATGCTAGCATGATGCTAGCTTGATTAGCATGTTGCCAGCATTATGCTAGCTTGATTAGCATGTTGTTAGCATGATGCTAGCTTTATTAGCATGTTGTTAGCATAATGCTAGCATGATTAGCATGTTGCTAGCATGATGCTAGCTCGATTAGCATGTTGCTAGCATGATGCTAACTTGATTAGCATGTTGCTAGCATGATGCTAGCTTGATTAGCATGTTGCCAGCATGTTTTTAGCAAGATGCTGTTGCCAGGTGGTTGCTAGGGTGTTCTGGGTGGTTGCTATGGTGTTGCTAGGCAGTTGCTAAGGTGTTCTGGGTGGTTGCTAGGCAGTTGCTAAGGTGTTCTGGGTGGTTGCTAGGCAGTTGCTAGGGTATTCTTGGTGGTTGCTAGGGCGTTGCTAGGTGGTTGCTAGGGTGTTCTGGGTGGTTGTTATGGTGTTGCTAGGCAGTTGCTATGGTATTCTGGGTGGATACTAGGGCATTGCTAGGCAGTTGCTAGGGTGTTCTGGGTGGTTGCTAGGTGTTCTGGGTGGTTGCTAGGCAGTTGCTAGGTGTTCTAGGTGGTTGCTAGGCAGTTGCTAGGGTGTTCTGGGTGCTTGCTAGAGATTTTTGTGGTTACTAGAGCATTTCTAGACGTTGCTAGGGTGTTCAGGGTGGTTGCTAAGGTGTTTTTGTTAGTTGCTATGGTGTTACTAGGTGGTTGGTAGTTGTCAAATATGGTTACTATGGAGTTTTTATAGAGTTCTTAAAATCTTTAATAACGAGTGCCTTCAGTACGGCACGAGGCCTGTGGCCTCGTGCCTATGGCCGAATAGGCACAAGCATGGAGCGATATCGCAAGGCCACGAGAGTAAAATTGCTTTAAAAAATAAAAAAAATGTAAAAAAATGTTTTTTTTTGGTTTAGGGTGGTTGCTAGGGAGCTCTTAGTGGTTGCTAGGGTGCTGAAACTGGTTGCTAGGGTGTGGCTATGAAGATTTTAGGCCATTACTTATTGGCTGCTTGATAATATAAATCCTCTGAGGGAGAGAGAGAGGGAGAGATGCAGGGGTGTCAGGCCCTTTGGAGTGGTGTGTGTGTGAAAACGTCGGTTGGGATTTGAATTTTTTTAGAATGCCCAATGTAAAGTCAATGGGGACTTTTTTGGCCGCTTTTTCGTCCGCTGTGCGAACATCGTACACCCGATCGCTTAGAAAAGTCATAGCACACCTCTCCTCAATGAGCCGGTCGATTTGACACTTCACTCAGGGGTCTGTGACAAACGATGCGGGGCGAGTTTCGCGCCAAACTTTGTCCAGAATAATAATAATAATAAGAATAATAAGTATGAGCAATAACAATAGTGATGCTTTCAAAAAAGCACCACTAACTAGAATGTACATTTCCTGAAGAAAATGTGAAGTGGTGCTTGCAGTGGCAAAACTCGCCACTCGGTTGCTAGGGTCTTATACATGATTGCATACGAGCCAACAACCATGTCTGTACGATGTTCTGGTGCTGAGATATGGCTTATTCTTGTTGTTCTGGGTGGTTGCTATGGTGTTCTGGGTGGTTGCTATGGTGTTGCTAGGCGTTTGCTTGGGTATTCTGGGTGGTTGCTAGGCGGTTGCTAGGCGGTTGCTAGGGTATTCTGGGTGGTTGCTATTGTGTTGCTAGGCGGTTGCTAGGGTATTCTGGGTGGTTGCTAGGGTATTCTTAGTGGTTGCTAGGCAGTTGCTAGGCGGTTGCTAGGGTGTTCTGGGTGGTTGCTATGGTGTTGCTAGGCGGTTGCTAGGGTATTCTGGGTGGTTGCTAGGGCGTTGCTAGGGTATTCTGGGTGGTTGCTATGGTGTTGCTAGGGTATTCTGGATGGTTGCTAGGGCGTTGCTAGGCAGTTGCTAGGGTATTCTGGATGGTTGCTAGGCAGTTGCTAGGGTGTTCTGGGTGGTTGCTATGGGGTTGCTAGGCAGTTGCTATGGTATTCTGGGTGGATGCTAGGGCGTTGCTAGGCAGTTGCTAGGGTGTTCTACGTGGTTGCTAGGTGTTCTGGGTGGTTGCTAGGCAGTTGCTAGGTGTTCTGGGTGGTTGCTAGGCAGTTGCTAGGGTGTTCTGGGTGGTTGCTAGAGTTTTTTGGTGGTTACTAGAGCATTTCTAGACGTTGCTAGGGTGTTCAGGGTGGTTGCTAAGGTATTTTTGTTAGTTGCTATGGTGTTACTAGGTGGTTGGTAGTTGTCAAATATGGTTACTATGGAGTTTTTATAGAGTTCTTAAAATCTTTAATAACGAGTGCCTTCAGTACGGCACTCGGCCTACGGCCTCGTGCCTATGGCCGAATAGGCTCAAGCATGGAGCGATATCGCAATGCCATGAGAGTAAAATTGCTTTAAAAAATAAAAAAAAATTAAAAAATATTTTTTTTTTGTTTTAGGGTGGTTGCTAGGGAGCTCTTAGTGGTTGCTAGGGTGCTGTAACTGGTTGCTAGGGTGTGGCTATGAAGATTTTAGGCCATTACTTATTGGCTGCTTGATAATATAAATCCTCTGAGGGAGAGAGAGAGGGAGAGACGCAGGGGTGTCAGGCCCTTTGGAGTGGTGTGTGTGTGAAAACGTCGGTTGGGATTCAAATATTTTTAGAACTCCCAATGTAAAGTCAATGGGACTTTTTTGGCCGCTTTTTCGTCCGCTGTGCGAACATCGTACACCCGATCGCTTAGAAAAGTCATACCACACCTCTCCTCAATGAGCCGGTCGATTTGACACCTCACTCAGGGGTCTGAGACAAACGGTGCGGGGCGAGTTACGCGCCAAACTTTGTCCAGAATAATAAGAAGAATAATAATAATAAGTATGCAAGAGAACAATAGTGATGCCTTGCTTTCAGCAAGCACCACTAACTAGAATGTACATTTCCTGAAGAAAATGTGAAGTGGTGCTTGCAGTGGCAAAACTCGCCACTCGGTTGCTAGGGTGTTGTACATGATTGCATACAAGCCAACAACCATGTCTGTACGATGTTGTGGAGCTGAAATATGGCTTCTATATGTTGCAATATGGTTGCTAGGTGGCTCTAAATGGTTGCTAGGGTGTGAATACACAGTTACCATGGTGATATTTACAGACTGTTTTCCAACTGAAACTAATGAGCCAACCCCCATCTCTATACGATGTTCTGATGCAGAGATATACATTTTGCTAAACGGTTGCTAGGGTACTCTATTTGGTTGCTAGCGAGTGGCTTGGCAGCTGCCAATGATGAAACTCCAAAGGCTTCTTGTCACTATGAATGATATAAACCAACTCCCATGCCTCTGCGACATTCAGAATGGAAGATATGCCTCTTTGGATTTTGGTTGCTAGGGTACTCTGTTTGGTTGCTAGGGAGTGGCTTGTCAGCTCCCAATCATGAAACTCCAAAGGCTTCTTGTCACTATGAATGATATAAACCAACTCCCATGCCTCTGCGACATTCAGAATGGAAGATATCCCTCTTTGGATTTTGGTTGCTAGGGTACTCTGTTTGGTTGCTAGGGAGTGGCTTGTCAGCTGCCAATCATGAAACTCCAAAGGCTTCTTGTCACTATGAATGATATAAACCAACTCCCATGCCTCTGTGACATTCAGAATGGAAGATATCCCTCTTTGGATTTTGGTTGCTAAGGTGCTCGACAATGGTTGCTAGGGAGGGGCTTGGAAGTGTTGAGGTGATTCATGATTGGCTGTTTGCTGCCCCGAGTCAAATGAGACCACCCCCATGTTTCTATGACAATTCAGTCCGGAGATATCTCTTTGAACTCTTTCAATGGAAGTCTATGGAACTTGTTGCTAAGGGGCTCTAAATGGTTGCTAGGGCGTGGCTTGATAGCTTCACAATGATCCTGAGAGACTGATTGGTCATCTGAGTAAAATGAGCCCTCCCCCTTGTCTCTATGACACTGTGATCCAGAGCTATGTTCAATACAAAGTCCCTATGCAATTTACCATAGTAGGAAAAGCATGTGTGTTTCACAGGACGTTCCTTCCCCATAGTAAGTCAATGGGGCAACTTTGGGCATCTCCTGCCCCCCAGGGGTGCAACTTTTACCCCATTGTGAGGTATGTTCTTACAGAGCCTGTCAGCCTCTTCAAATGTGGCAAATCACACGTTACTGCGAAATCCTCGCTCAGAGCTACGTGTGGTCAAAGTTCGTCGCAATGTTAAGTCAATGGGACTTTTTTGGCCGCTTTTTCGCCCCTGGGGTGAACACCGCACCCCCGATCGCTTATAAAAGTCATACCACACCTCTCCTCAATGAGCCGGTCGATTTGACACCTCACTCAGGGGTCTGAGACAAATGGTGCGGGGCGAGTTACGCGCCAAACTTTGTCCAGAATAATAAGAAGAATAATAATAACTAGAATGTACATTTCCTGAAGAAAATGTGAAGTGGTGCTTGCAGTGGCAAAACTCGCCACTCGGTTGCTAGGGTGTTATACATGATTGCATACGAGCCAACAACCATGTCTGTACGATGTTCTGGTGCTGAGATATGGCTTATTCATGTTGTTCTGGGTGGTTGCTATGGTGTTCTGGGTGGTTGCTATGGTGTTGCTAGGCGTTTGCTTGGGTATTCTGGGTGGTTGCTAGGCGGTTGCTAGGCAGTTGCTAGGGTATTCTGGGTGGTTGCTAGGGTATTCTTAGTGGTTGCTAGGCAGTTGCTAGGCGGTTGCTAGGGTGTTCTGGGTGGTTGCTATGGTGTTGCTAGGCGGTTGCTAGGGTATTCTGGGTAGTTGCTAGGGCGTTGCTAGGCAGTTGCTAGGGTATTCTGGGTGGTTGCTATGGTGTTGCTAGGGTATTCTGGATGGTTGCTAGGGCGTTGCTAGGCAGTTGCTAGGGTATTCTGGGTGGTTGCTATGATGTTGCTAGGTGGTTGCTAGGGTATTCTGGATGGTTGCTAGGGCATTGCTAGGCAGTTGCTAGGGTGTTCTGGGTGGTTGTTATGGTGTTGCTAGGCGGTTGCTAGGGTATTCTGGGTGGTTGCTATTGTGTTGCTAGGCGGTTGCTAGGGTATTCTGGGTGGTTGCTAGGGTATTCTTAGTGGTTGCTAGGCAGTTGCTAGGCGGTTGCTAGGGTGTTCTGGGTGGTTGCTATGGTGTTGCTAGGCGGTTGCTAGGGTATTCTGGGTGGTTGCTAGGGCGTTGCTAGGGTATTCTGGGTGGTTGCTATGGTGTTGCTAGGGTATTCTGGATGGTTGCTAGGGCGTTGCTAGGCAGTTGCTAGGGTATTCTGGATGGTTGCTAGGGCGTTGCTAGGCAGTTGCTAGGGTGTTCTGGGTGGTTGCTATGGGGTTGCTAGGCAGTTGCTATGGTATTCTGGGTGGATGCTAGGGCGTTGCTAGGCAGTTGCTAGGGTGTTCTACGTGGTTGCTAGGTGTTCTGGGTGGTTGCTAGGCAGTTGCTAGGTGTTCTGGGTGGTTGCTAGGCAGTTGCTAGGTGTTGTGGGTGGTTGCTAGGCAGTTGCTAGGGTGTTCTGGGTGGTTGCTAGAGTTTTTTGGTGGTTACTAGAGCATTTCTAGACGTTGCTAGGGTGTTCAGGGTGGTTGCTAAGGTATTTTTGTTAGTTGCTATGGTGTTACTAGGTGGTTGGTAGTTGTCAAATATGGTTACTATGGAGTTTTTATAGAGTTCTTAAAATCTTTAATAACGAGTGCCTTCAGTACGGCACTCGGCCTGCGGCCTCGTGCCTATGGCCGAATAGGCTCAAGCATGGAGCGATATCGCAATGCCATGAGAGTAAAATTGCTTTAAAAAATAAAAAAAAATTAAAAAATATTTTTTTTTTTGTTTTAGGGTGGTTGCTAGGGAGCTCTTAGTGGTTGCTAGGGTGCTGTAACTGGTTGCTAGGGTGTGGCTATGAAGATTTTAGGCCATTACTTATTGGCTGCTTGATAATATAAATCCTCTGAGGGAGAGAGAGAGGGAGAGACGCAGGGGTGTCAGGCCCTTTGGAGTGGTGTGTGTGTGAAAACGTCGGTTGGGATTCAAATATTTTTAGAACTCCCAATGTAAAGTCAATGGGACTTTTTTGGCCGCTTTTTCGTCCGCTGTGCGAACATCGTACACCCGATCGCTTAGAAAAGTCATACCACACCTCTCCTCAATGAGCCGGTCGATTTGACACCTCACTCAGGGGTCTGAGACAAACGGTGCGGGGCGAGTTACGCGCCAAACTTTGTCCAGAATAATAAGAAGAATAATAATAATAAGTATGCAAGAGAACAATAGTGATGCCTTGCTTTCAGCAAGCACCACTAAAAACTAGAATGTACATTTCCTGAAGAAAATGTGAAATGGTGCTTGCAGTGGCAAAACTCTCCACTCGGTTGCTAGGGTGTTGTACATGATTGCATACGAGCCAACAACCATGTCTGTACGATGTTGTGGAGCTGAAATATGGCTTCTATATGTTGCAATATGGTTGCTAGGTGGCTCTAAATGGTTGCTAGGGTGTGAATACACAGTTACCATGGTGATATGTACAGACTGTTTTACAACTGAAACTAATGAGCCAACCCCCATCTCTATACAATATTCTGATGCAGAGATATACATTTTGCTAAACGGTTGCTAGGGTACTCTATTTGGTTGCTATGGAGTTGCTTGGCAGCTGCTGATGATGAAACTCCAAAGGCTTCTTGTCACTATGAATGATATAAACCAACTCCCATGCCTCTGCGACATTCAGAATGGAAGATATGCCTCTTTGGATTTTGGTTGCTAGGGTACTCTGTTTGGTTGCTAGGGAGTGGCTTGTCAGCTCCCAATCATGAAACTCCAAAGGCTTCTTGTCACTATGAATGATATAAACCAACTCCCATGCCTCTGCGACATTGAGAATGGAAGATATCCCTCTTTGGATTTTGGTTGCTAGGGTACTCTGTTTGGTTGCTAGGGAGTGGCTTGTCAGCTCCCAATCATGAAACTCCAAAGGCTTCTTGTCACTATGAATGATATAAACCAACTCCCATGCCTCTGTGACATTCAGAATGGAAGATATCCCTCTTTGGATTTTGGTTGCTAAGGTGCTCGACAATGGTTGCTAGGGAGGGGCTTGGAAGTGTTGAGGTGATTCATGATTGGCTGTTTGCTGCCCCGAGTCAAATGAGACCACCCCCATGTTTCTATGACAATTCAGTCCGGAGATATCTCTTTGAACTCTTTCAATGGAAGTCTATGGAACTTGTTGCTAAGGGGCTCTAAATGGTTGCTAGGGCGTGGCTTGATAGCTTCACAATGATCCTGAGAGACTGATTGGTCATCTGAGTAAAATGAGCCCTCCCCCTTGTCTCTATGACACTGTGATCCAGAGCTATGTTCAATACAAAGTCCCTATGCAATTTACCATAGTAGGAAAAGCATGTGTGTTTCACAGGACGTTCCTTCCCCATAGTAAGTCAATGGGGCAACTTTGGGCATCTCCTGCCCCCCAGGGGTGCAACTTTTACCCCATTGTGAGGTATGTTCTTACAGAGCCTGTCAGCCTCTTCAAATGTGGCAAATCACACGTTACTGCGAAATCCTCGCTCAGAGCTACGTGTGGTCAAAGTTCGTCGCAATGTTAAGTCAATGGGACTTTTTTGGCCGCTTTTTCGCCCCTGGGGTGAACACCGCACCCCCGATCGCTTATAAAAGTCATACCACACCTCTCCTCAATGAGCCGGTCGATTTGACACCTCACTCAGGGGTCTGAGACAAACGGTGCGGGGCGAGTTACGCGCCAAACTTTGTCCAGAATAATAAGAAGAATAACTAGAATGTACATTTCCTGAAGAAAATGTGAAGTGGTGCTTGCAGTGGCAAAACTCGCCACTCGGTTGCTTGGGTGTTGTACATGATTGCATACGAGCCAACAACCATGTCTGTACGATGTTTGTGGAGCTAAAATATGGCTTCTATATGTTGCAATAGGGTTGCTAGGTGGCTCTAAACGGTTGCTAGGGTGTGAATACACAGTTACCATGGTGATATTTACAGACTGTTTTACAACCGAAACTAATGAGCCAACCCCCATCTCTATACAATATTCTGATGCAGAGATGTAAGTCTTGTAAAATGGTTGCTAGGGTATTCTGGGTGGTTGCTAGGGCGTTGCTAGGGTATTCTGGGTGGTTGCTATGGTGTTGCTAGGCGGTTGTAAGGGTATTTTGGGTGGTTGCTAGGCGGTTGCTAGGGTATTCTTGGTGGTTGCTAGGGCGTTGCTAGGCAGTTGCTATGGTGTTCTGGGTGGTTGCTATGGTGTTGCTAGGCGGGTGCTAGGGTATTCTAGGTGGTTGCTACGGCGTTGCTAGGGTGTTCTGGGTGGTTGCTATGGTGTTGCTAGGCGGTTGCTAGGGTATTTTGGGTGGTTGCTAGGCGGTTGCTAGGGTATTCTTGGTGGTTGCTAGGGCGTTGCTAGGCAGTTGCTATTGTGTTCTGGGTGGTTGCTATGGCGTTGCTAGGCAGTTGCTAGGGTATTCTGGGTGGTTGCTATGGTGTTGCTAGGCGGTTGCTAGGGTATTCTAGTGGTTGCTAGGGCGTTGCTAGGCAGTTGCTATGGTATTCTGGGTGGATGCTATGGCGTTGCTAGGCAGTTGCTAGGGTATTCTGGGTGGTTGCTATGGTGTTGCTAGGCGGTTGCTAGGGTATTCTGGTGGTTGCTAGGGCGTTGCTAGGCAGTTGCTATGGTATTCTGGGTGGTTGCTATGGTGTTGCTAGGCGGTTGCTAGGGTATTCTGGGTGGTTGCTAGGGTATTCTTGGTGGTTGCTAGGCAGTTGCTATGGTATTCTGGGTGGATGCTATGGCGTTGCTAGGCAGTTGCTAGGGTATTCTGGGTGGTTGCTATGGTGTTGCTAGGCGGTTGCTAGGGTATTCTGGTGGTTGCTAGGGCGTTGCTAGGCAGTTGCTATGGTATTCTGGGTGGTTGCTATGGTGTTGCTAGGCGGTTGCTAGGGTATTCTGGGTGGTTGCTAGGGTATTCTTGGTGGTTGCTAGGCAGTCGCTAGGGTATTCTGGGTGGTTGCTAGGGCGTTGCTAGGCAGTTGCTAGGGTGTTCTGGGTGGATGCTAGGGCGTTGCTAGGGTGTTCTGGGTGGTTGCTAGGCAGTTGCTAGGTGTTCTGGGTGGTTACTAGGCAGTTGCTAGGTGTTCTGGGTGGTTGCTAGGCAGTTGCTAGGATGTTCTGGGTGGTTGCTAGAGTTTTTTGCTGGTTACTAGAGCATTTCTAGACGTTGCTAGGGTGTTCAGGATGGTTGCTAAGGTATTTTTTTAGTTGCTATGATGTTACTAGGTGGTTGGTAGTTGTCCAAGATGGTTACTATGGAGTTTTTATAGAGTTATTAAAATCTTTAATAACGAGTGCCTTCTGTACGGCACTCGGCCTGCGGCCTCGTGCCTGTGGTCGAATAGGCACAAGCATGGAGCAATATCGCAAGGCCACGAGTGTAATATTGCATTAAAAAATACAAAAAAATTAAAAAAAAATTTTTTTTTGGTTTAGGGTGGTTGCTAGGGAGCTCTTAGTGGTTGCTAGGGTGCTGAAACTGGTTGCTAGGGTGTGGCTATGAAGATTTTAGGCCATAACTTATTGGCTGCTTGATAATATAAATCCTCTGAGGGAGAGAGAGAGGGAGAGACGCAGGGGTGTCAGGCCCTTTGGAGTGGTGTGTGTGTGAAAACGTCGGTTGGGATTCAAATATTTTTAGAACTCCCAATGTAAAGTCAATGGGACTTTTTTGGCCGCTTTTTCGTCCGCTGTGCGAACATCGTACACCCGATCGCTTAGAAAAGTCATAGCACACCTCTCCTCAATGAGCCGGTCGATTTGATGCCTCACTCATAGGTCTGTGACAAACGGTGCGGGGCGAGTTTCGCGCCAAACTTTTGTCCAGAATAATAAAAAGAAGTAGAATAATAATAACTAGAATGTACATTTCCTGAAGAAAATGTGAAGTGGTGCTTGCAGTGGCAAAATTCGCCACTGGGCAGATGCTAACACAATTGACATGTTGTGATACCATGATATACCACATTTTAGCATTATTTACCACGATTTACCATGTTTCTAAGATGATTTATTACGATTTAACATATTCCAGCATTATTTACTATGATTAACATGTTGTTAGAATGATGTTAGCAGGATTAGCATGTTGTTAGCATGATTAGCATGTTGGTTGGATGATGCTAGCATGATTAGCATGTTGCTAGCATGATGCTAGCTTGATTAGCATGTTGCTAGCATGTTTTTAGCTAGATGCTAACATGATTAGCATGTTGCTAGCATGATTAGCTTGGTGCTAGCATTATGCTAGCTTGATTAGCATGTTGCTAGCATAATGTTAGCATTATTAGCATGTTGTTAGCATGATGCTAGCTTGATTAGCATTATGCTAGCTTGATTAGCATGTTGTTAGCATGATGCTAGCTTTATTAGCATGTTGGTAGCCTAATGCTAGCATGATTAGCATGTTGCTAGCATGATGCTAGCTTGATTAGCATGATGCTAGCATTATGCTAGCTTGATTAGCATGTTGTTAGCATGATGCTAGCTTTATTAGCATGTTGGTAGCCTAATGCTAGCATGATTAGCATGTTGCTAGCATGATGCTAGCTTGATTAGCATGTTGCTAGCATGATTAGCATGTTGCTAGCATGATGCTAGCTTGATTTAGCATGTTGCTAGCATAATGCTAGCATGATTAGCATGTTGCTAGCATTATGCTAGCTTGATTAGCATGATGCTACCATTACGTTAGCTTGATTAGCATGTTGTTAGCATGATGTTAGCTTTATTAGCATGTTGGTAGCATAATGCTAGCATGATTAACATGATGCTAGCATGATGCTAGCTTTATTAGCATGTTGGTAGCATAATGCTAGCATGATTAGCATGATGCTAGCATGATGCTAGCTTGATTAGCATGTTGCTAGCATGATGCTAGCTTGATTAGCATGTTGCCAGCATGTTTTTAGCAAGATGCTGTTGCCAGGTGGTTGCTAGGGTGTTCTGGGTGGTTGCTATGGTGTTGCTAGGCAGTTGCTAAGGTGTTCTGGGTGGTTGCTAGGCAGTTGCTAGGGTATTCTTGGTGGTTGCTAGGCAGTTGCTAGGGTGTTCTGGGTGGTTGCTATGGTGTTGCTAGGCAGTTGCTATGGCATTTTGGGTGGATACTAGGGCATTGCTAGGCAGTTGCTAGGGTGTTCTGGTTGGTTGCTAGGTGTTCTGGGTGGTTGCTAGGCAGTTGCTAGGTGTTCTAGGTGGTTGCTAGGCAGTTGCTAGGGTGTTCTGGGTGCTTGCTAGAGTTTTTTGTGGTTACTAGAGCATTTCTAGACGTTGCTAGGGTGTTCAGGGTGGTTGCTAAGGTGTTTTTGTTAGTTGCTATGGTGTTACTAGGTGGTTGGTAGTTGTCAAATATGGTTACTATGGAGTTTTTATAGAGTTCTTAAAATCTTTAATAACGAGTGCCTTTTGTACGGCACTCGGCCTGCGGCCTCGTGCCTATGGCCGAATAGGCACAAGCATGGAGCAATATCGCAAGGCCACGAGAGTAAAATTGCTTTAAAAAATATTTAAAAAATAAAAAAATGTTTTTTTTTGGTTTAGGGTGGTTGCTAGGGAGCTCTTAGTGGTTGCTAGGGTGCTGAAACTGGTTGCTAGGGTGTGGCTATGAAGATTTTGGGCCATAACTTATTGGCTGCTTGATAATATAAATCCTCTGAGGGAGAGAGAGAGGGAGAGACGCAGGGGTGTCAGGCCCTTTGGAGTGGTGTGTGTGTGAAAACGTCGGTTGGGATTCAAATATTTTTAGAACTCCCAATGTAAAGTCAATGGGACTTTTTTGGCCGCTTTTTCGTCCGCTGTGTGAACATCGTACACCCGATCGCTTAGAAAAGTCATAGCACACCTCTCCTCAATGAGCCGCTCGATTTGACACCTCACTCAGGGGTCTGAGACAAACGGTGCGGGGCGAGTTACGCGCCAAACTTTGTCCAGAATAAAAATAAGAATAATAATAATAAGTATGAGCAATAACAATAGTGATGCTTTTAAAAAAGCACCACTAACTAGAATGTACATTTCCTGAAGAAAATGTGAAGTGGTGCTTGCAGTGGCAAAACTCGCCACTCGGTTGCTAGGGTGTTGTACTTGATTGCATACGAGCCAACAACCACGTCTGTACGATGTTGTGGAGCTGAAATATGGCTTCTATATGTTGCAATATGGTTGCTAGGTGGCTCTAAATGGTTGCTAGGGTGTGAATACACAGTTACCATGGTGATATTTACAGACTGTTTTCCAACCGAAACTAATGAGCCAACCCCCATCTCTATACAATATTCTGATGCAGAGATGTAGGTCTTGTAAAATGGTTGCTAGGGTACTCTGTTTGGTTGCTATGGAGGTGCTTGGCAGCTGCTAATGATGAAACTACAAAGGCTTCTTGTCAGTATGAATGATATAAACCAACTCCCATGCCTCTGTGACATTCAGAATGGAAGATATCCCTCTTTGGATTTTGGTTGCTAGGGTACTCTATTTGGTTGCTATGGAGTTGCTTGACAGCTGCCAATGATGAAACTGCAAAGGCTTCTTGTTATTATGAATGATATAAACCAACTCCCATGCTTCTGTGACATTCAGAATGGAAGATATCCCTCTTTGGATTTTGGTTGCTAGGGTACTCTGTTTGGTTGCTAGGGAGTGGCTTGGCAGCTGCTAATCATGAAACTCCAAAGGCTGCTTGTCAGTATGAATGATATAAACCAACTCCCATGTCTCTGTGACATTCAGAATGGAAGATATGCCTCTTTGGATTTTGGTTGCTAGGGTACTCTGTTTGGTTGCTATGGAGTTACTTGGCAGCTGCAAATGATGAAATTCCAAAGGCTTCTTGTCAGTATGAATGATATAAACCAACTCCCATGCCTCTGTGACATTCAGAATGGAAGATATCCCTCTTTGGATTTTGGTTGCTAGGGTACTCTGTTTGTTTGCTAGGGAGTGTCTTGTAAGCTGCCAATCATGAAACTCCAAAGGCTGCTTGTCAGTATGAATGATATAAACCAACTCCCATGCCTCTGCGACATTCAGAATGAAAGATATACCTCTTTGGATTTTGGTTGCTAGGGTACTCTGTTTGGTTGCTATGGGGTTACTTGGCAGCTGCTAATGATGAAACTGCAAAGGCTTCTTGTTAGTATAAATGATATAAACCAACTCCCATCTCTATACGATGTTCTGATACAGAGATATACGTTTTGCTAAACGGTTGCTAGGGTACTCTGTTTGGTTGCTAGGGAGTGGCTTGGCAGCTGCCAATGATGAAACTGCAAAGGCTTCTTGTCACTATGAATTATATAAACCAACTCCCATTTCTCTGTGACATTCAGAATGGAAGATATACCTCTTTGGATTTTGGTTGCTAGTGTACTCTGTTTGGTTGCTATGGAGTAGCTTGGCAGACACCAATCATGAAACTCCAAATGCTGCTTGTCAGTATGAATGAAATAAACCAACTCCCATGCCTCTGAGACATTCAGAATGGAAGATATGCCTCTTTGGATTTTGGTTGCTAGCGTAATCTGTTTGGTTGCTATGGAGTTGCTTGACAGCTGCCAATGATGAAACTGCAAAGGCTTCTTGTCACTATGAATGATATAAACCAACTCCCATGCCTCTGTGACATTCAGAATGGAAGATATCCCTCTTTGGATTTTGGTTGTTAAGGTGCTCGACATTGGTTGCTAGGGAGGGGCTAGGAAGTGTTGAGGTGATTCATGATTGGCTGTTTGCTGCCCCGAGTCAACTGAGACCACCCCCATGTTTCTATGACAATTCAGTCCGGAGATATCCCTTTGATCTCTTTCAATGGAAGTCTATGGGACTTGTTGCTAAGGTGCTCTAAATGGTTGCTAGGGCGTGGCTTGATAGCTTCACCATGATCCTGAGAGACTGATTGGTCGTCTGAGTAAAATGAGCCCGCCCCCTTGTCTCTATGACACTGTGATCCAGAGCTACGTTCAATACAAAATCCCTATGCAATGTGTAGGACGGCCCATGAAATGTACATGGGCCTACACCATTGTAAGTCAATGGGAAACTTTGGGACGCTCCTGCCCCCCAGGGGTGCAACTTTTACCCCATTGTGAGGTATGTTTTTACAGAGCCTGTCAGCCTCTTCAATTGTGGCAAATCACACGTTTCTCCGAAATCCTCGCTCAGAGCTACGAGTGGTCAAAGTTCGTTGCAATGTTAAGTCAATGGGACTTTTTTGGCTTTTCGTTCGCACCTGGGGCGAACACTGTACCCCCGATCTCTTAGAAAAGTCAGTGGACACTTCTCCTCAATAGGCCGCACGATTTGACGCCTCATTCATGGGTCTGTGACAAAAGCTGCGGGAGGAGGAGTGCCCCAAAATTTTTCCCGGAATAGTAAGAATGTAATACTAGAAAAATTTCAATGGGGAACCTTTGGGACGCTCCTGCCCCCCAGGGGTGCAACTTTTACCCCATTGTGAGGTATGTTCTTACAGAGCCTGTCAGCCTCTTCAAATGTGGCAAATCACACGTTTCTCCGAAATCCTCGCTCAGAGCTACGAGTGGTCAAAGTTCGTCGCAATGTTAAGTCAATGGGACTTTTTTGGCCGCTTTTTCGCCCCTGGGGCGAACACCGCACCCCCGATCGCTTATAAAAGTCATAGCACACCTCTCCTTAATGAGCCGGTCGATTTGACACCTCACTCAGGGGTCTGTGACAAACGGTGCGGGGCGAGTTACGCGCCAAACTTTTGTCCGGAATAATAAGAAAAATAACTAGAATGTACATTTCCTGAAGAAAATGTGAAGTGGTGCTTGCAGTGGCAAAATTCGCCACTGGGCAGATGCTAACACAATTAACATGTTGTGATACCTTGATATACCACATTTTAGCATTATTTACCACGATTTACCATGTTTCTAAGATGTTTTACTACGATTTACCACATTCCAGCATGATTTACTATGATTAACATGTTGTTAGAATGATGCTAGCAGGATTAGCATGTATTTAGCATGATTAGCATGTTGGTTGGATGATGCTAGCATGATTAGCATGTTGCTAGCATGCTTTTAACAAGATGCTAACATGATTAGCATGTTGCTAGCATGCTTTTAACAAGATGCTAGCATGATTAGCATTTTGCTAGCATGTTTTTAGCTAGATGCTAACATGATTAGCATTTTGTTAGCATTATGCTAGCTTGATTAGCATGTTGCTAGCATTATGCTAGCTTAATTAGCATGTTGTTAACATGATGCTAGCTTTATTAGCTTGTTGGTAGCATAATGTTAGCATGATGCTAGCTTGATTAGCATGTTGCTAGCATGATTCTAGCATGATTAGCATTTTGCTAGCATGCTTTTAACAAGATGCTAGCTTGATTAGCATGTTGCTAGCATGATGCTAGCTTGATTAGCATGTTGCTAGCATGATTCTAGCATGATTAGCATGTTGCTAGCATAATGCTAGCTTGATTAGCATGTTGCTAGCATGATGCTAGCTTGATTAGCATGTTGCCAGCATGTTTTTAGCAAGATGCTGTTGCCAGCTGGTTTGCTAGGGTGTTCTGGGTGGTTGCTATGGTGTTGCTAGGCAGTTGCTAAGGTGTTCTGGGTGGTTGCTAGGCAGTTGCTAGGGTATTCTTGGTGGTTGCTATGCAGTTGCTAGGGTATTCTTGGTGTTTGCTAGGGCAATGCTAGGTGGTTGCTAGGGTCTTCTGGGTGGTTGCTATGGTGTTGCTAGGCAGTTGCTATGGTTTTCTGGGTGGATGGTAGGGCATTGCTAGGCAGTTGCTAGGCAGTTGCTAGGCTGTTCTGGGTGGTTGCTAGGCAGTTCTGGGTGATTGCTAGGCAGTTGCTAGGTGTTCTGGGTGGTTGCTAGGCAGTTGCTAGGGTGTTCTGGGTGGTTGCTAGAGTTTTTTGGTGGTTACTAGAGCATTTCTAGACGTTGCTAGGGTGTTCAGGGTGGTTGCTAAGGTATTTTTGGTAGTTGCTATGGTGTTACTAGGTGGTTGGTAGTTGTCAAATATGGTTACTATGGAGTTTTTATAGACTTCTTAAAATCTTTAATAACGAGTGCCTTCAGTACGGCACTCGGCCTGCGGCCTCGTGCCTATGGCCGAATAGGCACAAGCATGGAGCGATATCGCAAGGCCACGAGAGTAAAATTGCTTTAAAAAATACAAAAAATTTAAAAAAATGTTTTTTTTTGGTTTAGGGTGGTTGCTAGGGAGCTCTTAGTGGTTGCTAGGGTGCTGAAACTGGTTGCTAGGGTGTGGCTATGAAGATTTTAGGCCATTACTTATTGGCTGCTTGATAATATAAATCCTCTGAGGGAGAGAGAGAGGGAGAGACGCAGGGGTGTCAGGCCCTTTGGAGTCTGTGTGTGTGAAAACGTCGGTTGGGATTCAAATATTTGTAGAACTCCCAATGTAAAGTCAATGGGACTTTTTTGGCCGCTTTTTCGTCCAATGTGCGAACATCGTACACCCGATCGCTTAGAAAAGTCATAGCACACCTCTCCTCAATGAGCCGCTCGATTTGACGCCTCACTCAGGGGTCTGTGACAAACGGTGCGGGGCGAGTTTCGCGCCAAACTTTTGTGTGGAAGAATAATAATAAAAAGAATAATAAGTATGAGCAATAACAATAGTGATGCTTTCAAAAAAGCACCACTAATAAGTATGAGCAATAACAATAGTGATGCTTTTAAAAAAGCACCACTAATAATAATAAGTATGCAAGAGAACAATAGTGATGCCTTGCTTTCAGCAAGCACCACTAATAAGTATGCAAGAGAACAATAGTGATGCCTTGCTTTCAGCAAGCACCACTAACTAGAATGTACATTTCCTGAAGAAAATGTGAAGTGGTGCTTGCAGTGGCAAAACTCGCCACTCGGTTGCTAGGGTGTTATACATGATTGCATACGAGCCAACAACCATGTCTGTACGATGTTCTGGTGCTGAGATATGGCTTATTCATGTTGTTCTGGGTGGTTGCTATGGTGTTCTGGGTGGTTGCTATGGTGTTGCTAGGCGTTTGCTTGGGTATTCTGGGTGGTTGCTAGGCGGTTGCTAGGCAGTTGCTAGGGTATTCTGGATGGTTGCTAGGGCGTTGCTAGGCAGTTGCTAGGGTGTTCTGGGTGGTTGCTATGGGGTTGCTAGGCAGTTGCTATGGTATTCTGGGTGGATGCTAGGGCGTTGCTAGGCAGTTGCTAGGGTGTTCTACGTGGTTGCTAGGTGTTCTGGGTGGTTGCTAGGCAGTTGCTAGGTGTTCTGGGTGGTTGCTAGGCAGTTGCTAGGTGTTGTGGGTGGTTGCTAGGCAGTTGCTAGGGTGTTCTGGGTGGTTGCTAGAGTTTTTTGGTGGTTACTAGAGCATTTCTAGACGTTGCTAGGGTGTTCAGGGTGGTTGCTAAGGTATTTTTGTTAGTTGCTATGGTGTTACTAGGTGGTTGGTAGTTGTCAAATATGGTTACTATGGAGTTTTTATAGAGTTCTTAAAATCTTTAATAACGAGTGCCTTCAGTACGGCACTCGGCCTGCGGCCTCGTGCCTATGGCCGAATAGGCTCAAGCATGGAGCGATATCGCAATGCCATGAGAGTAAAATTGCTTTAAAAAATAAAAAAAAATTAAAAAATATTTTTTTTTTGTTTTAGGGTGGTTGCTAGGGAGCTCTTAGTGGTTGCTAGGGTGCTGTAACTGGTTGCTAGGGTGTGGCTATGAAGATTTTAGGCCATTACTTATTGGCTGCTTGATAATATAAATCCTCTGAGGGAGAGAGAGAGGGAGAGACGCAGGGGTGTCAGGCCCTTTGGAGTGGTGTGTGTGTGAAAACGTCGGTTGGGATTCAAATATTTTTAGAACTCCCAATGTAAAGTCAATGGGACTTTTTTGGCCGCTTTTTCGTCCGCTGTGCGAACATCGTACACCCGATCGCTTAGAAAAGTCATACCACACCTCTCCTCAATGAGCCGGTCGATTTGACACCTCACTCAGGGGTCTGAGACAAACGGTGCGGGGCGAGTTACGCGCCAAACTTTGTCCAGAATAATAAGAAGAATAACTAGAATGTACATTTCCTGAAGAAAATGTGAAGTGGTGCTTGCAGTGGCAAAATTCGCCACTGGGCAGATGCTAACACAATTGACATGTTGTGATACCATTATTTACCACGATTTACCATGTTTCTAAGATGATTTATTACGATTTAACACATTCCAGCATGATTTACTATGATTAACATGTTGTTAGAATGATGCTAGCAGGATTAGCATGTTGTTAGCATGATTAGCATGTTGGTTGGATGATGCTAGCATGATTAGCATGTTGCTACCATGCTTTTAACAAGATGCTAGCATGATTAGCATGTTGCTAGCATGTTTTTAGCTAGATGCTAACATGATTAGCATGTTGCTAGCATGATTAGCATGTTGCTAGCATGATGCTAGCTTGATTAGCATGATGCTAGCATTATGCTAGCTTGATTAGCATGTTGTTAGCATGATGCTAGCTTGATTAGCATGTTGCTAGCATAATGCTAGCATTATTAGCATGTTGCTAGCATGATGCTAGCTTGATTAGCATGATGCTAACATTATGCTAGCTTGATTAGCATGTTGTTAGCATGATGCTAGCTTTATTAGCATGTTGGTAGCATATTGCTAGCATGATTAGCATGTTGCTAGCATGATGCTAGCTTGATTAGCATGTTGCTAGCATGATGCTAGCTTGATTAGCATGTTGCCATTATGTTTTTAGCAAGATGCTGTTGCCAGGTGGTTGCTAGGGTGTTCTGGGTGGTTGCTATGGTGTTGCTAGGCAGTTGCTAAGGTGTTCTGGGTGGTTGCTAGGCAGTTGCTAGGGTATTCTTGGTGGTTGCTAGGCAGTTGCTAGGGTATTCTTGGTGGTTGCTAGGGCGTTGCTAGATGGTTGCTAGGGTGTTCTGGGTGGTTGCTATGGTGTTGCTAGGCAGTTGCTATGGTATTCTGGGTGGATACTAGGGCATTGCTAGGCAGTTGCTAGGGTGTTCTGGGTGGTTGCTAGGTGTTCTGGGTGGTTGCTAGGCAGTTGCTAGGTGTTCTAGGTGGTTGCTAGGCAGTTGCTAGGGTGTTCTGGGTGCTTGCTAGAGTTTTTTGTGGTTACTAGAGCATTTCTAGAAATTGCTAGGGTGTTCAGGGTGGTTGCTAAGGTGTTTTTGTTAGTTGCTATGGTGTTACTAGATGGTTGGTAGTTGTCAAATATGGTTACTATGGAGTTTTTATAGAGTTATTAAAATCTTTAATAACGAGTGCCTTCAGTACGGCACTCGGCCTGCGGCCTCGTGCCTATGGCCGAATAGGCACAAGCATGGAGCGATATCGCAAGGCCACGAGAGTAAAATTGCTTTAAAAAATATAAAAAAAATAAAAAAATGTTTTTTTTTGGTTTAGGGTGGTTGCTAGGGAGCTCTTAGTGGTTGCTAGGGTGCTGAAACTGGTTGCTAGGGTGTGGCTATGAAGATTTTAGGCCATAACTTATTGGCTGCTTGATAATATAAATCCTCTGAGGGAGAGAGAGAGGGAGAGACGCAGGGGTGTCAGGCCCTTTGGAGTGGTGTGTGTGTGAAAACGTCGGTTGGGATTTGAATTTTTTTAGAATGCCCAATGTAAAGTCAATGGGGACTTTTTTGGCCGCTTTTTCGTCCGCTGTGCGAACATCGTACACCCGATCGCTTAGAAAAGTCATAGCACACCTCTCCTCAATGAGCCGGTCGATTTGACACTTCACTCAGGGGTCTGTGACAAACGGTGCGGGGCGAGTTTCGCGCCAAACTTTGTCCAGAATAATAATAATAATAATAATAATAATAATAAGAATAATAAGTATGAGCAATAACAATAGTGATGCCTTGCTTTCAGCAAGCACCACTAATAATAACTAGAATGTACATTTCCTGAAGAAAATGTGAAGTGGTGCTTGCAGTGGCAAAATTCGCCACTGGGCAGATGCTAACACAATTGACATGTTGTGATACCATGATATACCACATTTTAGCATTATTTACCACGATTTACCATGTTTCTAAGATGATTTATTACGATTTAACATATTCCAGCATGATTTACTATGATTAACATGTTGTTAGAATGATGCTAGCAGGATTAGCATGTTGTTAGCATGATTAGCATGTTGGTTGGATGATGCTAGCATGCTTTTAACAAGATGCTAGCATGATTAGCATGTTGTTACCATGTTTTTAGCTAGATGCAAACATGATTAGCATGTTGCTAGCATGATTAGCATGTTGCTAGCATGATGCTAGCTTGATTAGCATGTTGCTAGCATGATGCTAGCTTGATTAGCATGTTGCTAGCATAATGCTAGCATGATTAGGATGTTGCTAGCATGATGCTAGCTTGATTAGCATGATGCTAGCATGATGCTAGCTTGATTAGCATGTTGTTAGCATGATGCTAGCTTTAATAGCATGTTGGTAACCTAATGCTAGCATTATTAGCATGTTGCTAGCATTATGCTAGCTTGATTAGCATGTTGGTAGCATGATTAGCATGTTGCTAGCATGATGCTAGCTTGATTAGCCTGTTGCTAGCATAATGCTAGCATGATTAGCATGTTGCTAGCATGATGCTAGCTTGATTAGCATGTTGTCAGCATGTTTTTAGCAAGATGCTGTTGCCAGGTGGTTGCTAGGGTGTTCTGGGTGGTTGCTATGGTGTTGCTAGGCAGTTGCTAAGGTGTTCTGGGTGGTTGCTAGGCAGTTGCTAGGGTATTCTTGGTGGTTGCTATAGGCAGTTGCTAGGGTATTCTTGGTGGTTGCTAGGGCGTTGCTAGGTGGTTGCTAGGGTGTTCTGGGAGGTTGCTATGGTGTTGCTAGGCAGTTGCTAGGTGTTCTGGGTGGTTACTAGGCAGTTGCTAGGTGTTCTGGGTGGTTGCTAGGCAGTTGCTAGGGTGTTCTGGGTGGTTGCTACAGTTTTTTGGTGGTTACTAGAGCATTTCTAGACGTTGCTAGGGTGTTCAGGGTGGTTGCTAAGGTATTTTTGGTAGTTGCTATGGTGTTACTACTTGTCAAATATGGTTACTATGGAGTTTTTATAGAGTTCTTTAATAACGAGTGCCTTCAGTACGGCACTCGGCCTGCGGCCTCGTGCCTATGGCTGAATAGGCACAAGCATGGAGCGATATCGCAAGGCCACGAGAGTAAAATTGCTTTTAAAATTTTTAAAAAATGCAAAAAAAATTTTTTTTTGGTTTAGGGTGGTTGCTAGGGAGCTCTTAGTGGTTGCTAGGGTGCTGAAACTGGTTGCTAGGGTGTGGCTATGAAGATTTTAGGCCATTACTTATTGGCTGCTTGATAATATAAATCCTCTGAGGGAGAGAGAGAGGGAGAGACGCAGGGGTGTCAGGCCCTTTGGAGTGGTGTGTGTGAAAACGTCGGTTGGGATTCAAATGTTTTTAGAACTCCCAATGTAAAGTCAATGGGATTTTTTTGGCCGCTTTTTCGTCCGCTGTGCAAACATCGTACACCCGATCGCTTAGAAAAGTCATAGCACACCTCTCCTCAATGAGCCGCTCGATTTGATGCCTCACTCATGGGTCTGTGACAAACGGTGCGGGGCGAGTTTCGCGCCAAACTTTTGTGTGGAAGAATAATAATAAGAAGAAGAAAAATAATAAGTATGAGCAATAACAATAGTGATGCTTTCAAAAAAGCACCACTAATAAGTATGCAAGAGAACAATAGTGATGCCTTGCTTTCAGCAAGCACCACTAAAAACTAGAATGTACATTTCCTGAAGAAAATGTGAAATGGTGCTTGCAGTGGCAAAACTCTCCACTCGGTTGCTAGGGTGTTGTACATGATTGCATACGAGCCAACAACCATGTCTGTACGATGTTGTGGAGCTGAAATATGGCTTCTATATGTTGCAATATGGTTGCTAGGTGGCTCTAAATGGTTGCTAGGGTGTGAATACACAGTTACCATGGTGATATGTACAGACTGTTTTACAACTGAAACTAATGAGCCAACCCCCATCTCTATACAATATTCTGATGCAGAGATATACATTTTGCTAAACGGTTGCTAGGGTACTCTATTTGGTTGCTATGGAGTTGCTTGGCAGCTGCTGATGATGAAACTCCAAAGGCTTCTTGTCACTATGAATGATATAAACCAACTCCCATGCCTCTGCGACATTCAGAATGGAAGATATGCCTCTTTGGATTTTGGTTGCTAGGGTACTCTGTTTGGTTGCTAGGGAGTGGCTTGTCAGCTCCCAATCATGAAACTCCAAAGGCTTCTTGTCACTATGAATGATATAAACCAACTCCCATGCCTCTGCGACATTGAGAATGGAAGATATCCCTCTTTGGATTTTGGTTGCTAGGGTACTCTGTTTGGTTGCTAGGGAGTGGCTTGTCAGCTCCCAATCATGAAACTCCAAAGGCTTCTTGTCACTATGAATGATATAAACCAACTCCCATGCCTCTGTGACATTCAGAATGGAAGATATCCCTCTTTGGATTTTGGTTGCTAAGGTGCTCGACAATGGTTGCTAGGGAGGGGCTTGGAAGTGTTGAGGTGATTCATGATTGGCTGTTTGCTGCCCCGAGTCAAATGAGACCACCCCCATGTTTCTATGACAATTCAGTCCGGAGATATCTCTTTGAACTCTTTCAATGGAAGTCTATGGAACTTGTTGCTAAGGGGCTCTAAATGGTTGCTAGGGCGTGGCTTGATAGCTTCACAATGATCCTGAGAGACTGATTGGTCATCTGAGTAAAATGAGCCCTCCCCCTTGTCTCTATGACACTGTGATCCAGAGCTATGTTCAATACAAAGTCCCTATGCAATTTACCATAGTAGGAAAAGCATGTGTGTTTCACAGGACGTTCCTTCCCCATAGTAAGTCAATGGGGCAACTTTGGGCATCTCCTGCCCCCCAGGGGTGCAACTTTTACCCCATTGTGAGGTATGTTCTTACAGAGCCTGTCAGCCTCTTCAAATGTGGCAAATCACACGTTACTGCGAAATCCTCGCTCAGAGCTACGTGTGGTCAAAGTTCGTCGCAATGTTAAGTCAATGGGACTTTTTTGGCCGCTTTTTCGCCCCTGGGGTGAACACCGCACCCCCGATCGCTTATAAAAGTCATACCACACCTCTCCTCAATGAGCCGGTCGATTTGACACCTCACTCAGGGGTCTGAGACAAACGGTGCGGGGCGAGTTACGCGCCAAACTTTGTCCAGAATAATAAGAAGAATAATAATAACTAGAATGTACATTTCCTGAAGAAAATGTGAAGTGGTGCTTGCAGTGGCAAAACTCGCCACTCGGTTGCTAGGGTGTTGTACATGATTGCATACGAGCCAACAACCATGTCTGTACGATGTTGTGGAGCTGAAATATGGCTTCTATATGTTGCAATATGGTTGCTAGGTGGCTCTAAATGGTGGCTAGGATGTGAATACACAGTTACCATGGTGATATTTACAGACTGTTTTCCAACTGAAACTAATGAGCCAACCCCCATCTCTATACGATGTTCTGATGCAGAGATATACGTTTTGCTAAACGGTTGCTAGGGTACTCTATTTGGTTGCTAGCGAGTGGCTTGTCAGCTGCCAATGATGAAACTCCAAAGGCTTCTTGTCACTATGAATGATATAAACCAACTCCCATGCCTCTGCGACATTCAGAATGGAAGATATGCCTCTTTGGATTTTGGTTGCTAGGGTACTCTGTTTGGTTGCTAGGGAGTGGCTTGTCATCTGTCAATGATGAAATTCCAAAGGCTTCTTGTCAGTATGAATGATATAATCCAACTCCCATGCCTCTGTGACATTCAGAATGGAAGATATGCCTCTTTGGATTTTGGTTGCTAGGGTACTCTGTTTGATTGTTTTGGAGTTACTTGGCAGCTGCCAATGATGCAATTCCAAAGGCTTCTTTTCACTATGAATGATATAAACCAACTTCCATGCCTCTGTGACATTCAGAATGGAAGATATCCCTCTTTGGATTTTGGTTGCTAGGGTACTCTGTTTGGTTGCTAGAGAGTGTCTTGGCAGCTGCCAATCATGAAACTCAAAGGCTGCTTGTCAATATGAATGATATAAACCAATTCCCATGCCTCTGTGACATTCAGAATGGAAGATATCCCTCTTTGGATTTTGGTTGCTAGGGTACTCTGTTTGGTTGCTATGGAGTTGCTTGACAGCTGCCAATGATGAAACTGCAAAGGCTTCTTGTTATTATGAATGATATAAACCAACTCCCATGCTTCTGTGACATTCAGAATGGAAGATATCCCTCTTTGGATTTTGGTTGCTAGGGTACTCTGTTTGGTTGCTAGGGAGTGGCTTGTCAGCTGCCAATCATGAAACTCCAAAGGCTTCTTGTCACTATGAATGATATAAACCAACTCCCATGCCTCTGCGACATTCAGAATGGAAGATATCCCTCTTTGGATTTTGGTTGCTAGGGTACTCTGTTTGGTTGCTAGGGAGTGGCTTGTCAGCTCCCAATCATGAAACTCCAAGGCTTCTTGTCACTATGAATGATATAAACCAACTCCCATGCCTCTGCGACATTCAGAATGGAAGATATCCCTCTTTGGATTTTGGTTGCTAGGGTACTCTGTTTGGTTGCTAGGGAGTGGCTTGGCAGCTGGCAATCATGAAACTCCAAAGACTGCTTGTCAGTATGAATGATATAATCCAACTCCCATGCCTCTGTGACATTCACAATGGAAGATATCCCTCTTTGGATTTTGGTTGCTAGGGTACTCTGTTTGGTTGCTATGGAGTGGTTTGGCAGCTGCCAATGATGAAACTCCAAAGGCTGCCTGTCAGTATGAATGATATAAACCAACTCCCATGCCTCTGTGACATTCAGAATGGAAGATATCCCTCTTTGAATTTTGGTTGCTAGGGTACTCTACTTTGTTGCTAGGGAGTGGCTTGTCAGCTGCCAATCATGAAACTCCAAAGGCTTGTTGCCACTATGAATGATATAAACCAACTCCCATGCCTCTGCGACATTCAGAATGGAAGATATCCCTCTTTGGATTTTGGTTGCTAGGGTACTCTGTTTGGTTGCTAGGGAGTGGCTTGTCAGCTACCAATCATGAAACTCCAAAGGCTTCTTGTCACTATGAATGATATAAACCAACTCCCATGCCTCTGTGACATTCAGAATGGAAGATATCCCTCTTTGGATTTTGGTTGCTAAGGTGCTCGACAATGGTTGCTAGGGAGGGGCTTGGAAGTGTTGAGGTGATTCATGATTGGCTGTTTGGTGCCCCGAGTCAAATGAGACCACCCCCATGTTTCTATGACAATTCAGTCTGGAGATATCTCTTTGAACTCTTTCAATGGAAGTCTATGGAACTTGTTGCTAAGGGGCTCTAAATGGTTACCAGGGTGTGGCTTGATAGCTTCACAATGATCTTGAGAGACTGATTGGTCGTCTGAGTAAAATGAGCCCTCCCCCTTGTCTCTATGACACTGTGATCCAGAGCTACGTTCAATACAAAGTCCCTACGCAATTTACCATAGTAGGAAAAGCATGTGTGTTTCACGGGACGTTCCTTCCCCATAGTAAGTCAATGGGGCAACTTTGGGATGCTCCTGCCCCCCAGGGGTGCAACTTTTACCCCATTGTGAGGTATGTTCTTACAGAGCCTATCAGCCTCTTCAAATGTGGCAAATCACACGTTTCTGCGAAATCCTCGCTCCGAGCTATGAGTGCTCAAAGTTCGTTGCAATGTTAAGTCAATGGAACTTTTTGGGCCGCTTTTTCGCCCCTGGGGTGAACACCGCACCCCCGATCGCTTAGAAAAGTCATAGCACACCTCTCCTCAATAAGCCGGTCGATTTGACACCTCATTCATGGGTCTGTGACAAACGGTGCGGGGCGAGTTACGCGCCAAACTTTTGTGTGGAAGAATAATAATAAAAAGAATAATAAGTATGAGCAATAACAATAGTGATGCCTTGCTTTCAGCAAGCACCACTAACTAGAATGTACATTTCCTGAAGAAAATGTGAAGTGGTGCTTGCAGTGGCAAAATTCACCACTGGGCAGATGCTAACACAATTAACATGTTGTGATACCATGATATACCACATTTTAGCATTATTTACCACGATTTACCATGTTTCTAAGATGATTTATTACGATTTACTACATTCCAGCATGATTTACTATGATTAACATGCTGTTAGAATGATGCTAGCAGGATTAGCATGTTGTTAGCATGATTAGCATGTTGGTTGGATGATGCTAGCATGATTAGCATGTTGCTAGCATGCTTTTAACAAGATGCTAGCATGATTAGCATGTTGCTAGCATGTTTTTAGCTAGATGCTAACATGATTAGCATGTTTTTAGCATTATGCTAGCTTGATTAGCATGTTGCTAGCATGATGTTAGCTTGATTAGCATGTTGCTAGCATAATGCTAGCATGATTAGCATGTTGCTAGCATGATGCTAGCTTGATTAGCATGATGCTAGCATGATGCTAGCTTGATTAGCATGTTGCCAGCATTATGCTAGCTTGATTAGCATGTTGTTAGCATGATGCTAGCTTTATTAGCATGTTGTTAGCATAATGCTAGCATGATTAGCATGTTGCTAGCATGATGCTAGCTCGATTAGCATGTTGCTAGCATGATGCTAACTTGATTAGCATGTTGCTAGCATGATGCTAGCTTGATTAGCATGTTGCCAGCATGTTTTTAGCAAGATGCTGTTGCCAGGTGGTTGCTAGGGTGTTCTGGGTGGTTGCTATGGTGTTGCTAGGCAGTTGCTAAGGTGTTCTGGGTGGTTGCTAGGCAGTTGCTAAGGTGTTCTGGGTGGTTGCTAGGCAGTTGCTAGGGTATTCTTGGTGGTTGCTAGGGCGTTGCTAGGTGGTTGCTAGGGTGTTCTGGGTGGTTGTTATGGTGTTGCTAGGCAGTTGCTATGGTATTCTGGGTGGATACTAGGGCATTGCTAGGCAGTTGCTAGGGTGTTCTGGGTGGTTGCTAGGTGTTCTGGGTGGTTGCTAGGCAGTTGCTAGGTGTTCTAGGTGGTTGCTAGGCAGTTGCTAGGGTGTTCTGGGTGCTTGCTAGAGATTTTTGTGGTTACTAGAGCATTTCTAGACGTTGCTAGGGTGTTCAGGGTGGTTGCTAAGGTGTTTTTGTTAGTTGCTATGGTGTTACTAGGTGGTTGGTAGTTGTCAAATATGGTTACTATGGAGTTTTTATAGAGTTCTTAAAATCTTTAATAACGAGTGCCTTCAGTACGGCACGAGGCCTGTGGCCTCGTGCCTATGGCCGAATAGGCACAAGCATGGAGCGATATCGCAAGGCCACGAGAGTAAAATTGCTTTAAAAAATAAAAAAAATGTAAAAAAATGTTTTTTTTTGGTTTAGGGTGGTTGCTAGGGAGCTCTTAGTGGTTGCTAGGGTGCTGAAACTGGTTGCTAGGGTGTGGCTATGAAGATTTTAGGCCATTACTTATTGGCTGCTTGATAATATAAATCCTCTGAGGGAGAGAGAGAGGGAGAGATGCAGGGGTGTCAGGCCCTTTGGAGTGGTGTGTGTGTGAAAACGTCGGTTGGGATTTGAATTTTTTTAGAATGCCCAATGTAAAGTCAATGGGGACTTTTTTGGCCGCTTTTTCGTCCGCTGTGCGAACATCGTACACCCGATCGCTTAGAAAAGTCATAGCACACCTCTCCTCAATGAGCCGGTCGATTTGACACTTCACTCAGGGGTCTGTGACAAACGATGCGGGGCGAGTTTCGCGCCAAACTTTGTCCAGAATAATAATAATAATAAGAATAATAAGTATGAGCAATAACAATAGTGATGCTTTCAAAAAAGCACCACTAACTAGAATGTACATTTCCTGAAGAAAATGTGAAGTGGTGCTTGCAGTGGCAAAACTCGCCACTCGGTTGCTAGGGTCTTATACATGATTGCATACGAGCCAACAACCATGTCTGTACGATGTTCTGGTGCTGAGATATGGCTTATTCTTGTTGTTCTGGGTGGTTGCTATGGTGTTCTGGGTGGTTGCTATGGTGTTGCTAGGCGTTTGCTTGGGTATTCTGGGTGGTTGCTAGGCGGTTGCTAGGCGGTTGCTAGGGTATTCTGGGTGGTTGCTATTGTGTTGCTAGGCGGTTGCTAGGGTATTCTGGGTGGTTGCTAGGGTATTCTTAGTGGTTGCTAGGCAGTTGCTAGGCGGTTGCTAGGGTGTTCTGGGTGGTTGCTATGGTGTTGCTAGGCGGTTGCTAGGGTATTCTGGGTGGTTGCTAGGGCGTTGCTAGGGTATTCTGGGTGGTTGCTATGGTGTTGCTAGGGTATTCTGGATGGTTGCTAGGGCGTTGCTAGGCAGTTGCTAGGGTATTCTGGATGGTTGCTAGGCAGTTGCTAGGGTGTTCTGGGTGGTTGCTATGGGGTTGCTAGGCAGTTGCTATGGTATTCTGGGTGGATGCTAGGGCGTTGCTAGGCAGTTGCTAGGGTGTTCTACGTGGTTGCTAGGTGTTCTGGGTGGTTGCTAGGCAGTTGCTAGGTGTTCTGGGTGGTTGCTAGGCAGTTGCTAGGGTGTTCTGGGTGGTTGCTAGAGTTTTTTGGTGGTTACTAGAGCATTTCTAGACGTTGCTAGGGTGTTCAGGGTGGTTGCTAAGGTATTTTTGTTAGTTGCTATGGTGTTACTAGGTGGTTGGTAGTTGTCAAATATGGTTACTATGGAGTTTTTATAGAGTTCTTAAAATCTTTAATAACGAGTGCCTTCAGTACGGCACTCGGCCTACGGCCTCGTGCCTATGGCCGAATAGGCTCAAGCATGGAGCGATATCGCAATGCCATGAGAGTAAAATTGCTTTAAAAAATAAAAAAAAATTAAAAAATATTTTTTTTTTGTTTTAGGGTGGTTGCTAGGGAGCTCTTAGTGGTTGCTAGGGTGCTGTAACTGGTTGCTAGGGTGTGGCTATGAAGATTTTAGGCCATTACTTATTGGCTGCTTGATAATATAAATCCTCTGAGGGAGAGAGAGAGGGAGAGACGCAGGGGTGTCAGGCCCTTTGGAGTGGTGTGTGTGTGAAAACGTCGGTTGGGATTCAAATATTTTTAGAACTCCCAATGTAAAGTCAATGGGACTTTTTTGGCCGCTTTTTCGTCCGCTGTGCGAACATCGTACACCCGATCGCTTAGAAAAGTCATACCACACCTCTCCTCAATGAGCCGGTCGATTTGACACCTCACTCAGGGGTCTGAGACAAACGGTGCGGGGCGAGTTACGCGCCAAACTTTGTCCAGAATAATAAGAAGAATAATAATAATAAGTATGCAAGAGAACAATAGTGATGCCTTGCTTTCAGCAAGCACCACTAACTAGAATGTACATTTCCTGAAGAAAATGTGAAGTGGTGCTTGCAGTGGCAAAACTCGCCACTCGGTTGCTAGGGTGTTGTACATGATTGCATACAAGCCAACAACCATGTCTGTACGATGTTGTGGAGCTGAAATATGGCTTCTATATGTTGCAATATGGTTGCTAGGTGGCTCTAAATGGTTGCTAGGGTGTGAATACACAGTTACCATGGTGATATTTACAGACTGTTTTCCAACTGAAACTAATGAGCCAACCCCCATCTCTATACGATGTTCTGATGCAGAGATATACATTTTGCTAAACGGTTGCTAGGGTACTCTATTTGGTTGCTAGCGAGTGGCTTGGCAGCTGCCAATGATGAAACTCCAAAGGCTTCTTGTCACTATGAATGATATAAACCAACTCCCATGCCTCTGCGACATTCAGAATGGAAGATATGCCTCTTTGGATTTTGGTTGCTAGGGTACTCTGTTTGGTTGCTAGGGAGTGGCTTGTCAGCTCCCAATCATGAAACTCCAAAGGCTTCTTGTCACTATGAATGATATAAACCAACTCCCATGCCTCTGCGACATTCAGAATGGAAGATATCCCTCTTTGGATTTTGGTTGCTAGGGTACTCTGTTTGGTTGCTAGGGAGTGGCTTGTCAGCTGCCAATCATGAAACTCCAAAGGCTTCTTGTCACTATGAATGATATAAACCAACTCCCATGCCTCTGTGACATTCAGAATGGAAGATATCCCTCTTTGGATTTTGGTTGCTAAGGTGCTCGACAATGGTTGCTAGGGAGGGGCTTGGAAGTGTTGAGGTGATTCATGATTGGCTGTTTGCTGCCCCGAGTCAAATGAGACCACCCCCATGTTTCTATGACAATTCAGTCCGGAGATATCTCTTTGAACTCTTTCAATGGAAGTCTATGGAACTTGTTGCTAAGGGGCTCTAAATGGTTGCTAGGGCGTGGCTTGATAGCTTCACAATGATCCTGAGAGACTGATTGGTCATCTGAGTAAAATGAGCCCTCCCCCTTGTCTCTATGACACTGTGATCCAGAGCTATGTTCAATACAAAGTCCCTATGCAATTTACCATAGTAGGAAAAGCATGTGTGTTTCACAGGACGTTCCTTCCCCATAGTAAGTCAATGGGGCAACTTTGGGCATCTCCTGCCCCCCAGGGGTGCAACTTTTACCCCATTGTGAGGTATGTTCTTACAGAGCCTGTCAGCCTCTTCAAATGTGGCAAATCACACGTTACTGCGAAATCCTCGCTCAGAGCTACGTGTGGTCAAAGTTCGTCGCAATGTTAAGTCAATGGGACTTTTTTGGCCGCTTTTTCGCCCCTGGGGTGAACACCGCACCCCCGATCGCTTATAAAAGTCATACCACACCTCTCCTCAATGAGCCGGTCGATTTGACACCTCACTCAGGGGTCTGAGACAAATGGTGCGGGGCGAGTTACGCGCCAAACTTTGTCCAGAATAATAAGAAGAATAATAATAACTAGAATGTACATTTCCTGAAGAAAATGTGAAGTGGTGCTTGCAGTGGCAAAACTCGCCACTCGGTTGCTAGGGTGTTATACATGATTGCATACGAGCCAACAACCATGTCTGTACGATGTTCTGGTGCTGAGATATGGCTTATTCATGTTGTTCTGGGTGGTTGCTATGGTGTTCTGGGTGGTTGCTATGGTGTTGCTAGGCGTTTGCTTGGGTATTCTGGGTGGTTGCTAGGCGGTTGCTAGGCAGTTGCTAGGGTATTCTGGGTGGTTGCTAGGGTATTCTTAGTGGTTGCTAGGCAGTTGCTAGGCGGTTGCTAGGGTGTTCTGGGTGGTTGCTATGGTGTTGCTAGGCGGTTGCTAGGGTATTCTGGGTAGTTGCTAGGGCGTTGCTAGGCAGTTGCTAGGGTATTCTGGGTGGTTGCTATGGTGTTGCTAGGGTATTCTGGATGGTTGCTAGGGCGTTGCTAGGCAGTTGCTAGGGTATTCTGGGTGGTTGCTATGATGTTGCTAGGTGGTTGCTAGGGTATTCTGGATGGTTGCTAGGGCATTGCTAGGCAGTTGCTAGGGTGTTCTGGGTGGTTGTTATGGTGTTGCTAGGCGGTTGCTAGGGTATTCTGGGTGGTTGCTATTGTGTTGCTAGGCGGTTGCTAGGGTATTCTGGGTGGTTGCTAGGGTATTCTTAGTGGTTGCTAGGCAGTTGCTAGGCGGTTGCTAGGGTGTTCTGGGTGGTTGCTATGGTGTTGCTAGGCGGTTGCTAGGGTATTCTGGGTGGTTGCTAGGGCGTTGCTAGGGTATTCTGGGTGGTTGCTATGGTGTTGCTAGGGTATTCTGGATGGTTGCTAGGGCGTTGCTAGGCAGTTGCTAGGGTATTCTGGATGGTTGCTAGGGCGTTGCTAGGCAGTTGCTAGGGTGTTCTGGGTGGTTGCTATGGGGTTGCTAGGCAGTTGCTATGGTATTCTGGGTGGATGCTAGGGCGTTGCTAGGCAGTTGCTAGGGTGTTCTACGTGGTTGCTAGGTGTTCTGGGTGGTTGCTAGGCAGTTGCTAGGTGTTCTGGGTGGTTGCTAGGCAGTTGCTAGGTGTTGTGGGTGGTTGCTAGGCAGTTGCTAGGGTGTTCTGGGTGGTTGCTAGAGTTTTTTGGTGGTTACTAGAGCATTTCTAGACGTTGCTAGGGTGTTCAGGGTGGTTGCTAAGGTATTTTTGTTAGTTGCTATGGTGTTACTAGGTGGTTGGTAGTTGTCAAATATGGTTACTATGGAGTTTTTATAGAGTTCTTAAAATCTTTAATAACGAGTGCCTTCAGTACGGCACTCGGCCTGCGGCCTCGTGCCTATGGCCGAATAGGCTCAAGCATGGAGCGATATCGCAATGCCATGAGAGTAAAATTGCTTTAAAAAATAAAAAAAAATTAAAAAATATTTTTTTTTTTGTTTTAGGGTGGTTGCTAGGGAGCTCTTAGTGGTTGCTAGGGTGCTGTAACTGGTTGCTAGGGTGTGGCTATGAAGATTTTAGGCCATTACTTATTGGCTGCTTGATAATATAAATCCTCTGAGGGAGAGAGAGAGGGAGAGACGCAGGGGTGTCAGGCCCTTTGGAGTGGTGTGTGTGTGAAAACGTCGGTTGGGATTCAAATATTTTTAGAACTCCCAATGTAAAGTCAATGGGACTTTTTTGGCCGCTTTTTCGTCCGCTGTGCGAACATCGTACACCCGATCGCTTAGAAAAGTCATACCACACCTCTCCTCAATGAGCCGGTCGATTTGACACCTCACTCAGGGGTCTGAGACAAACGGTGCGGGGCGAGTTACGCGCCAAACTTTGTCCAGAATAATAAGAAGAATAATAATAATAAGTATGCAAGAGAACAATAGTGATGCCTTGCTTTCAGCAAGCACCACTAAAAACTAGAATGTACATTTCCTGAAGAAAATGTGAAATGGTGCTTGCAGTGGCAAAACTCTCCACTCGGTTGCTAGGGTGTTGTACATGATTGCATACGAGCCAACAACCATGTCTGTACGATGTTGTGGAGCTGAAATATGGCTTCTATATGTTGCAATATGGTTGCTAGGTGGCTCTAAATGGTTGCTAGGGTGTGAATACACAGTTACCATGGTGATATGTACAGACTGTTTTACAACTGAAACTAATGAGCCAACCCCCATCTCTATACAATATTCTGATGCAGAGATATACATTTTGCTAAACGGTTGCTAGGGTACTCTATTTGGTTGCTATGGAGTTGCTTGGCAGCTGCTGATGATGAAACTCCAAAGGCTTCTTGTCACTATGAATGATATAAACCAACTCCCATGCCTCTGCGACATTCAGAATGGAAGATATGCCTCTTTGGATTTTGGTTGCTAGGGTACTCTGTTTGGTTGCTAGGGAGTGGCTTGTCAGCTCCCAATCATGAAACTCCAAAGGCTTCTTGTCACTATGAATGATATAAACCAACTCCCATGCCTCTGCGACATTGAGAATGGAAGATATCCCTCTTTGGATTTTGGTTGCTAGGGTACTCTGTTTGGTTGCTAGGGAGTGGCTTGTCAGCTCCCAATCATGAAACTCCAAAGGCTTCTTGTCACTATGAATGATATAAACCAACTCCCATGCCTCTGTGACATTCAGAATGGAAGATATCCCTCTTTGGATTTTGGTTGCTAAGGTGCTCGACAATGGTTGCTAGGGAGGGGCTTGGAAGTGTTGAGGTGATTCATGATTGGCTGTTTGCTGCCCCGAGTCAAATGAGACCACCCCCATGTTTCTATGACAATTCAGTCCGGAGATATCTCTTTGAACTCTTTCAATGGAAGTCTATGGAACTTGTTGCTAAGGGGCTCTAAATGGTTGCTAGGGCGTGGCTTGATAGCTTCACAATGATCCTGAGAGACTGATTGGTCATCTGAGTAAAATGAGCCCTCCCCCTTGTCTCTATGACACTGTGATCCAGAGCTATGTTCAATACAAAGTCCCTATGCAATTTACCATAGTAGGAAAAGCATGTGTGTTTCACAGGACGTTCCTTCCCCATAGTAAGTCAATGGGGCAACTTTGGGCATCTCCTGCCCCCCAGGGGTGCAACTTTTACCCCATTGTGAGGTATGTTCTTACAGAGCCTGTCAGCCTCTTCAAATGTGGCAAATCACACGTTACTGCGAAATCCTCGCTCAGAGCTACGTGTGGTCAAAGTTCGTCGCAATGTTAAGTCAATGGGACTTTTTTGGCCGCTTTTTCGCCCCTGGGGTGAACACCGCACCCCCGATCGCTTATAAAAGTCATACCACACCTCTCCTCAATGAGCCGGTCGATTTGACACCTCACTCAGGGGTCTGAGACAAACGGTGCGGGGCGAGTTACGCGCCAAACTTTGTCCAGAATAATAAGAAGAATAACTAGAATGTACATTTCCTGAAGAAAATGTGAAGTGGTGCTTGCAGTGGCAAAACTCGCCACTCGGTTGCTTGGGTGTTGTACATGATTGCATACGAGCCAACAACCATGTCTGTACGATGTTTGTGGAGCTAAAATATGGCTTCTATATGTTGCAATAGGGTTGCTAGGTGGCTCTAAACGGTTGCTAGGGTGTGAATACACAGTTACCATGGTGATATTTACAGACTGTTTTACAACCGAAACTAATGAGCCAACCCCCATCTCTATACAATATTCTGATGCAGAGATGTAAGTCTTGTAAAATGGTTGCTAGGGTATTCTGGGTGGTTGCTAGGGCGTTGCTAGGGTATTCTGGGTGGTTGCTATGGTGTTGCTAGGCGGTTGTAAGGGTATTTTGGGTGGTTGCTAGGCGGTTGCTAGGGTATTCTTGGTGGTTGCTAGGGCGTTGCTAGGCAGTTGCTATGGTGTTCTGGGTGGTTGCTATGGTGTTGCTAGGCGGGTGCTAGGGTATTCTAGGTGGTTGCTACGGCGTTGCTAGGGTGTTCTGGGTGGTTGCTATGGTGTTGCTAGGCGGTTGCTAGGGTATTTTGGGTGGTTGCTAGGCGGTTGCTAGGGTATTCTTGGTGGTTGCTAGGGCGTTGCTAGGCAGTTGCTATTGTGTTCTGGGTGGTTGCTATGGCGTTGCTAGGCAGTTGCTAGGGTATTCTGGGTGGTTGCTATGGTGTTGCTAGGCGGTTGCTAGGGTATTCTAGTGGTTGCTAGGGCGTTGCTAGGCAGTTGCTATGGTATTCTGGGTGGATGCTATGGCGTTGCTAGGCAGTTGCTAGGGTATTCTGGGTGGTTGCTATGGTGTTGCTAGGCGGTTGCTAGGGTATTCTGGTGGTTGCTAGGGCGTTGCTAGGCAGTTGCTATGGTATTCTGGGTGGTTGCTATGGTGTTGCTAGGCGGTTGCTAGGGTATTCTGGGTGGTTGCTAGGGTATTCTTGGTGGTTGCTAGGCAGTTGCTATGGTATTCTGGGTGGATGCTATGGCGTTGCTAGGCAGTTGCTAGGGTATTCTGGGTGGTTGCTATGGTGTTGCTAGGCGGTTGCTAGGGTATTCTGGTGGTTGCTAGGGCGTTGCTAGGCAGTTGCTATGGTATTCTGGGTGGTTGCTATGGTGTTGCTAGGCGGTTGCTAGGGTATTCTGGGTGGTTGCTAGGGTATTCTTGGTGGTTGCTAGGCAGTCGCTAGGGTATTCTGGGTGGTTGCTAGGGCGTTGCTAGGCAGTTGCTAGGGTGTTCTGGGTGGATGCTAGGGCGTTGCTAGGGTGTTCTGGGTGGTTGCTAGGCAGTTGCTAGGTGTTCTGGGTGGTTACTAGGCAGTTGCTAGGTGTTCTGGGTGGTTGCTAGGCAGTTGCTAGGATGTTCTGGGTGGTTGCTAGAGTTTTTTGCTGGTTACTAGAGCATTTCTAGACGTTGCTAGGGTGTTCAGGATGGTTGCTAAGGTATTTTTTTAGTTGCTATGATGTTACTAGGTGGTTGGTAGTTGTCCAAGATGGTTACTATGGAGTTTTTATAGAGTTATTAAAATCTTTAATAACGAGTGCCTTCTGTACGGCACTCGGCCTGCGGCCTCGTGCCTGTGGTCGAATAGGCACAAGCATGGAGCAATATCGCAAGGCCACGAGTGTAATATTGCATTAAAAAATACAAAAAAATTAAAAAAAAATTTTTTTTTGGTTTAGGGTGGTTGCTAGGGAGCTCTTAGTGGTTGCTAGGGTGCTGAAACTGGTTGCTAGGGTGTGGCTATGAAGATTTTAGGCCATAACTTATTGGCTGCTTGATAATATAAATCCTCTGAGGGAGAGAGAGAGGGAGAGACGCAGGGGTGTCAGGCCCTTTGGAGTGGTGTGTGTGTGAAAACGTCGGTTGGGATTCAAATATTTTTAGAACTCCCAATGTAAAGTCAATGGGACTTTTTTGGCCGCTTTTTCGTCCGCTGTGCGAACATCGTACACCCGATCGCTTAGAAAAGTCATAGCACACCTCTCCTCAATGAGCCGGTCGATTTGATGCCTCACTCATAGGTCTGTGACAAACGGTGCGGGGCGAGTTTCGCGCCAAACTTTTGTCCAGAATAATAAAAAGAAGTAGAATAATAATAACTAGAATGTACATTTCCTGAAGAAAATGTGAAGTGGTGCTTGCAGTGGCAAAATTCGCCACTGGGCAGATGCTAACACAATTGACATGTTGTGATACCATGATATACCACATTTTAGCATTATTTACCACGATTTACCATGTTTCTAAGATGATTTATTACGATTTAACATATTCCAGCATTATTTACTATGATTAACATGTTGTTAGAATGATGTTAGCAGGATTAGCATGTTGTTAGCATGATTAGCATGTTGGTTGGATGATGCTAGCATGATTAGCATGTTGCTAGCATGATGCTAGCTTGATTAGCATGTTGCTAGCATGTTTTTAGCTAGATGCTAACATGATTAGCATGTTGCTAGCATGATTAGCTTGGTGCTAGCATTATGCTAGCTTGATTAGCATGTTGCTAGCATAATGTTAGCATTATTAGCATGTTGTTAGCATGATGCTAGCTTGATTAGCATTATGCTAGCTTGATTAGCATGTTGTTAGCATGATGCTAGCTTTATTAGCATGTTGGTAGCCTAATGCTAGCATGATTAGCATGTTGCTAGCATGATGCTAGCTTGATTAGCATGATGCTAGCATTATGCTAGCTTGATTAGCATGTTGTTAGCATGATGCTAGCTTTATTAGCATGTTGGTAGCCTAATGCTAGCATGATTAACATGTTGCTAGCATGATGCTAGCTTGATTAGCATGTTGCTAGCATGATTAGCATGTTGCTAGCATGATGCTAGCTTGATTTAGCATGTTGCTAGCATAATGCTAGCATGATTAGCATGTTGCTAGCATTATGCTAGCTTGATTAGCATGATGCTACCATTACGTTAGCTTGATTAGCATGTTGTTAGCATGATGTTAGCTTTATTAGCATGTTGGTAGCATAATGCTAGCATGATTAACATGATGCTAGCATGATGCTAGCTTTATTAGCATGTTGGTAGCATAATGCTAGCATGATTAGCATGATGCTAGCATGATGCTAGCTTGATTAGCATGTTGCTAGCATGATGCTAGCTTGATTAGCATGTTGCCAGCATGTTTTTAGCAAGATGCTGTTGCCAGGTGGTTGCTAGGGTGTTCTGGGTGGTTGCTATGGTGTTGCTAGGCAGTTGCTAAGGTGTTCTGGGTGGTTGCTAGGCAGTTGCTAGGGTATTCTTGGTGGTTGCTAGGCAGTTGCTAGGGTGTTCTGGGTGGTTGCTATGGTGTTGCTAGGCAGTTGCTATGGCATTTTGGGTGGATACTAGGGCATTGCTAGGCAGTTGCTAGGGTGTTCTGGTTGGTTGCTAGGTGTTCTGGGTGGTTGCTAGGCAGTTGCTAGGTGTTCTAGGTGGTTGCTAGGCAGTTGCTAGGGTGTTCTGGGTGCTTGCTAGAGTTTTTTGTGGTTACTAGAGCATTTCTAGACGTTGCTAGGGTGTTCAGGGTGGTTGCTAAGGTGTTTTTGTTAGTTGCTATGGTGTTACTAGGTGGTTGGTAGTTGTCAAATATGGTTACTATGGAGTTTTTATAGAGTTCTTAAAATCTTTAATAACGAGTGCCTTTTGTACGGCACTCGGCCTGCGGCCTCGTGCCTATGGCCGAATAGGCACAAGCATGGAGCAATATCGCAAGGCCACGAGAGTAAAATTGCTTTAAAAAATATTTAAAAAATAAAAAAATGTTTTTTTTTGGTTTAGGGTGGTTGCTAGGGAGCTCTTAGTGGTTGCTAGGGTGCTGAAACTGGTTGCTAGGGTGTGGCTATGAAGATTTTGGGCCATAACTTATTGGCTGCTTGATAATATAAATCCTCTGAGGGAGAGAGAGAGGGAGAGACGCAGGGGTGTCAGGCCCTTTGGAGTGGTGTGTGTGTGAAAACGTCGGTTGGGATTCAAATATTTTTAGAACTCCCAATGTAAAGTCAATGGGACTTTTTTGGCCGCTTTTTCGTCCGCTGTGTGAACATCGTACACCCGATCGCTTAGAAAAGTCATAGCACACCTCTCCTCAATGAGCCGCTCGATTTGACACCTCACTCAGGGGTCTGAGACAAACGGTGCGGGGCGAGTTACGCGCCAAACTTTGTCCAGAATAAAAATAAGAATAATAACTAGAATGTACATTTCCTGAAGAAAATGTGAAGTGGTGCTTGCAGTGGCAAAATTCGCCACTGGGCAGATGCTAACACAATTGACATGTTGTGATACCATTATTTACCACGATTTACCATGTTTCTAAGATGATTTATTACGATTTAACACATTCCAGCATGATTTACTATGATTAACATGTTGTTAGAATGATGCTAGCAGGATTAGCATGTTGTTAGCATGATTAGCATGTTGGTTGGATGATGCTAGCATGATTAGCATGTTGCTACCATGCTTTTAACAAGATGCTAGCATGATTAGCATGTTGCTAGCATGTTTTTAGCTAGATGCTAACATGATTAGCATGTTGCTAGCATGATTAGCATGTTGCTAGCATGATGCTAGCTTGATTAGCATGATGCTAGCATTATGCTAGCTTGATTAGCATGTTGTTAGCATGATGCTAGCTTGATTAGCATGTTGCTAGCATAATGCTAGCATTATTAGCATGTTGCTAGCATGATGCTAGCTTGATTAGCATGATGCTAACATTATGCTAGCTTGATTAGCATGTTGTTAGCATGATGCTAGCTTTATTAGCATGTTGGTAGCATATTGCTAGCATGATTAGCATGTTGCTAGCATGATGCTAGCTTGATTAGCATGTTGCTAGCATGATGCTAGCTTGATTAGCATGTTGCCATTATGTTTTTAGCAAGATGCTGTTGCCAGGTGGTTGCTAGGGTGTTCTGGGTGGTTGCTATGGTGTTGCTAGGCAGTTGCTAAGGTGTTCTGGGTGGTTGCTAGGCAGTTGCTAGGGTATTCTTGGTGGTTGCTAGGCAGTTGCTAGGGTATTCTTGGTGGTTGCTAGGGCGTTGCTAGATGGTTGCTAGGGTGTTCTGGGTGGTTGCTATGGTGTTGCTAGGCAGTTGCTATGGTATTCTGGGTGGATACTAGGGCATTGCTAGGCAGTTGCTAGGGTGTTCTGGGTGGTTGCTAGGTGTTCTGGGTGGTTGCTAGGCAGTTGCTAGGTGTTCTAGGTGGTTGCTAGGCAGTTGCTAGGGTGTTCTGGGTGCTTGCTAGAGTTTTTTGTGGTTACTAGAGCATTTCTAGAAATTGCTAGGGTGTTCAGGGTGGTTGCTAAGGTGTTTTTGTTAGTTGCTATGGTGTTACTAGATGGTTGGTAGTTGTCAAATATGGTTACTATGGAGTTTTTATAGAGTTATTAAAATCTTTAATAACGAGTGCCTTCAGTACGGCACTCGGCCTGCGGCCTCGTGCCTATGGCCGAATAGGCACAAGCATGGAGCGATATCGCAAGGCCACGAGAGTAAAATTGCTTTAAAAAATATAAAAAAAATAAAAAAATGTTTTTTTTTGGTTTAGGGTGGTTGCTAGGGAGCTCTTAGTGGTTGCTAGGGTGCTGAAACTGGTTGCTAGGGTGTGGCTATGAAGATTTTAGGCCATAACTTATTGGCTGCTTGATAATATAAATCCTCTGAGGGAGAGAGAGAGGGAGAGACGCAGGGGTGTCAGGCCCTTTGGAGTGGTGTGTGTGTGAAAACGTCGGTTGGGATTTGAATTTTTTTAGAATGCCCAATGTAAAGTCAATGGGGACTTTTTTGGCCGCTTTTTCGTCCGCTGTGCGAACATCGTACACCCGATCGCTTAGAAAAGTCATAGCACACCTCTCCTCAATGAGCCGGTCGATTTGACACTTCACTCAGGGGTCTGTGACAAACGGTGCGGGGCGAGTTTCGCGCCAAACTTTGTCCAGAATAATAATAATAATAATAATAATAATAACTAGAATGTACATTTCCTGAAGAAAATGTGAAGTGGTGCTTGCAGTGGCAAAACTCGCCACTCGGTTGCTAGGGTGTTATACATGATTGCATACGAGCCAACAACCATGTCTGTACGATGTTCTGGTGCTGAGATATGGCTTATTCATGTTGTTCTGGGTGGTTGCTATGGTGTTCTGGGTGGTTGCTATGGTGTTGCTAGGCGTTTGCTTGGGTATTCTGGGTGGTTGCTAGGTGGTTGCTAGGCAGTTGCTAGGGTATTCTGGGTGGTTGCTATGGTGTTGCTAGGCGGTTGCTAGGGTATTCTGGGTGGTTGCTAGGGTATTCTTAGTGGTTGCTAGGCAGTTGCTAGGCGGTTGCTAGGGTGTTCTGGGTGGTTGCTATGGTGTTGCTAGGCGGTTGCTAGGGTATTCTGGGTAGTTGCTAGGGCGTTGCTAGGCAGTTGCTAGGGTATTCTGGGTGGTTGCTATGGTGTTGCTAGGGTATTCTGGATGGTTGCTAGGGCGTTGCTAGGCAGTTGCTAGGGTATTCTGGGTGGTTGCTATGATGTTGCTAGGTGGTTGCTAGGGTATTCTGGATGGTTGCTAGGGCATTGCTAGGCAGTTGCTAGGGTGTTCTGGGTGGTTGTTATGGTGTTGCTAGGCGGTTGCTAGGGTATTCTGGGTGGTTGCTATTGTGTTGCTAGGCGGTTGCTAGGGTATTCTGGGTGGTTGCTAGGGTATTCTTAGTGGTTGCTAGGCAGTTGCTAGGCGGTTGCTAGGGTGTTCTGGGTGGTTGCTATGGTGTTGCTAGGCGGTTGCTAGGGTATTCTGGGTGGTTGCTAGGGCGTTGCTAGGGTATTCTGGGTGGTTGCTATGGTGTTGCTAGGGTATTCTGGATGGTTGCTAGGGCGTTGCTAGGCAGTTGCTAGGGTATTCTGGATGGTTGCTAGGGCGTTGCTAGGCAGTTGCTAGGGTGTTCTGGGTGGTTGCTATGGGGTTGCTAGGCAGTTGCTATGGTATTCTGGGTGGATGCTAGGGCGTTGCTAGGCAGTTGCTAGGGTGTTCTACGTGGTTGCTAGGTGTTCTGGGTGGTTGCTAGGCAGTTGCTAGGTGTTCTGGGTGGTTGCTAGGCAGTTGCTGGGTGGTTGCTAGGCAGTTGCTAGGTGTTCTGGGTGGTTGCTAGGCAGTTGCTAGGGTGTTCTGGGTGGTTGCTAGAGTTTTTTGGTGGTTACTAGAGCATTTCTAGACGTTGCTAGGGTGTTCAGGGTGGTTGCTAAGGTATTTTTGTTAGTTGCTATGGTGTTACTAGGTGGTTGGTAGTTGTCAAATATGGTTACTATGGAGTTTTTAATAGAGTTCTTAAAATCTTTAATAACGAGTGCCTTCAGTACGGCACTCGGCCTGCGGCCTCGTGCCTATGGCCGAATAGGCTCAAGCATGGAGCGATATCGCAATGCCATGAGAGTAAAATTGCTTTAAAAAATAAAAAAAAATTAAAAAATATTTTTTTTTTGTTTTAGGGTGGTTGCTAGGGAGCTCTTAGTGGTTGCTAGGGTGCTGTAACTGGTTGCTAGGGTGTGGCTATGAAGATTTTAGGCCATTACTTATTGGCTGCTTGATAATATAAATCCTCTGAGGGAGAGAGAGAGGGAGAGACGCAGGGGTGTCAGGCCCTTTGGAGTGGTGTGTGTGTGAAAACGTCGGTTGGGATTCAAATATTTTTAGAACTCCCAATGTAAAGTCAATGGGACTTTTTTGGCCGCTTTTTCGTCCGCTGTGCGAACATCGTACACCCGATCGCTTAGAAAAGTCATAGCACACCTCTCCTCAATGAGCCGCTCGATTTGACGCCTCACTCAGGGGTCTGTGACAAACGGTGCGGGGCGCATTACGCGCCAAACTTTTGTCCAGAATAATAAAAAGAAGTAGAATAATAATAAGTATGAGCAATAACAATAGTGATGCTTTCAAAAAAGCACCACTAACTAGAATGTACATTTCCTGAAGAAAATGTGAAGTGGTGCTTGCAGTGGCAAAACTCGCCACTCGGTTGCTAGAGTGTGGTACATGATTGCATACGAGCCAACAAACATGTCTGTACGATATTGTGGGGCTGAAATATTGCTTCTATATGTTGCAATATGGTTGCTAGGTGGCTCTAAATGGTTGCTAGGGTGTGAATACACAGTTACCATGGTGATATTTACAGACTGTTTTACAACTGAAACTAATGAGCCAACCCCCATCTCTATACAATATTCTGATGCAGAGATGTAGGTCTTGTAAAATGGTTGCTAGGGTACTCTGTTTGGTTGCTATGGAGTTGCTTGGCAGCTGCTAATGATGAAACTGCAAAGGCTTCTTGTCAGTATGAATTATATAAACCAACTCCCATCTCTATACGATGTTCTGATGCAGAGATATACGTTTTGCTAAACGGTTGCTAGGGTACTCTGTTTGGTTCCTAGGGAGTAGCTTGGCAGCTGCCAATCATGAAACTCCAAAGGCTGCTTGTCAGTATGAATGATATAATCCAACTCCCATGCCTCTGTGAAATACAGAATGGAAGATATCCCTCTTTGGATTTTGGTTGCTAGTGTACTCTATTTAGTTGCTAGGGAGTAGCTTGGCAGCTGGCAATCATGAAACTCCAAAGGCTGCTTGTCAGTATGAATGATATAATCCAACTCCCATGCCTCTGTGACATTCAGAATGGAAGATATGCCTCTTTGTATTTTGGTTGCTAGGGTACTCTGTTTGGTTGCTATGGAGTTACTTGGCAGCTGCCAATGATGCAATTCCAAAGGCTTCTTGTCACTATGAATGATATAATCCAACTCCCATGCCTCTGTGACATTCAGAATGGAAGATATCCCTCTTTGGATTTTGGTTGCTAGGGTACTCTGTTTGGTTGCTAGGGAGTGTCTTGGCAGCTGCCAATCATGAAACACAAAGGCTGCTTGTCAATATGAATGATATAAACCAACTCCCATGCCTCTGTGACATTCAGAATGGAAGATATGCCTCTTTGGATTTTGGTTGCTAGGGTACTCTGTTTGGTTGCTATGGAGTGGTTTGGCAGCTGCCAATGATGAAACTCCAAAGGCTTCTTGTCAGTATGAATGATATAAACCAACTCCCATGCCTCTGTGACATTCAGAATGGAAGATATCCCTCTTTGGATTTTGGTTGCTAGGGTACTCTATTTTGTTGCTATGGAGTGGTTTGGCAGCTGCCAATGATGACTTTCCAAAGGCTTCTTGTCAGTATGAATGATATAAACCAACTCCCATGCCTCTGTGACATTCAGAATGGAAGATATCCCTCTTTGGATTTTGGTTGCTAGGGTACTCTGTTTGGTTGCTAGGGAGTGGCTTGTCAGCTGCCAATCATGAAACTCCAAAGGCTTCTTGTCAGTATGAATGAAATAAACCAACTCCCATGCCTCTGTGACATTCAGAATGGAAGATATCCCTCTTTGGATTTTGGTTGCTAGGGTACTCTGTTTGGTTGCTATGGAGTGGCTTGTCAGCTGCCAATCATGAAACTCCAAAGGCTTCTTGTCACTATGAATGATATAAACCAACTCCCATGCCTCTGCGACATTCAGAATGGAAGATATCCCTCTTTGGATTTTGGTTGCTAGGGTACTCTGTTTGGTTGCTAGGGAGTGGCTTGTCAGCTGCCAATGATGAAACTCCAAAGGTTTCTTGTCACTATGAATGATATAGACCAACTCCCATGCCTCTGTGACATTCAGAATGGAAGATATCCCTCTTTGGATTTTGGTTGCTAAGGTGCTCGACAATGGTTGCTAGGGAGGGGCTTGGAAGTGTTGAGGTGATTCATGATTGGCTGTTTGCTGCGCCGAGTCAAATGAGACCACCCCCATGTTTCTATGACAATTCAGTCTGGAGATATCTGTTTGAACTCTTTCAATGGAAGTCTATGGAACTTGTTGCTAAGGGGCTCTAAATGGTTGCCAGGGCGTGGCTTTATAGCTTCACAATGATCTTGAGAGACTGATTGGTCGTCTGAGTAAAATGAGCCCTCCCCCTTGTCTCTATGACACTGTGATCCAGAGCTACGTTCAATACAAAGTCCCTATGCAATTTACCATAGTAGGAAAAGCATGTGTGTTTCACGGGACGTTCCTTCCCCATAGTAAGTCAATGGGGCAACTTTGGGCATCTCCTGCCCCCCAGGGGTGCAACTTTTAGCCCATTGTGAGGTATGTTCTTACAGAGCCTGTCAGCCTCTTCAAATGTGGCAAATCACACGTTTCTGCGAAATCCTCGCTCAGAGCTACGTGTGGTCAAAGTTCGTCGCAATGTTAAGTCAATGGGACTTTTTTGGCCGCTTTTTCGCCCCTGGGGTGAACACCGCACCCCCGATCGCTTATAAAAATCATAGCACACCTCTCCTTAATGAGCCAGTCGATTTGACACCTCATTCATGGGTCTGAGACAAACGGTGCGGGGCGAGTTACGCGCCAAACTTTGTCCAGAATAAAAATAAGAATAATAATAATAAGTATGCAAGAGAACACTAATGATGCCTTGCCTTTGGCAAGCACCATTAATAAGAATAATAAGTATGAGCAATAACAATAGTGATGCCTTGCTTTCAGCAAGCACCACTAATAATAAGTATGAGCAATAACAATAGTGATGCTTTTAAAAAAGCACCACTAACTAGAATGTACATTTCCTGAAGAAAATGTGAAGTGGTGCTTGCAGTGGCAAAACTCGCCACTCGGTTGCTAGGGTGTTGTACTTGATTGCATACGAGCCAACAACCACGTCTGTACGATGTTGTGGAGCTGAAATATGGCTTCTATATGTTGCAATATGGTTGCTAGGTGGCTCTAAATGGTTGCTAGGGTGTGAATACACAGTTACCATGGTGATATTTACAGACTGTTTTCCAACCGAAACTAATGAGCCAACCCCCATCTCTATACAATATTCTGATGCAGAGATGTAGGTCTTGTAAAATGGTTGCTAGGGTACTCTGTTTGGTTGCTATGGAGGTGCTTGGCAGCTGCTAATGATGAAACTACAAAGGCTTCTTGTCAGTATGAATGATATAAACCAACTCCCATGCCTCTGTGACATTCAGAATGGAAGATATCCCTCTTTGGATTTTGGTTGCTAGGGTACTCTATTTGGTTGCTATGGAGTTGCTTGACAGCTGCCAATGATGAAACTGCAAAGGCTTCTTGTTATTATGAATGATATAAACCAACTCCCATGCTTCTGTGACATTCAGAATGGAAGATATCCCTCTTTGGATTTTGGTTGCTAGGGTACTCTGTTTGGTTGCTAGGGAGTGGCTTGGCAGCTGCTAATCATGAAACTCCAAAGGCTGCTTGTCAGTATGAATGATATAAACCAACTCCCATGTCTCTGTGACATTCAGAATGGAAGATATGCCTCTTTGGATTTTGGTTGCTAGGGTACTCTGTTTGGTTGCTATGGAGTTACTTGGCAGCTGCAAATGATGAAATTCCAAAGGCTTCTTGTCAGTATGAATGATATAAACCAACTCCCATGCCTCTGTGACATTCAGAATGGAAGATATCCCTCTTTGGATTTTGGTTGCTAGGGTACTCTGTTTGTTTGCTAGGGAGTGTCTTGTAAGCTGCCAATCATGAAACTCCAAAGGCTGCTTGTCAGTATGAATGATATAAACCAACTCCCATGCCTCTGCGACATTCAGAATGAAAGATATACCTCTTTGGATTTTGGTTGCTAGGGTACTCTGTTTGGTTGCTATGGGGTTACTTGGCAGCTGCTAATGATGAAACTGCAAAGGCTTCTTGTTAGTATAAATGATATAAACCAACTCCCATCTCTATACGATGTTCTGATACAGAGATATACGTTTTGCTAAACGGTTGCTAGGGTACTCTGTTTGGTTGCTAGGGAGTGGCTTGGCAGCTGCCAATGATGAAACTGCAAAGGCTTCTTGTCACTATGAATTATATAAACCAACTCCCATTTCTCTGTGACATTCAGAATGGAAGATATACCTCTTTGGATTTTGGTTGCTAGTGTACTCTGTTTGGTTGCTATGGAGTAGCTTGGCAGACACCAATCATGAAACTCCAAATGCTGCTTGTCAGTATGAATGAAATAAACCAACTCCCATGCCTCTGAGACATTCAGAATGGAAGATATGCCTCTTTGGATTTTGGTTGCTAGCGTAATCTGTTTGGTTGCTATGGAGTTGCTTGACAGCTGCCAATGATGAAACTGCAAAGGCTTCTTGTCACTATGAATGATATAAACCAACTCCCATGCCTCTGTGACATTCAGAATGGAAGATATCCCTCTTTGGATTTTGGTTGTTAAGGTGCTCGACATTGGTTGCTAGGGAGGGGCTAGGAAGTGTTGAGGTGATTCATGATTGGCTGTTTGCTGCCCCGAGTCAACTGAGACCACCCCCATGTTTCTATGACAATTCAGTCCGGAGATATCCCTTTGATCTCTTTCAATGGAAGTCTATGGGACTTGTTGCTAAGGTGCTCTAAATGGTTGCTAGGGCGTGGCTTGATAGCTTCACCATGATCCTGAGAGACTGATTGGTCGTCTGAGTAAAATGAGCCCGCCCCCTTGTCTCTATGACACTGTGATCCAGAGCTACGTTCAATACAAAATCCCTATGCAATGTGTAGGACGGCCCATGAAATGTACATGGGCCTACACCATTGTAAGTCAATGGGAAACTTTGGGACGCTCCTGCCCCCCAGGGGTGCAACTTTTACCCCATTGTGAGGTATGTTTTTACAGAGCCTGTCAGCCTCTTCAATTGTGGCAAATCACACGTTTCTCCGAAATCCTCGCTCAGAGCTACGAGTGGTCAAAGTTCGTTGCAATGTTAAGTCAATGGGACTTTTTTGGCTTTTCGTTCGCACCTGGGGCGAACACTGTACCCCCGATCTCTTAGAAAAGTCAGTGGACACTTCTCCTCAATAGGCCGCACGATTTGACGCCTCATTCATGGGTCTGTGACAAAAGCTGCGGGAGGAGGAGTGCCCCAAAATTTTTCCCGGAATAGTAAGAATGTAATACTAGAAAAATTTCAATGGGGAACCTTTGGGACGCTCCTGCCCCCCAGGGGTGCAACTTTTACCCCATTGTGAGGTATGTTCTTACAGAGCCTGTCAGCCTCTTCAAATGTGGCAAATCACACGTTTCTCCGAAATCCTCGCTCAGAGCTACGAGTGGTCAAAGTTCGTCGCAATGTTAAGTCAATGGGACTTTTTTGGCCGCTTTTTCGCCCCTGGGGCGAACACCGCACCCCCGATCGCTTATAAAAGTCATAGCACACCTCTCCTTAATGAGCCGGTCGATTTGACACCTCACTCAGGGGTCTGTGACAAACGGTGCGGGGCGAGTTACGCGCCAAACTTTTGTCCGGAATAATAAGAAAAATAACTAGAATGTACATTTCCTGAAGAAAATGTGAAGTGGTGCTTGCAGTGGCAAAATTCGCCACTGGGCAGATGCTAACACAATTAACATGTTGTGATACCTTGATATACCACATTTTAGCATTATTTACCACGATTTACCATGTTTCTAAGATGTTTTACTACGATTTACCACATTCCAGCATGATTTACTATGATTAACATGTTGTTAGAATGATGCTAGCAGGATTAGCATGTATTTAGCATGATTAGCATGTTGGTTGGATGATGCTAGCATGATTAGCATGTTGCTAGCATGCTTTTAACAAGATGCTAACATGATTAGCATGTTGCTAGCATGCTTTTAACAAGATGCTAGCATGATTAGCATTTTGCTAGCATGTTTTTAGCTAGATGCTAACATGATTAGCATTTTGTTAGCATTATGCTAGCTTGATTAGCATGTTGCTAGCATTATGCTAGCTTAATTAGCATGTTGTTAACATGATGCTAGCTTTATTAGCTTGTTGGTAGCATAATGTTAGCATGATGCTAGCTTGATTAGCATGTTGCTAGCATGATTCTAGCATGATTAGCATTTTGCTAGCATGCTTTTAACAAGATGCTAGCTTGATTAGCATGTTGCTAGCATGATGCTAGCTTGATTAGCATGTTGCTAGCATGATTCTAGCATGATTAGCATGTTGCTAGCATAATGCTAGCTTGATTAGCATGTTGCTAGCATGATGCTAGCTTGATTAGCATGTTGCCAGCATGTTTTTAGCAAGATGCTGTTGCCAGCTGGTTTGCTAGGGTGTTCTGGGTGGTTGCTATGGTGTTGCTAGGCAGTTGCTAAGGTGTTCTGGGTGGTTGCTAGGCAGTTGCTAGGGTATTCTTGGTGGTTGCTATGCAGTTGCTAGGGTATTCTTGGTGTTTGCTAGGGCAATGCTAGGTGGTTGCTAGGGTCTTCTGGGTGGTTGCTATGGTGTTGCTAGGCAGTTGCTATGGTTTTCTGGGTGGATGGTAGGGCATTGCTAGGCAGTTGCTAGGCAGTTGCTAGGCTGTTCTGGGTGGTTGCTAGGCAGTTCTGGGTGATTGCTAGGCAGTTGCTAGGTGTTCTGGGTGGTTGCTAGGCAGTTGCTAGGGTGTTCTGGGTGGTTGCTAGAGTTTTTTGGTGGTTACTAGAGCATTTCTAGACGTTGCTAGGGTGTTCAGGGTGGTTGCTAAGGTATTTTTGGTAGTTGCTATGGTGTTACTAGGTGGTTGGTAGTTGTCAAATATGGTTACTATGGAGTTTTTATAGACTTCTTAAAATCTTTAATAACGAGTGCCTTCAGTACGGCACTCGGCCTGCGGCCTCGTGCCTATGGCCGAATAGGCACAAGCATGGAGCGATATCGCAAGGCCACGAGAGTAAAATTGCTTTAAAAAATACAAAAAATTTAAAAAAATGTTTTTTTTTGGTTTAGGGTGGTTGCTAGGGAGCTCTTAGTGGTTGCTAGGGTGCTGAAACTGGTTGCTAGGGTGTGGCTATGAAGATTTTAGGCCATTACTTATTGGCTGCTTGATAATATAAATCCTCTGAGGGAGAGAGAGAGGGAGAGACGCAGGGGTGTCAGGCCCTTTGGAGTCTGTGTGTGTGAAAACGTCGGTTGGGATTCAAATATTTGTAGAACTCCCAATGTAAAGTCAATGGGACTTTTTTGGCCGCTTTTTCGTCCAATGTGCGAACATCGTACACCCGATCGCTTAGAAAAGTCATAGCACACCTCTCCTCAATGAGCCGCTCGATTTGACGCCTCACTCAGGGGTCTGTGACAAACGGTGCGGGGCGAGTTTCGCGCCAAACTTTTGTGTGGAAGAATAATAATAAAAAGAATAATAAGTATGAGCAATAACAATAGTGATGCTTTCAAAAAAGCACCACTAATAAGTATGAGCAATAACAATAGTGATGCTTTTAAAAAAGCACCACTAATAATAATAAGTATGCAAGAGAACAATAGTGATGCCTTGCTTTCAGCAAGCACCACTAATAAGTATGCAAGAGAACAATAGTGATGCCTTGCTTTCAGCAAGCACCACTAACTAGAATGTACATTTCCTGAAGAAAATGTGAAGTGGTGCTTGCAGTGGCAAAACTCGCCACTCGGTTGCTAGGGTGTTATACATGATTGCATACGAGCCAACAACCATGTCTGTACGATGTTCTGGTGCTGAGATATGGCTTATTCATGTTGTTCTGGGTGGTTGCTATGGTGTTCTGGGTGGTTGCTATGGTGTTGCTAGGCGTTTGCTTGGGTATTCTGGGTGGTTGCTAGGCGGTTGCTAGGCAGTTGCTAGGGTATTCTGGATGGTTGCTAGGGCGTTGCTAGGCAGTTGCTAGGGTGTTCTGGGTGGTTGCTATGGGGTTGCTAGGCAGTTGCTATGGTATTCTGGGTGGATGCTAGGGCGTTGCTAGGCAGTTGCTAGGGTGTTCTACGTGGTTGCTAGGTGTTCTGGGTGGTTGCTAGGCAGTTGCTAGGTGTTCTGGGTGGTTGCTAGGCAGTTGCTAGGTGTTGTGGGTGGTTGCTAGGCAGTTGCTAGGGTGTTCTGGGTGGTTGCTAGAGTTTTTTGGTGGTTACTAGAGCATTTCTAGACGTTGCTAGGGTGTTCAGGGTGGTTGCTAAGGTATTTTTGTTAGTTGCTATGGTGTTACTAGGTGGTTGGTAGTTGTCAAATATGGTTACTATGGAGTTTTTATAGAGTTCTTAAAATCTTTAATAACGAGTGCCTTCAGTACGGCACTCGGCCTGCGGCCTCGTGCCTATGGCCGAATAGGCTCAAGCATGGAGCGATATCGCAATGCCATGAGAGTAAAATTGCTTTAAAAAATAAAAAAAAATTAAAAAATATTTTTTTTTTGTTTTAGGGTGGTTGCTAGGGAGCTCTTAGTGGTTGCTAGGGTGCTGTAACTGGTTGCTAGGGTGTGGCTATGAAGATTTTAGGCCATTACTTATTGGCTGCTTGATAATATAAATCCTCTGAGGGAGAGAGAGAGGGAGAGACGCAGGGGTGTCAGGCCCTTTGGAGTGGTGTGTGTGTGAAAACGTCGGTTGGGATTCAAATATTTTTAGAACTCCCAATGTAAAGTCAATGGGACTTTTTTGGCCGCTTTTTCGTCCGCTGTGCGAACATCGTACACCCGATCGCTTAGAAAAGTCATACCACACCTCTCCTCAATGAGCCGGTCGATTTGACACCTCACTCAGGGGTCTGAGACAAACGGTGCGGGGCGAGTTACGCGCCAAACTTTGTCCAGAATAATAAGAAGAATAATAATAACTAGAATGTACATTTCCTGAAGAAAATGTGAAGTGGTGCTTGCAGTGGCAAAATTCGCCACTGGGCAGATGCTAACACAATTGACATGTTGTGATACCATGATATACCACATTTTAGCATTATTTACCACGATTTACCATGTTTCTAAGATGATTTATTACGATTTAACATATTCCAGCATGATTTACTATGATTAACATGTTGTTAGAATGATGCTAGCAGGATTAGCATGTTGTTAGCATGATTAGCATGTTGGTTGGATGATGCTAGCATGCTTTTAACAAGATGCTAGCATGATTAGCATGTTGTTACCATGTTTTTAGCTAGATGCAAACATGATTAGCATGTTGCTAGCATGATTAGCATGTTGCTAGCATGATGCTAGCTTGATTAGCATGTTGCTAGCATGATGCTAGCTTGATTAGCATGTTGCTAGCATAATGCTAGCATGATTAGGATGTTGCTAGCATGATGCTAGCTTGATTAGCATGATGCTAGCATGATGCTAGCTTGATTAGCATGTTGTTAGCATGATGCTAGCTTTAATAGCATGTTGGTAACCTAATGCTAGCATTATTAGCATGTTGCTAGCATTATGCTAGCTTGATTAGCATGTTGGTAGCATGATTAGCATGTTGCTAGCATGATGCTAGCTTGATTAGCCTGTTGCTAGCATAATGCTAGCATGATTAGCATGTTGCTAGCATGATGCTAGCTTGATTAGCATGTTGTCAGCATGTTTTTAGCAAGATGCTGTTGCCAGGTGGTTGCTAGGGTGTTCTGGGTGGTTGCTATGGTGTTGCTAGGCAGTTGCTAAGGTGTTCTGGGTGGTTGCTAGGCAGTTGCTAGGGTATTCTTGGTGGTTGCTATAGGCAGTTGCTAGGGTATTCTTGGTGGTTGCTAGGGCGTTGCTAGGTGGTTGCTAGGGTGTTCTGGGAGGTTGCTATGGTGTTGCTAGGCAGTTGCTAGGTGTTCTGGGTGGTTACTAGGCAGTTGCTAGGTGTTCTGGGTGGTTGCTAGGCAGTTGCTAGGGTGTTCTGGGTGGTTGCTACAGTTTTTTGGTGGTTACTAGAGCATTTCTAGACGTTGCTAGGGTGTTCAGGGTGGTTGCTAAGGTATTTTTGGTAGTTGCTATGGTGTTACTACTTGTCAAATATGGTTACTATGGAGTTTTTATAGAGTTCTTTAATAACGAGTGCCTTCAGTACGGCACTCGGCCTGCGGCCTCGTGCCTATGGCTGAATAGGCACAAGCATGGAGCGATATCGCAAGGCCACGAGAGTAAAATTGCTTTTAAAATTTTTAAAAAATGCAAAAAAAATTTTTTTTTGGTTTAGGGTGGTTGCTAGGGAGCTCTTAGTGGTTGCTAGGGTGCTGAAACTGGTTGCTAGGGTGTGGCTATGAAGATTTTAGGCCATTACTTATTGGCTGCTTGATAATATAAATCCTCTGAGGGAGAGAGAGAGGGAGAGACGCAGGGGTGTCAGGCCCTTTGGAGTGGTGTGTGTGAAAACGTCGGTTGGGATTCAAATGTTTTTAGAACTCCCAATGTAAAGTCAATGGGATTTTTTTGGCCGCTTTTTCGTCCGCTGTGCAAACATCGTACACCCGATCGCTTAGAAAAGTCATAGCACACCTCTCCTCAATGAGCCGCTCGATTTGATGCCTCACTCATGGGTCTGTGACAAACGGTGCGGGGCGAGTTTCGCGCCAAACTTTTGTGTGGAAGAATAATAATAAGAAGAAGAAAAATAATAAGTATGAGCAATAACAATAGTGATGCTTTCAAAAAAGCACCACTAATAAGTATGCAAGAGAACAATAGTGATGCCTTGCTTTCAGCAAGCACCACTAAAAACTAGAATGTACATTTCCTGAAGAAAATGTGAAATGGTGCTTGCAGTGGCAAAACTCTCCACTCGGTTGCTAGGGTGTTGTACATGATTGCATACGAGCCAACAACCATGTCTGTACGATGTTGTGGAGCTGAAATATGGCTTCTATATGTTGCAATATGGTTGCTAGGTGGCTCTAAATGGTTGCTAGGGTGTGAATACACAGTTACCATGGTGATATGTACAGACTGTTTTACAACTGAAACTAATGAGCCAACCCCCATCTCTATACAATATTCTGATGCAGAGATATACATTTTGCTAAACGGTTGCTAGGGTACTCTATTTGGTTGCTATGGAGTTGCTTGGCAGCTGCTGATGATGAAACTCCAAAGGCTTCTTGTCACTATGAATGATATAAACCAACTCCCATGCCTCTGCGACATTCAGAATGGAAGATATGCCTCTTTGGATTTTGGTTGCTAGGGTACTCTGTTTGGTTGCTAGGGAGTGGCTTGTCAGCTCCCAATCATGAAACTCCAAAGGCTTCTTGTCACTATGAATGATATAAACCAACTCCCATGCCTCTGCGACATTGAGAATGGAAGATATCCCTCTTTGGATTTTGGTTGCTAGGGTACTCTGTTTGGTTGCTAGGGAGTGGCTTGTCAGCTCCCAATCATGAAACTCCAAAGGCTTCTTGTCACTATGAATGATATAAACCAACTCCCATGCCTCTGTGACATTCAGAATGGAAGATATCCCTCTTTGGATTTTGGTTGCTAAGGTGCTCGACAATGGTTGCTAGGGAGGGGCTTGGAAGTGTTGAGGTGATTCATGATTGGCTGTTTGCTGCCCCGAGTCAAATGAGACCACCCCCATGTTTCTATGACAATTCAGTCCGGAGATATCTCTTTGAACTCTTTCAATGGAAGTCTATGGAACTTGTTGCTAAGGGGCTCTAAATGGTTGCTAGGGCGTGGCTTGATAGCTTCACAATGATCCTGAGAGACTGATTGGTCATCTGAGTAAAATGAGCCCTCCCCCTTGTCTCTATGACACTGTGATCCAGAGCTATGTTCAATACAAAGTCCCTATGCAATTTACCATAGTAGGAAAAGCATGTGTGTTTCACAGGACGTTCCTTCCCCATAGTAAGTCAATGGGGCAACTTTGGGCATCTCCTGCCCCCCAGGGGTGCAACTTTTACCCCATTGTGAGGTATGTTCTTACAGAGCCTGTCAGCCTCTTCAAATGTGGCAAATCACACGTTACTGCGAAATCCTCGCTCAGAGCTACGTGTGGTCAAAGTTCGTCGCAATGTTAAGTCAATGGGACTTTTTTGGCCGCTTTTTCGCCCCTGGGGTGAACACCGCACCCCCGATCGCTTATAAAAGTCATACCACACCTCTCCTCAATGAGCCGGTCGATTTGACACCTCACTCAGGGGTCTGAGACAAACGGTGCGGGGCGAGTTACGCGCCAAACTTTGTCCAGAATAATAAGAAGAATAATAATAACTAGAATGTACATTTCCTGAAGAAAATGTGAAGTGGTGCTTGCAGTGGCAAAACTCGCCACTCGGTTGCTAGGGTGTTGTACATGATTGCATACGAGCCAACAACCATGTCTGTACGATGTTGTGGAGCTGAAATATGGCTTCTATATGTTGCAATATGGTTGCTAGGTGGCTCTAAATGGTGGCTAGGATGTGAATACACAGTTACCATGGTGATATTTACAGACTGTTTTCCAACTGAAACTAATGAGCCAACCCCCATCTCTATACGATGTTCTGATGCAGAGATATACGTTTTGCTAAACGGTTGCTAGGGTACTCTATTTGGTTGCTAGCGAGTGGCTTGTCAGCTGCCAATGATGAAACTCCAAAGGCTTCTTGTCACTATGAATGATATAAACCAACTCCCATGCCTCTGCGACATTCAGAATGGAAGATATGCCTCTTTGGATTTTGGTTGCTAGGGTACTCTGTTTGGTTGCTAGGGAGTGGCTTGTCATCTGTCAATGATGAAATTCCAAAGGCTTCTTGTCAGTATGAATGATATAATCCAACTCCCATGCCTCTGTGACATTCAGAATGGAAGATATGCCTCTTTGGATTTTGGTTGCTAGGGTACTCTGTTTGATTGTTTTGGAGTTACTTGGCAGCTGCCAATGATGCAATTCCAAAGGCTTCTTTTCACTATGAATGATATAAACCAACTTCCATGCCTCTGTGACATTCAGAATGGAAGATATCCCTCTTTGGATTTTGGTTGCTAGGGTACTCTGTTTGGTTGCTAGAGAGTGTCTTGGCAGCTGCCAATCATGAAACTCAAAGGCTGCTTGTCAATATGAATGATATAAACCAATTCCCATGCCTCTGTGACATTCAGAATGGAAGATATCCCTCTTTGGATTTTGGTTGCTAGGGTACTCTGTTTGGTTGCTATGGAGTTGCTTGACAGCTGCCAATGATGAAACTGCAAAGGCTTCTTGTTATTATGAATGATATAAACCAACTCCCATGCTTCTGTGACATTCAGAATGGAAGATATCCCTCTTTGGATTTTGGTTGCTAGGGTACTCTGTTTGGTTGCTAGGGAGTGGCTTGTCAGCTGCCAATCATGAAACTCCAAAGGCTTCTTGTCACTATGAATGATATAAACCAACTCCCATGCCTCTGCGACATTCAGAATGGAAGATATCCCTCTTTGGATTTTGGTTGCTAGGGTACTCTGTTTGGTTGCTAGGGAGTGGCTTGTCAGCTCCCAATCATGAAACTCCAAGGCTTCTTGTCACTATGAATGATATAAACCAACTCCCATGCCTCTGCGACATTCAGAATGGAAGATATCCCTCTTTGGATTTTGGTTGCTAGGGTACTCTGTTTGGTTGCTAGGGAGTGGCTTGGCAGCTGGCAATCATGAAACTCCAAAGACTGCTTGTCAGTATGAATGATATAATCCAACTCCCATGCCTCTGTGACATTCACAATGGAAGATATCCCTCTTTGGATTTTGGTTGCTAGGGTACTCTGTTTGGTTGCTATGGAGTGGTTTGGCAGCTGCCAATGATGAAACTCCAAAGGCTGCCTGTCAGTATGAATGATATAAACCAACTCCCATGCCTCTGTGACATTCAGAATGGAAGATATCCCTCTTTGAATTTTGGTTGCTAGGGTACTCTACTTTGTTGCTAGGGAGTGGCTTGTCAGCTGCCAATCATGAAACTCCAAAGGCTTGTTGCCACTATGAATGATATAAACCAACTCCCATGCCTCTGCGACATTCAGAATGGAAGATATCCCTCTTTGGATTTTGGTTGCTAGGGTACTCTGTTTGGTTGCTAGGGAGTGGCTTGTCAGCTACCAATCATGAAACTCCAAAGGCTTCTTGTCACTATGAATGATATAAACCAACTCCCATGCCTCTGTGACATTCAGAATGGAAGATATCCCTCTTTGGATTTTGGTTGCTAAGGTGCTCGACAATGGTTGCTAGGGAGGGGCTTGGAAGTGTTGAGGTGATTCATGATTGGCTGTTTGGTGCCCCGAGTCAAATGAGACCACCCCCATGTTTCTATGACAATTCAGTCTGGAGATATCTCTTTGAACTCTTTCAATGGAAGTCTATGGAACTTGTTGCTAAGGGGCTCTAAATGGTTACCAGGGTGTGGCTTGATAGCTTCACAATGATCTTGAGAGACTGATTGGTCGTCTGAGTAAAATGAGCCCTCCCCCTTGTCTCTATGACACTGTGATCCAGAGCTACGTTCAATACAAAGTCCCTACGCAATTTACCATAGTAGGAAAAGCATGTGTGTTTCACGGGACGTTCCTTCCCCATAGTAAGTCAATGGGGCAACTTTGGGATGCTCCTGCCCCCCAGGGGTGCAACTTTTACCCCATTGTGAGGTATGTTCTTACAGAGCCTATCAGCCTCTTCAAATGTGGCAAATCACACGTTTCTGCGAAATCCTCGCTCCGAGCTATGAGTGCTCAAAGTTCGTTGCAATGTTAAGTCAATGGAACTTTTTGGGCCGCTTTTTCGCCCCTGGGGTGAACACCGCACCCCCGATCGCTTAGAAAAGTCATAGCACACCTCTCCTCAATAAGCCGGTCGATTTGACACCTCATTCATGGGTCTGTGACAAACGGTGCGGGGCGAGTTACGCGCCAAACTTTTGTGTGGAAGAATAATAATAAAAAGAATAATAAGTATGAGCAATAACAATAGTGATGCCTTGCTTTCAGCAAGCACCACTAATAAGTATGCAAGAGAACAATAGTGATGCCTTGCTTTCAGCAAGCACCACTAATAATAAGTATGCAAGAGAACACTAATGATGCCTTGCTTTCAGCAAGCACCATTAATAAGTATGAGCAATAACAATAGTGATGCTTTCAAAAAAGCACCACTAACTAGAATGTACATTTCCTGAAGAAAATGTGAAGTGGTGCTTGCAGTGGCAAAACTCGCCACTCGGTTGCTAGGGTGCGGTTAGCTAGATTTTAGCAAGATGATAACAAAATTAACATCATGCTAGCATGATAAGCATGTGACTAACATAATGCTAGCACCATGTTAGCATGATTAGCATATTGCTAGCATGATTATTATGTTGCTAGGATGATGCTAGCATGCTTTTACCACGTGGCTAGCATAGTTTACCATGATTTACCATAGTTTACCATGATTTACTATAGTATACCATGATTTACCATGCTCAAGTATGATTTACTGATTCAAGCATGATTTACCATAGTTTACCACGATTTACCATAGTTTACCATGATTTACTATAGTATACCATGATTTACCATGTTCAAGTATGATTTACTGATTCAAGCATGATTTACCATAGTTTACCATGATTTACCATGATTTACCACGATTTACCATAGTTTACCATGATTTACTATAGTATACCATGATTTACCATGTTCAAGTATGATTTACTGATTCTAGCATGATTTAGCATTGTTTACCATGATTTACCACGATTTACCATAGTTTACCATGATTTACTATAGTATACCACGATTTACCATGTTCAAGTATAATTTACTGATTCTAGCATGATTTACCATAGTTTACCATGATTTACCATAGTTTACCACGATTTACCATAGTTTACCATGATTTACCATAGTTTACCATGCTAGCTTGATTATCATGTTGATAGCATGATGCTAGCATTTTTTACCATGTTGCTAGCATGGTTTACAATGATTTACCATAGTTTACCATGATTTACCACGATTTACCATAGTTTACCATGATTTACTATAGTATACCATGATTTACCATGTTCAAGTATGATTTACTGATTCTAGCATGATTTTTCATAGTTTACCATGATTTACCATAGTTTACCATGATTTACCACGATTTACCATAGTTTACCATGATTTACTATAGTATACCATGATTTACCATGTTCAAGTATTATTTACTGATTCTAGCATTATTTATCATAGTTTACCATGATTTACCATAGTATACCATGATTTACCATAGTTTACCATGATTTACTATAGTATACCATGATTTACCATGTTCAAGTATGATTTACTGATTCTAGCATGATTTACCATAGTTTACCATGCTTTTCCATAGTTTACCATGATTTACCATAGTTTACCATGATTTACCACGATTTACCATAGTTTACCATGATTTACTATAGTTTACCATGATTTACCATGTTCAAGTATGATTTACTGATTCTAGCATGATTTACCATAGTTTACCATGATTTAACATAGTTTACCACGATTTACCACGATTTACTATAGTTTACCATGATTTACTATAGTATACCATGATTTACCATGTTCAAGTATGATTTACTGATTCTAGCATGATTTAGCATAGTTTACCATGATTTACCAGTTTACCATGATTTACCACGATTTACTATAGTTTACCATGATTTACTATAGTATACCATGATTTACCATGTTCAAGTATGATTTACCATGATTCTAGCATGATTTACCATAGTTTACCATGATTTACCACGATTTACCATAGTTTACTATGATTTACTATAGTATACCATGATTTATCATGTTTTAGTATGATTTACTATGATTCTAGGATGATTTACCATAGTTTACCATGATTTAGTCAAAAGAGCCAAGTCCCATCTCTATACTATGTTTTGATGCAGAGATATACGTTTTGTTAAACGGTTGCTAGGGTACTCTTTTTGGTTGTTATGGAGTTGCTTGACAGCTGCCAATGATGAAACTGCAAAGGCTTCTTGACACTTTGAATGATATAAACCAACTCCCATGCCTCTGTGACATTCAGAATGGAAGATATCCCTCTTTGGATTTTGGTTGCTAAGGTGCTCGACAATGGTTGCTATGGAGGGGCTAGGAAGTGTTGAGGTGATTCATGATTGGCCGTTTGCTGCCCCGAGTCAAATGAGACCACCCTCGTGTTTGTATGACAATTCAGTCTGGAGATATCCCTTTGATCTATTTCAATGGAAGTCTATGGGACTTGTTGCTAAGGTTCTCTAAATGGTTGCTAGGGCGTGGCTTGATAGCTTCACAATGAGCCTGAGAGACTGATTGGTCGTCTGAGTAAAATGAGCCCGCCCCCTTGTCTCTATGACACTGTGATCCAGAGCTACGTTCAATAGAAAATCCCTATGCAATTTACCATAGTAGGAAAAGCATGTGTGTTTCACGGGACATTCCTTCCCCATAGTAAGTCAATGGGGCAACTTTGGGACCTTCCTGCCCCCCAGGGGTGCAACTTTTGGGTGCAACAGTGTTCTGGGTGGTTGCTATGGTGTTGCTAGGCGGTTGTTAAGGTATTTTGGGTGGTTGCTAGGGTGTTGCTAGGCGGTTGCTAGGGTGTTATGGGTGGTTGCTAGGGTATTCTGGGTGGTTGCTAGGCGGTTGCTATGGTGTTTTGGGTGGTTGCTAGGGTGTTCTGGGTGGTTGCTATGCTGTTGCTATGCGGTTGCTAGGGTATTCTGGGTGGTTGCTAGGCGGTTGCTAGGGTATTCTGGGTGGTTGCTAGGCGGTTGCTAGGGTGTTCTGGTTGGTTGCTAGGTGGTTGCTAGGGTGTTCTGGGTGGTTGCTATGATGTTGCTAGGCAGTTGCTAAGGTATATTGGGTGGTTGCTAGGGTGTTGCTAGGCGGTTGCTAGGGTGTTCTGGGTGGTTGCTAGGCGGTTGCTAGGGTGTTCTGGGTGGTTGCTAGGGTGTTGCTAAGCGGTTGCTAGGGTATTTTGGGTGGTTGCTAGGGTGTTGCTAGGCAGTTGCTAAGGTATTTTGGGTGGTTGCTAGGGTGTTGCTAGGGTGTTCTGGGTGGTTGCTAGGGTGTTCTGGGTGGTTGCTAGGGTGTTGCTAAGCGGTTGCTAGGGTATTTTGGGTGGTTGCTAGGGTGTTGCTAGGCGGTTGCTAAGGTATTTTGGGTGGTTGCTAGGGTGTTCTGGGTGGTTGCTATGGTGTTGCTAGGCGGTTGCTAAGGTATTTTGGGTGGTTGCTAGGGTGTTGCTAGGCGGTTGCTAGGGTGTTATGGGTGGTTGCTAGGGTATTCTGGTTGGTTGCTAGGGTGTTCTGGGTGGTTGCTAGGCGGTTGCTAGGGTGTTTTGGGTGGTTGCTAGGCGGTTGCTAGGGTGTTCTGGTTGGTTGCTAGGGTGTTGCTAGGTGGTTGCTAGGGTGTTCTGGGTGGTTGCTATGATGTTGCTAGGCGGTTGCTAGGGTGTTTTGATGGTTGCTATGGTGTTGCTAGGCGGTTGCTAGGGTGTTCTGGGTGGTTGCTATGATGTTGCTAGGTGGTTGCTAAGGTATTTTGGGTGGTTGCTAGGGTGTTGCTAGGTGGTTGCTAGGGTGTTCTGGGTGGTTGCTATGATGTTGCTAGGCGGTTGCTAGGGTGTTCTGGGTGGTTGCTATGATGTTGCTAGGTGGTTGCTAAGGTATTTTGGGTGGTTGCTAGGGTGTTGCTAGGCGGTTGCTAGGTTGTTCTGGGTGGTTGCTATGCTGTTGCTAGGGTGTTTTGGTGGTTGCTATGGTGTTGCTAGGTGGTTGCTAGGGTGTTCTGGGTGGTTGCTATGCTGTTGCTAGGCGGTTGCTAGGGTGTTTTGGTGGTTGCTATGGTGTTGCTAGGCGGTTGCTAGGGTGTTCTATTCTATTTTTTTTTAGCAGTGGTGTGAAGTTGAGTGTTACCAACTCTGACAGTCTGGAGGAAATCTTAATGCCTAAGTAAGTGATGTGATCATGACATATAGGTATAGGTGATTGGTGGGGTGCCACATCCCACAGGGGGACGAGGCATCCCTGCCTCGTCCCCCTGTGCAGTGTGAAGCTTTGTGATGTTAGTCCATTGGTTGTGACTGTGGCAGATGGTGATGTGTATAAAATCTTGATCCAGTTAATAAATGACTCTCCAAAGCCAAATTTTTGTAGTGTGGTGAATAAAAATTTCCAGTTGACCCTATCAAAAGCTTTTTCAGCATCTAATGTGGCAATGAGAGTATCTTTCTGTTGTACTGATGAGTAATGCATTAAATTGTATAATCTGCAGGTATTGTTGGATGCATGTCTACCTTTTATAAAGCCGGTCTGATCAGGATGGATGATATATGGTATAATTTTTTCAATTCTATGGGATAATGCTTTGCTAATGATTTTTATGTCGACATTTATAAGTGAAATAGGACGGTAGTTAGATGTGAGGGTGTGGTCTTTGTTAGGTTTAGGAATGAGTGATATAAGCGCTGTATTCATGTGGGATGGGAATTTAGCATTTTGTTTTATTTCCGTTATTGTTCTACTGAATAGTGGGTATAAAGTTGACCAAAAATGTTCGTAGAACTCAGCAGGGAAACCATCCGGTCCTGGTGCTTTATTATTTTGCATGTGTTTCAGCACGGAGTGAAGTTCTTTTTCAGTGATTGGTAATTCGAGAGAGGTAATTTGTTCCGGGTTGAGTTTTGGTAGAATGGTGTTATCGAGGAATTGGTTTATGTCTTCTTGGTTTGGGTCCAGATCAGATGAGTATAATTTTGTAGAGTATTCTTCAAATATTTTGTTTATCTCAATTGGTGAATTGGTTAGCTTCCCTGCTGAGTTTCTAATGGAGGTTATAGCTGTTTTTTCTTTATTTCTTTTAATTTGACTGGCTAAACATTTTCCGGATTTATTGCTATGGTGAAAAGTTTCGTGACGAAGTCTGTGAATCAGAAACTGGTTTCTTTTGTTTATTATTTCATTAAGCAAGAATTTATTTTTTCTTAATTCTTTATAGATTTTTTTTATTGGTTGTTTGCGTGTAAAATTTCTAATTTTTTTTTTTTCTTCCAGTTGGACTTCTTTTTCTTTTTCCTTCTTTTTTTTATGGACTGAATATGATATAATTTTCCCCCGTAATACTACTTTCCATGTTTCCCAGAGCAGTGATGCTGGTGACTTTGGAGAGTCATTTATTTCAAGGAAGGATGTCCACTCTCTCTTGAAGTAGCTGTCAAGTTCTGGATCTTTCAAGAGAGATGTATTAAAACGCCATCTGGTGGGGTGCTTCTGTATTGCAGGTGGGTTCCATGTAAGAGTTACCGGAGAATGGTCACTAATATTGATGGGATGAATTTTGGTTTCTATGATATTTGGTATGATTGAATTACTGGTTAGAAAGAAATCTATGCGGGAGTAGGTTTGGTAAAAATAAAAAGTGTATTCTCTGGCGAGTGGGTGTTGTAGCCTCCAACCATCGCCAAGACCAAAATCACCCATGAACTGTTTTATTATTTTGGAGGACTGCCAGGATTTGCCTGTATGTTTTGACCTGTCCAATGATGGATTGATTACAGTGTTATAGTCTCCCCCTATAATTATTGGACCGCTGGAAAGGTTTGAAAGAGAGGAAAAGAAATTTGAAAAGAAGGAGGGTTCATCAGAGTTTGGTCCATAAATGTTGCCGATTGTGATTGGATTATTGTTGATTGAAATGTTAATGATAAAACGGCCTTCAGGATCTGAAATGGTTGTATGGTGGTTAAATTGTATTTTTTTGTTTATTAAGATGTACACTCCTTTGTTTTGAATTATAGTAGGAGGAAAAACAGTGGTTAAAATGTGTAGTTTTTAAGCTGTTTTGTGTAGATTGTGAGAAGTGTGTTTCTTGTATTAGACATATATCAGCTTGCGTATTTTTTAGGTAATTTAGGACTTTGTTTTTTTTTTTTTTGTGAGGCAACTCCACGAATGTTCCAAGTTCAGAATTTTAATTGCATGGACCTATAGTGTGTATTTCATAATTACACTGTGTGAGCATAAGTCTGTGTGTATGGATGTGAGTGTGGGTGTGTGTGTGTACTTGTAGATCTACAATACCAAATGACAAACAAAACAGGACAAACATAAATACCTATAACCAACAACAAAACATGTAAACAGTGAACAAAAACGTTAATTTGGTGCATTTAGTATACAATGTGTGTGCGTGGTGCAAGTTGTTTAATGTAAGAATATAAATTGATTGGGGGGGTGGGAGGATGAAAAAGTTACAATGAGTAACTTGTCTCTGAACAATTGTCCATCAATATATAGTTTGTCTACTGTAATGATTGCTTTTTTACCTTGATTGATCATTGTCTTGCGGATGGGGAAGAGTAGCTTACGTCTGCGGATGATCTCTTGTGGAAATTGGTCGAGTCCGTAATGAGTCCCTTCTAGCTGCCGGCCCTGTCGCTGAACCAGTACTTTTTGTTTGAAATGTTCAAATTTGACGATGATGGGCCGGGATCGGGTGGAGTTGAGGAGTTTCTGTCCTAAACGGTGTACGCGATGGAAGGTGATGTGCTCAACAGTCTCTGGTGTAAGTTTGAGCTGGTTAACCATGAAGTCCTTAACAGATTTTTCGGGGTCTTCGGTGGATGATCTTCACGCTTCACGCACCCATCACCTAATCATTACGTGACATCCTCTCACGTGCCTCCGTGATTAAGACTTGATTTTAATGTGTTCTTTCAGCGACGTATGCCGCTTGTAACCGCAGGAACAGTGAGGACAGGTGTGCAGTTGGGAGAATGCATCAGGAGTCTTTTTTTTTTTTCTATAGACAGTACTCAGAAAGGTCTAACGATCAAGATTAACTTAAAAATTGCCTGGAGTTCTCCTTTAAGGGTCTGAGTGTGCTCGTTGTACCACGGCGTTGGATTATTTTCTTTAATCTTCTTTAAGTGCAACGGAGCAACTGTGTCTAAAGTGCTGGAAAAGAGAGAGTTAAAAGTTTCTGTTGCAATATCAAGTTCTTCTAAGCTATCCGGGATGCTGAGATGATGAAACTGATTAGGAAGATTATTGATATAGCAATCTTTAGTGGCAGAAGTGATAGGTCTAACATATTTATAACACTGAGTCGGCTTTGCAGCCTTGGCTAAATGTAATTTACAAGAGACTAGATAATGATCTGAGATGTCATCGCTCTGCTGCAGAATTTCAACAGCATCAACATCTATTCCATGTGATAATATTAGATCTAGAGTATGATTACGACAATGAGTGGGTCCTGACACGTGTTGTCTAACTCCAATTGAGTTTACAATGTCTTTAAATGCCAATCCCAATGCATCTTTTTCATTATCTATGTGTATATTAAAATCACCAACAATTAGTACTTTATCTGCAGTCAATATTAATTCTGATAGAAAGTCCACAAATTCTTTGATAAAATCTTTATGGTGCCCTGTATACAGTAGCCAGCACAAATCTCAAACGTGATTTATCATTTACACTATATATTTTTGCATTAAGCACCAACACTTCAAAAGAAGTATATTTAAAACTTGATTTCTTAGTGGTTTTGAAAATATTACTATAAATTACAGCAACTCCTCCCCCTTTGCGTTTCAGACGAGGTTCATGTTTATAACTGGAATCTTGTGGGGTTGACTCATTTAAAGTAATGTAATCGTTTGGTTTTTGCCAGGTTTCTGTCAAACACAGCACATCTAGGTTATTATCTGAAATCATATCATTAACAATAAGTGCTTTTGGAGTAAGGGATAGAATATTCAGCAACCCAAACTTTAGCCTTTGCTCTTCTGTATTATATCTGATTTTTATTTGTTGAACAATTAAATTTTTAACCTTAGATGGGTTTGGACGTTTTTTGGATTTCCAAATTCGGGGAACAGACACAGTCTCTATATAGCCCCTTTCACACAGAGATTCCGGAAAATACACGGATAAAGTGACCCGGGTTCATTTGATTTTGGTACATTCACACTGCCAGTGATTTTCCGGAATGAGTGAGTGCGTTCACACACAAGCCGTAAAAATCCCGTAAAGACACGTGACATCGACGTGACTTTAATGTCTCAGCAGCGTCTGAAGTTTGCTTATGAGCTGCGATTTCCCTCTCGAGAAACCACGCTTGTGCATTTTTTTCTCTGATTCGATCATAAACTTGCGCATTACGTACCGTTTCACAGCTGGCGAACGATCCCGGCTTCAGCGTCATCACTACGACACGGCATTATTACGGCTTTTGTTCACACAGCGCGCGTTCCGGGACTGAACACGGCAATGTTACTAGGTCCCCAACCCGGCATCGATCCCGGCATTAATCCCGGGTCGTGTTTGCTTTCACACAGAAGGCGCTCTGGCAATTTGCCGGCAATTTCCCGGGTTCAAAGCGCTGTGTGAAAGGGGCTCTTGATGATATCTAGGTGAAAGAGGCTCTATGTTATGGGATTTATCTGACCTTGGTGACGTGAGGCTGCTAGCAGACGGTCGGTTAAGCCAGTCTGTCTGCTTCCTGACCTGGTGCCCAATTTGTCATTTTTTTATCTCTAAGACTATGAGCCAAATTACTAGAGAGAAGAGCAGCACCATCCCGGGAGGGATGAATACCATCTCTTTCCAACAGGTCAGGTCTGCCCCAAAAACATTTCCAATTGTCTATGAATTCTATATTATTAGACAGCCAGCCATTGAGTGAACACAATCTACTAACCATCTCATCACTCCTGCGAACAGGAAGGGGGCCAGAGCAAATTACAGAGAAATTACACGTTCCGTGTAATAGAATCACCAATTACTAGGGCACAATCAACAGAATTCTCAGTGGGTGTTTCACTGAGCGGGGCAAATCGATTTGTTATGGTAATCGGAACGGAAGAGTGTTTTTTTGATCCGCGACTAGAGCGATCCCTCACTGTCACCCATTTGCCTTGCTGCACAGGCATTAATTCAGCCGGAACCGAATCATGTAAAGAGTTCACTATGCTAGGCGCATCCAAAATAGTATCTAAAGCTCTAGCACTCTTACTATCCTCAATTAAAGTTTGGATGCATGTCTCTAGCTCTGAAATCTTCTCCGTCAGCCTGACTGTCTCCTTGCATTTATCACATATAAATCCTATATTGCCGACAGAGAAGGCTATGCTAAACGTGACATGAAGTGCAGGTGACAATAACAGGACAAGACATTACTCACCGTGTTTGTTGACTAATTCTTACTCACCTGGGCTTTTTATGAACTCAAAGGCGCGGGCGCGCGAGAGAAAATAAATAAAAAATAACTGAGTGCACGGGTGGCGCGTTAACAGGTTAGTGAATTACTAGCGTGTTGTGCTAATAATAACGGAAGCTAGCGATATCAGGTTAATCTGAGATGTTGGGTAAGCTGTATTTAGTAGTATAAACAACCAGAAATTATAGTAAATGATGGTTAAAAACAGAAAGAAATACGAGGCTAAGCAATCGATCAGCGATCAATTCATCAGTGAATGGTGAGATATTTTAGTAAATAAAATTATCCTGTCAGAAAAATTGCGCGATAACTTATTTATTTTTCCATCTGAATCATATCAGTGATCTTTTGTGGGTTTTTACGCATGCACAGTAAGGTGAATTTAGCGTTTTAAGGCGTTTTTCAAAAGTTTCTCATCCACACTGAAACGTCCGAAAACGCTAGTGCGGACGGAGAGCGTTTATAAATGAAAACGCCGTTTCGTTTAAAGTCTCGGTACTTGCTCTGCAGCTGCAGCAGCGTCTATTCCACCAAGACCAAATTAGGGATGTCCCGATACCACTTTTTCACTTCCGATACCAATGCCGCAGCTTTGGCTATTTGCCGATACCAATATCAATCCGATATTTTTATTTTATTCTTGAACTAATACTACTACTACTAATAAAATATACGGAAGCACTTTGCTCAATTAGCCACATAAAAACATGTCACTCAAATGGAGAACAAATACTTCATGTATAGTCCACAACAACAGTTGATAATGAAAGACTGCCAACCTTTATTCAAAAGACCTTGAGATATGTTTGGTAATTGTACCCAAATTAATTTAAAATTAATTTGCTATATTTCAGATCAATATATTGGTTTCCTTAAAATTGCAATTAACTTTAACTTTATTCTCATCTGAATTATAAATAATTTATTTCTGTATAAAATAATACTACCATTAAAAACACATTTGATTTTATTTTTTAATCAATGTAGAATGTGTAACTTAAAAATAAACAGATTAGTGCTCTGTTTTAGGACAAGAAATGAAAACCAATGCAATATGATTAATGTCCAAAAGATGAGATAATTTTTGCTTTTAAACAGTGTGTGTGTGATTTTGGTTGGGTGACAGTTGTAGGTTACAGTTTGACAAGAGTTTACAGTTTGACAAAAGCACAATGTTGTGTTTTACACAAATATAAGTAAGCTAAACATTTTGCAGTTTTAATGATGTCCTGTATGAACAAAATGACGAAGTATGTTTTTATGTTTCCACTGTTCGATCGCGCCCGTGCCTCTCTCTCTTTCTGACACACACACACACACATTCCAGCATTGCAAGCTTGTCATCGCAGCCTGTTCATTATGCTGCGTTCACACCAAACGCGAAGAGAGGGTCAAATTCGTGTCTAGTTCGACGCTTGAACATTTTGAATCCTTTTGCGCGTCCAAAGCGAATAGGATGCGCGTATAAAGTGAGCGTTTGAAGCTAAATAGATGCGCGTTCAGAGCTAAGGCGGGGCTACAGATTATTATCTGAATATTATCTAAGTAATTTAAAGTTAAATCTTACATTTATTCAGTTTATAAATGTTTGAGACAAGTGTACCAAAAAACAAAACAGCAGCAGCGTAGCAGATCTATTCAGTCAAGATCAAACATGTTAACTTTGTCATATCAATATAAAAACAAGTAAGAACAAGATAATCAACATGCTGATCAAGACTCGAGGCCTGTTCCACATAAACGCCTAAATTACAAAGGGTAGCTTTAACAGAATAAGATAAAGGAACAAGGCATTTTATCGCTTTCGGGAGAACACCAGCAAGAGCAGAAATAAGAACTTCTGCCCCCCCCCCCCAGTATTTAAAAGGGAGTTCACCCACAAGTGAAAATTCTGTCAATTTACTCACCCTCAAAATGTTCCAAACCTGTGTGCATTTCTTTCTTCTGCTGAACACAAAAGATGATCATTTTGAAGAATGTCTGTAACCAAACAGTTGATGTGCCCCATTGACTTCCATAGTATTTTTTCCCTACTATGGAAGTCAATGGGGCCATTCAACTGTTTGGTTAACCATATTCTTTAAAATATGCACACAGGTTTGGAACAACCTGAGGGTGAGTAAGTGATAATTTTTTGGGTGAACTATTCCTTTAACGGCAAGTAATTATCTGCCATCCAATCTTTTATATAGTTTTTGCAACTTAGAAGAACAGACAATTTTGTGATTTCATGAGGCTTAAAAAAAATTATATATGCATAATCTCCATAACAATGATAAACACCCTTTAATGTATGTATTAATTGCCCAAGAGGCAGCAAATATAGCGCAAAAAACAATGCAGTTATAGCCAAAACAGAACCCTGGGGAACACCACAGGACAGAAATGCTGTTGATGAGGCATAATTTTGAACTCTGGCTGAAAAAGACCTGTCTGATAAGTATGAAGAGAACCACTTTAAGGCTGTTCCAGAGATGCCAACACACTGACTATTCCAGGAACTTAGCCATGAAAGATAACTTAGAAATAGGTTTATATACTTTAGGGCAAAGATGGATCAAGATTAATTTTCTTGAAAAGTGGTTGAACAATAGCTTGCTTGAAATACATTGGAACAGAACCAGACATCAGAGACTTCTTAATTATAGAAAGCATGCAAGGACCATGGTGTCTAACATTTTTAAACAAAGCAGTGGGTACTACCAAAATCAAGAGGACTAAGAGAAGCTAACCAGTTTGGTAAGATCTTCTAATGTAATCTGAAAAAAATTCTCCAGGAGATACAAAGTATTTTGAAAGGAAGTAGAATGAATGTTATTTCATATATTGTTTATCTAAGCCACAAAAACCAAGTTAACTGTTGCTGATGGTGTTAAACTGAATTTTGGGATTGTGTCTACTACTAGATATGTGACTCCAATGTTGTAAAATTGCATGTGTTTAAGGGATCCGAAGCCAGAAAAACTTAGTAGAAAGATGCAGTATTATAAATCAAAATAAACTGTCGACAATGCAGGTACAGCAACTCAAAAGCATCAGCATAGATTCATTTTTACATAATGCTTCTGATACCCCAAACAGAAATAATGTAATTTTCATTGAGGGTGTTTGAAGCAGGTTGACAATCAAAAATTGCATGCTTATCCTGAATTCTTGTTTGACAAGCAAAAGCCAGTACATCAATTTTAAATATAATTTAAAGAAATTATACCTCAGAACCCAAACAGTATATATTTTTTCATTGAACCGCTTAAAACCGCTTTTGAAATTCCTTTTCTATTTGTGCAGTTAGATGCATCAGGGTTAAGAAATACTTCAGATCTAATATGCAATTACAAACTCAACATTTATCTTTTATTTTTACAAATATATCCTTGCTGGTTTTACAAAAGATTACAGAAGTAAATAGAAGTAGTAAAGCTTTTGCATGTGTGAATAAACATGCAAAAACTGGTGACACTTGAATAAGGTAAGGTACACGACAGATGAAGAGAAGTCGAATTAGAAAACATTTTACTTCACTACTAATAAGAAAAATAAAAAATATTGAGCATGTACATTTTTTTTTGTGAAATTCAGAATGTTTGAAACTTTGACATCTTAAAAAAAACAAAAAAACAGGTTACCCCACCTTCAGAACAACTAGAAGCAGAACACTGTTTTTTTGTGCATAGAAAATAACACTTTAAAAAGCTATTTATTCTGAATCTTTTAAGATTTTTTTCCACTCTTCGGCTGCAGACAGGATTGATCATGTTTTGAGGTGTGTCTAGAGGAGAGATTAAAAGAAGTAAAAAATAAAACTATTTATTTGGCATGTAAAAATTAAGGAAATATTAACTAGTGTTACAACAAGGAACAAAAACAGAGACCAACAAAATGGCTGTCAGGAGTCGTACCGTTTTTGCCTGTACTTTTCTTGGTCAGCAACAGGCATCATGTGCATAAGCTCCAAACTAGCGTTTATAGTCTTTAGCATTTTGAAACGTTCCTTGCCACGTACCTAGAAAATGAGGGGGGAAAAAAAACCTCTTAAGAAATTTTCATGAATTGTCTTTTTATAAAATAAGTTGATTAAAAATATTCCCATGTTACACACATGAAGAATGTAGATGTCTTCGTCAGAACTGGAGTCAGTCTTGATCTTCTTGCACGCAAGACCAGCAGCAGGGAGTGGCTCTTTTAACAGATCAGAAACCTGATGCTCTGGTGTGATTGGGTCAAGGTGAATAAGATTTAACAGATACAATAGTTACAAATAATGCACATAATACTGGGATGGGTTAGATATTACCTTTTTTCTCAATTGCTAAAACACTAAACCCCATTCTCTGGACCAAATGCTCAGTGGCCTAAACATGTTTGTCAAATCACTCTTTAGGCAAAACCTCCAACAAGTTCAGTTAGACACTATTTGCAAAACTCTAAACACATTTTCACTCACTAAAACATTTTGCACTGTGCTGGAAATCCAAAGTTGAACAACTACAACACAGTTGTCATTGTTTACACACATCCACTTATTCACACTTGTTTTTAATGATGTGATTAAAACAACTGTACAACATAAGCCAGTTCAGAGTGCACAGGTGCACTGACGTTGATACGAACAATGGATTCAAACAATCTGAGAGGAGGAACAGCACGTCAAAGAGGTGATGGACGAAGAGGACGAGGAGGAAGAGGGTGAGAAAGAGCAAGTTGTTGAGTTTTGTCAAGCTGGCTCTGGCACACCAGAGGGTTTTTCCCATTGCCTAGCAAGGGACATCATTGCCTGTGATGTGAACAAAGTCCTCAGGCTGGACCCAGCACAAAGACGTGATGCTGAGGAAGAATTAATCTATCATTGACCTTGTTTTTGCAACTTTGCAAAATATTATTTTTGAGTGTACTATAACATGAAAACATTTAGAGTTTTCAATAACTTTTTCCAGTTGGGACTACTGCATTTTTACAGTATGGAAATTCTGAATAAAATTCAATACTACACAGTATTCACTACAATATTATACTTGAGGTACACAATATATTCAGCTAAGTTGCAATAACAATACTTTACCTAATTGCCAAATTGGTTTACTGTATCCAATATTATTTTTTTCTGCAACTACGTGCTCTGGATGCAGTGTAACACTTGACAATGTATGACGTAGGAGTAGCGTAAGCAAACAAACAGGGCAACCGCATTAGTCATTACGTTGTGTGTTAGTTCAAGGGTTACTCTTTTGGCATAAATCGACTTGCGTATGGCCGTCTGTAATTGTAGGGACATCAACTTTACATTTTCACGCCCCTAAACATGATGCGGAACAAAAACTGTTATTGGTTGCGTCTTTTTTTATTTGAGGTGGTTATCCATCTTATTTCAGCCCCCTCATTTAAACACTTACTTCTCTTTGTCCCAGGAACCATCTCCCCATTAATCTTTTTCAGGTTGTCTTCCTCCGTTTTGCGGTCACGGCCTGGACATGCACACACTCGAACTTCAAAACATCGGCGACCAAGGACCTGTTTGCTGTGAATGAAGAACACCACCAAACATTCAACCCTGATCTCCAGTGCTCCAGTACAAATAAAAGAAGAGAAAATAGGAGAGAGGGACTCACTCGAATGTCTCCAGGGTCAATATGGTGAGAATTGGCCTCCTATTCATCCCACCCATACAGCTGCTATTGCACATGAAATTCAGTAGTATGGTGGTTACCACTGAACCCAGCTAGAGGGACAAAGACAAAATACAAATCAATGAATGTTCTAAAGTCGGGTTTTATTCTGGCATGTTGAATTCGTTTGGATTTATTTTTCTCATAACAAATTAAAAGAACTTGTACTCCGTAATTTTTTGGTCATACAGATTTAGAGTAGCCTAGCCTACATCGTAGGCCAGGTCTAAAGCCTTTAAATGTCTAAATATTTAATAAAATGTTATCTGATTATGCATTCCATATGAAACCGAGAGACACAGAGGATCTACTCAAAACATGTTTAGCTATCATGTGAGCGCTTCCCAATGAGGAAAGGACAAGGCAAGAGTGAAAATATCGCTCTAATTAAATGTAAATCGCCTGAATTAAAATGTAAAAACAGATCAAATAATTTATGTCTAAATGTTGCGATATTGTTTAATTTAAGTTCATAATTATTCTATAAATGTTATTTAGTTTAACAGCAGCACCACGAAGCACTGTGGTTCGAGATTTATTTGAATAAAAAAAACAACAACCCTTTATTCACAAATCGCATGCACCCTGGTTGTAAGGATCCAAAGATCCCTGTGGAATTTAATATTGAGTTGAACATTTTGTTCATGACAACAAATGAACATGCGTTTGAAGACTGTATTTAGTTTTGCTTGGAAAAAGCTGGCCCAAACCAAAGTAGTAGTTCTTCAATTCTTCAATTATTGAAATAATTAAATATTTAGTTAATAAACTTTATGACAGAATTTTACTACATGTAGCCTAAATGATTTAATTCCTTCACTATCAACACTTTAATAGCCTAATGCTAATGTCTAGAATTCAACTAGGCATTCTGTGTCTTTGAAGCAACACAGGCTAAATAATTTGTTACACTATTTTCATGTTGTACTGTTTTAATTGTTTAATTTGGCTGCAATTTCTTTGGCAATACAAATTTAAAATGTCGCAAGAATAAGATTCTGTATTTCTTATTTTGCATTGCAAAGGGAATAAACTCGATGCAACCCTGTTTTAAATGAATAAACTGTCCCGACACTTTATTTAAACCTTGAAATGTGCAATGGGATTTTAAACTTAATTAATTTTAGTGTTCTTTTACATTTAAATTTTTTATATTTTAAAGCAATATTACAGTGGGGAGGAACAAGTATTTGATACACTGCCGATTTTGCAGGTTTTCCCACTTACAAAGCATGTAGAAGTAATTTTTAATCATAGGTACTCTTCAACTGTGAATGACGGAATCTAAAACAAAAATCCAGAAAATCACATTGTATGATTTTTAAGTAATTAATTTGCATTTTATTGCATGACATAAGTATTTGATACATCAGAAAAGCAGAACTTAATATTTGGTACAGAAACCTTTGTTTGCAATTACAGAGATCATACGTTTCCTGTAGTTCTTGACCAGGTTTGCACACACTGCAGCAGGGATTTTGGCCCACTCCTTCATACAGACCTTCTCCAGATCCTTCAGGTTTCGGGGCTGTCGCTGGGCAATATGGACTTTCAGCTCCCTCCAAAGATTTTCTATTGGGTTCAGGTCTGGAGACTGGCTAGGCCACTCCAGGACCTTGAGATGCTTCTTACAGAGTCACTCCTTAGTTGCCCTCGCTGTGTGTTTCGGGTCGTTGTCATGCTGGAAGACCCAGCCACGACCCATCTTCAATGCTCTTACTGAGGGAAGGAGGTTGTTGGCCAAGATCTCACGATACATGGCCCCATCCATCCTCCCCTCAATACGGTGCAGTTGTCCTGTCCCCTTTGCAGAAACGCACCCCCAAAGAATGATGTTTCCACCCCCATGCATCACGGTTGGGATGGTGTTCTTGGGGTTGTACTCATCCTTCTTCCTCCAAACACGGCGAGTGGAGTTTAGACCAAAAAGCTAACCTTCTCACCAAGCTGCTTGCCTATTGTCCTGTAGCCCATCCCAGCCTTGTGCAGGTCTACAATTTTATCCTTGATGTCCTTACACAGCTCTCTGGTCTTGGCCATTGTGGAGAGGTTGGAGTCTGTTTGATTGAGTGTGTGGACAGGTGTCTTTTATACAGGTAACAAGTACAAACAGGTGCAGTTAATACAGGTAATGAGTGGAGAACAGGAGGGCTTTTTAAAGAAAAACTAACAGGTCTGTGAGAGTCGGAATTCTTACTGGTTGGTAGGTGATCAAATACTTATGTCATGCAATAAAATACAAATTAATTATTTCAAAATCATACAATGTGATTTTCTGGATTTTTGTTTTAGATTCCGTCTCTCACAGTTGAAGTGTACCTATGATAAAAATTACAGACCTCTACATGCTTTGTAAGTAGGAAAACCTGCAAAATCGGCAGTGTATCAAATACTTGTTCTCCCCACTGTATTTAGTTGTCTGTTATTTTGTGTAGCCAAGTCAACAAAATCAGTCTTTTTCTGATTCGTTCAATGTATGGATCTGTTTTGAAAATTTTCTTTTGTTGCTATGGCCGGGTATCCCTGTCAGTCATCTCAATTTCGTGAATGATTCACAAAACCAATAATTTAGCAGATTAAAGACGAGCTTCATCTTCATTTTCTGGTGCGATCGGCTGACAATCTTCCTTCGTCAGTTTTGTCGTCTGTGCAGCGGCTCTACTGGAATGTAGCAAATGTATGTTGTAATGTGCCATTGATAATTAAACAAAATGCTTGACTTTAATAAACAGTTACCTATTTAAGCATCAAGAATGGTAAAACAAATGCTGTCGGCCAACATCGGTTAACAGCATGAAGGCTATAATGTTATAGACCTATCGTCTAAACGCTTATTAATAAAAATGACAGGAAAACACAAATCAAATCACACACAAAGCTCCAAAAAGTGTTACGAAACAATAAATGAACATCTCAAAAGTTTTATTTTTGACAAATATTAAACTAGAGACAAAATTATGAAGATGGTATAGCCCCTCCTTGAACTGCCACCTTACCGTGGTGGAGGGGTTTGAGTACCCGAATGACCCTAGGAGCTATGTTGTCTGGGGCTATATGCCCCTGGTAGGGTCTCCCAAGGCAAACAGGTCCTAGGCGATGGGTCAGACTAAGAGCGGTTCAAAACCCCTTATGATGAAGAAAAAACAGAGGACCGTGACGTCGCCCGGTATGGCGCAGCCGGGGCCCCACCCTGGAGCCAGGCCCGGGGTTGGGGCTCGTATGCGAGCGCCTGGTGGTCGGGCCTCCCCCCATGGGGTCCGGCCGGGCTCAGCCCGAAGGAGCGACGTGGGGCCACCCTCCCGTGGACCCACCACCTGCAGGAGGGACCGTATGGGGCCGGTGCTAAGTGGATCGGGCGGCAGTCGAAGGCGGGGGCCTAGACAACCCGATCCCTGGATGCGGAATCTAGCTCTAGGGACATGGAACGTCACCTCTCTGGCGGGGAAGGAGCCTGAGATTGTGCGTGAGGTTGAGAGATTCCAACTAGAGATAGTTGGGATCACCTCTACGCACGGCTTGGGCTCTGGAACCACACTCCTCGAGAGAGGATGGACTCTTCACCACTCTGGAGTTGCCCATGGTGTGAGGCGGCGGGCTGGTGTGGGTTTGCTTATAGCCCCCCAGCTCAGCAGCCATGTGTTGGAGTTCACCCCGGTGAACGAGAGGGTCGCTTCCCTGCGCCTTCGGGTCGGGGATAGGTCTCTCACTGTCGTTTGTGCCTACGGGCCGAACGACAGTGCAGAGTACCCGGCCTTCTTGGAGTCTCTGGGAGGGGTGCTGGAAAGTGCTCCGACTGGGGACTCCGTCGTTCTACTGGGGGACTTCAACGCCCACGTGGGCAGCGACAGTGACACCTGGAGGGGCGTGATTGGGAGGAACGGCCCCCCTGATCTGAACCCGAGTGGTGTTCTGTTATTGGACTTCTGTGCTAGTTACAGTTTGTCCATAACGAACACCATGTTCAAGCATAAGGGTGTCCATCAGTGCACATGGCACCAGGACACCCTAGGCCGGAGGTCGATGATCGACTTTGTGGTCGTCTCATCCGACCTCCGGCCGTATGTCTTGGACACTCGGGTGAAGAGAGGGGCGGAGCTGTCAACTGATCACCACCTGGTGGTGAGTTGGATCCGATGGCGGGGGAGGAAGCTGGACAGACTCGGCAGACCCAAACGTACTGTGAGGGTCTGTTGGGAACGTTTGGCCGAATCTCCTGTCAGAGAGATCTTCAACTCCCACCTCCGGCAGAGCTTCGACCAGATCCCGAGGGAGTCTGGAGATATTGAGTCCGAGTGGACCATGTTCTCCACCTCCATTGTCAACGCGGCCACTCGGAGCTGTGGCCGTAAGGTCTCCGGTGCCTGTCGAGGCGGCAATCCCCGAACCCGGTGGTGGACACCGGAAGTAAGGGATGCCGTCAAGCTGAAGAAGGAGTCCTATCGGGCCTGGCTGGCTTGTGGGACTCCTGAGGCAGCTGATGGGTACCGACGGGCCAAGCGGACTGCAGCCCGGGTGGTTGTAGAGGCAAAAACTCGGGCCTGGGAGGAGTTCGGTGAGGCCATGGAGAAGGACTATCGGCTGGCCTCGAAGAGATTCTGGCAAACCGTCCGGCGCCTCAGGAAGGGGAAGCAGTGCCCTACCAACGCTGTTTACAGTGGAGGAGGGCAGCTGTTGACCTCGACTGGGGATATCACCGGACGGTGGAAGGAATACTTCAAGGATCTCCTCAATCCCGCCGTCACGTCTTCCATTGAGGAAGCAGAGGCTGAGGGCTCGGAGGCGGACCCGTCCATCACCCAAGCTGAAGTCACCGAGGTAGTCAAGAAACTCCTCGGTGGCAAGGCACCGGGGGTGGATGAGATCCGCCCTGAGTACCTCAAGTCTCTGGATGTTGTGGGGCTGTCTTGGCTGACACGCCTCTGCAGCATCGCGTGGCGGTCGGGGACAGTGCCTTTGGATTGGCAGACCGGGGTGGTGGTCCCTCTTTTCAAGAAGGGGGACCGGAGGGTGTGCTCCAACTATAGGGGGATCACACTTCTCAGCCTCCCTGGGGAAAGTCTATGCCAGGGTACTGGAGAGGAGAATCCGGCCGATAGTAGAACCTCGGATTCAGGAGGAACAGTGTGGTTTTCGTCCCGGTCGTGGAACACTGGACCAGCTCTATACCCTCTACAGGGTGCTGGAGGGCTCATGGGAGTTTGCCCAACCAATCCACATGTGCTTTGTGGATTTGGAGAAGGCATTCGACTGTGTCCCTCGTGGCATCTTGTGGAGGGTGCTCTGGGAGTATGGGGTCCGGGGCCCTTTGCTAAGGGCTATCCGGTCCCTGTACGACCGGAGCAGGAGCTTGGTTCGTATTGCCAGCAGTAAGTCAGACTTGTTCCCGGTGTGTGTTGGACTCCGGCAGGGCTGCCCTTTGTCGCCGGTTCTGTTCATAATTTTTATGGACAGAATTTCTAGGCGCAGCCAAGGGGCCGGAGGGGGTCAGGTTTGGGGACCACACGATTTCATCTCTGCTCTTTACGGATGATGTGGTCGTGTTGGCCTCATCAAACCAGGACCTCCAGCATGCACTGGGACGGTTTGCAGCCGAGTGTGAAGCGGCTGGGATGAGAATCAGCACCTCCAAATCCGAGGCCATGGTCCTCAGTCGGAAAAGGGTGGCTTGCCCGCTTCAGGTTGGTGGAGAGTTCCTGCCTCAAGTGGAGGAGTTCAAGTATCTCGGGGTCTTGTTCACGAGTGAGGGAAGGATGGAACGGGAGATTGACAGACGGATCGGTGCAGCTTCTGCAGTAATGCGGTCGCTGTACCGGTCTGTCGTGGTGAAGAAGGAGCTGAGCCGCAAGGCGAAGCTCTCGATTTACCGGTCAATCTACGTTCCTACTCTCACCTATGGTCATGAGCTTTGGGTCATGACCGAAAGGACAAGATCCCGGATACAAGCGGCCGAAATGAGCTTTCTCCACAGGGTGGCTGGGCGCTCCCTTAGAGATAGGGTGAGAAGCTCGGTCACTCGGGAGGAGCTCAGAGTAGAGCCGCTGCTCCTCCACATTGAGAGGGGTCAGTTGAGGTGGCTCGGGCATCTTTTCCGGATGCCTCCTGGACGCCTTCCTGGGAAGGTGTTCCGGGCATGTCCCACCGGGAGGAGACCCCGGGGAAGACCTAGGACACGCTGGAGAGACTATGTCTCCCGGCTGGCCTGGGAACGCCTCGGTGTCCCCCCGGAAGAGCTGGAGGAAGTGTCGAGGGAGAGGGAAGTCTGGGCATCCCTGCTTAGACTGCTGCCCCCGCGACCCGGCCCCGGATAAGCGGTAGAAGATGGATGGATGGATGGGTATAGCCGAGATTCGATCTCGGAACGCTTGAAGCTCCGCGAAGCGCATGTTGCGTTGACCACAGAGCTATCGCCTGAACACTCTCTAGAGAATGAGGTCTTATGGTCATGCAAAGCCTCATTGATGTAGCCTAATATTTTTCTATTGCAATGTTTTATGTTGAAATGTTTTCATTATTTATTAAAGAAAATTATGCTAATCATAACAACCTACTGTAAGCCTATTTAATTCTTAATAAAGAATGCTAAAACACAAATGCTGCCGACTAACTTCGGTTAACAAGTCCTGATCAATGTTTTAATTTTACGATAATTTAGTTTAATTTATTTCACTGTTATGTTTCAGTTAATAAATCTACTGACAAATTAAAATAACACGAAGTATAAGATAAAACCTATTGACATGTATAGCCTTTCTAAATTATAGAAAATTTGGACACACAATGTTAACGGTTAGCCTACTTTGCTTAAATTAGATGCAATAACAGAAGCCTACATTTGTTTCAGTTCTAAATTTGTACTGTGATTTCAGTATTGTGATTATAAATTCGTTTAACTACAATGTTTCCTTTGAATTTATCTGCTACCAGCTCTCAATCGCTCTCAATGAGCCGCGGCGCGGCAGCAGATTACGCAATAGAGAGAATAAACTGACACTTTTCAAGAGTCTGTGATTGTAGCGCCTCTTTGCAAAAGGCAGCAAATACACACCCGCAATTATATAAAAAGTATATAAAAGTATTATTCTGGTTGAGTACCAAATCTAGATGCTGAACACCGGTGGTCGATGAGAAGAGATCCCTTTGGGGCTAAACAATTAATCATATTTTAATCGCTATAACTTAAACGATTTCTGCTTTTCTGAAAAATAAAAAATCGTTGCGATATTTGCCCAGCTGATTATTTGTCCATTTTTATTTAAACATTTCCGTTATCTTGCATTGGTAACAAGCATACAACATCTTTCCTACATGGGCTTGCCAGATGTCAAGAGAATAAATCCCCCAAGCAGGGCTTTTCTCTTAAAAGGATACATTTTCTGCCCTGATGATCTGACAACACAGACAAACATGGAGTTTAACAATGTTCATTGTGAAATTATGTTAGAAAGAAAGCGTCATACAGGCCGTGTGTGCGATTTGCTGCTATTAAATCTGAAAGCGAATAAAGCAGCAATAAAGAACACTTTAAATTGTGTTCATGTGATTTTATAGATTGCTGTGAAATTAATGAATGCATAATAATTGTGAAACCGTGATTAATAATTGGACCAACAAAATCTATTATCGTTGCATCCCTAATCGACATAATACACATTTTCGAGGACAGCATTGGGCAGGATGTATAATAACATTGTTTAAACATTGTTTAAAATAATGGATTAAAATTAATTACATTTTTTTTTTAGATGTCCCATCCGATTAATAGGGAAAAATATAATTGACAGATTAATCAATTATCAAAATAATTGTTAGTTGCAGCTCTTAACATAACGAAGCTTACATCATTCTGCTGAACAAATTGCCTTATATTAGCTTTACAAATCATACAGCAGGGGTGCAAAACTCAATTCCTGGAGGGTCAGCCCTGCAGAGTTTAGTTCCAACCCTGCTCAAACATGCATACCTGTAGTTTTCAAATAAGCCTGAAGAAGTTGAGCTGGATCAGGTGTGTTAACCGGCACAGCTTTTGTAGTCTTTACGGTAGTGGTTTAGTGGATGAGGAAACACACAGACCAGTTGCATGCGAGTTAAGCCATCCCACGTGATACTGCTCAACCAATCAAGTCTGTGCATTCCAGGTAGTAAACATGGCGACTCTACAGTGCAGACAGATGAGAGAGCTAGAGGCAAGTTGCACATGAAAAGATGGTAAAGAGAAGAAAAAAAAAAAGAAGAAAAAAAAAAAAAAAGCAATACAAACGACTGAGCCGGAGAAAATTGAGAAAAAAGATGAGTGAGAGAGAAACAGACGAGTGAGACGGAGAAAGTGAGAAACAGACGAGTGAGCCCGAGAAAGGGAGAGAAAAATAAGGCACAAATGGCGCTCTCCAAAAAAAGGAAAGTGGACAGTGATAAAGAGAGTAGAAACTGTGGCACTTAATAAAAGTGCCAATATGAAACGCCATAATGAGACAAAAAGGTTATGAACAAACATACCCACTCAAATCTGAAGTGAGATCAGAGAAAATAAGTAGTCTCAGAGCCTAATATGACCAGTCCACCAGGATCCTGAGCCACACATTCACTGCACAACAACATTCTCATGAGTTGCTTGGATTTTGCGTCAATACAAAAAGACATCATCAGCATCATCATCTGCCACAAAGAAAAGTGACATTAACTCAGGACGTGCTAACCCAGCTAGATGAGGCCATGCATAAGGCATCATGTGTAGGCTTAGCCGTGGATGAGTCCATTGACGTGTGACAATGCTCAGCTGTTAGTGCATATCAGGTTTTTCAACAGACCGGAAAGCAATTTGTGAAGATATGTTAGGTGTCACTCCCCTTCAGACCAGTACAAAAGGAAAGACATCTACCTGGCCATTAAGGAGATGTTAACAAAGAAAGGAATTGAGCCACAAAAAGTGGTTTCAATAACCACAGATGGAGCCCCTGCTATGATAGGGAGAGATAAAGGAGTTGTAGCAAAACTGAAAGAGTTGAAAACTGAGCTCATAGCTTACCATTGCATCATTCATCAATCTGTCCTCTGCACCTCCCTGTCAGATGAGCATGCTGAGGTGATAAAAACAATGATGAAAATGATCAATTTTCTCAGGGCATCCTCTTCCTACCAGCATCACATGCTTAGGGAATTCCTCAGAGAAGTTGATGCCAATGCTGATGATCTTTTGCTGCACAACAATGTGAGATGGCTCAGCAAAGGCAGGGTGTTAGGGAGCTTTTGGTCCATCAGGAGGGAAGCAGCATCTTTTTTGGAAGAGCTAAGAAGTCAAGAGGCAACAGTTTTCTCTCTTTTTAGAAAATGAGAAACAGATGGACAATGTGGCCTGTTTGGTTGATCACTTCACATCTGAATGAAATGAATTTGAGGCTACAGGGCAAGGACAATTCAATTTGTTAACTGATGACAGCTGTCTGCTCCTTTCAGAGGAAACTTGAGGTGTTCAAGGAAAACCTGCAGGGAGACTGTGCACACTTCCCTGCAGTGCAGGAAAAGGTTCAGGGACAGAGAGATGTGTCTTTTGTTGACTTTGATAAGCTTATTGTAAACTTCAGCAAGCATTTTGACAGCTTCAGCTTTGGGCAGCAGCTCATCATGTTCATTCAGAACCCATTTCTCATCACAGATGTCAAGGGGTTCTTAAAGGAAGTCACAGCACTTTAAATGGGTAAATGCTGGGTCTTTCCAGATGCAATTGGTTGATCTCCAAGCAGATGTGGCCCTGAAAGCGCAGTTTGTAATAACTTAAGCTTCCACTTTCTGGCTCCAAATGGTCCCCGAGACAGCTTTCCCAGGTCTGAGGATAGTAGCCGTTTACACCTTGACCATGTTTGGCTCCACATACAACTGCAAGGCAGCTTTCTCCACAATGAACAATCAAAACTAAATATCGTTCCAGACTTACCAATGAGCACCCCCATACGTGTATGAGAATGGCCCTGACTCCATTCACACCCAGGTTTAAAATCCTGGCAAGATAAGCTAGAGCTCAATTCTCTCTCTGAGTAAAAAAGTGGGGGAGTGGGATATATAAGTGATACTCTAAAACTGTTCAATTGTTAAGATGTGTCAAGATTTATTATCTGTAAAATTGGTTGAGACTGTTGAGTCAAGATGTGAAACAGAAAAGGGGAAATTCAAGCTTTTCCTCCTTTTTTTTGTCTGAAGTTAAGCACTTTATTTGAACCTTCACAATTTTCACATTTTATACATTTTTCTCTTATTTTGAAATGCAGCCCTACTTTTATTTAGTTAATGAGAGAACATTATCCATATCTGCAGTAGGGCTGGGCGATATGGCCAAAAAAAAAAATCATCTCTCTTTATTTTTTGGTTAAATGGCGATATACGATATATATCTCTGTACTTTCTACGTTTATCTATTTGGATAAAGAAAATCTGTACTTATTTAAAAAAAAATAAAAAATGTATTTCACATCCTGCCCAATGATATCCTACAAACAATGTTGATATTGAAGGATATGGAAACAAAAATAGTGAATGCAATGTAGACTATGTAATATATTACGTGCAAAAAGGTGGTTAAAATCATATTACATTCTAACATTACAATCTAAAAACATAATGCTTTTGTTTTTAAATTGACTAACAGCTAAACTAAAAATGAAAATAAAAATTATAATAATATACCCCATTATAATGGTCACTTTCATAAAAAAAAATTAAGCACTGCTGAAATGCACCACATCTCAAACGCATTAAACAGCGCAAGTATTTATCTGTCAGTCAGCAACAGTATCTGTCAGAGCATCTGACAGGGCAAGCTGCTTAAACTTGTTAACTATATCTTACCAGTTATTTTGAAGCCCTAAATATAAGCTTGAGTCATGTTTAGGACAAATTTGTACAAAATGTACTTTCACTGCAGGAGCTCACACTGCGTCCTCAGCTATTTTTCAGATGTGCTTGTATCAATCTACTGTATCGATATAAATGGTTTTGCCTCATTCCATATAGTTTCAAAAAAATATTGATATATCTTACAAACTCGATATACCACCCAGTCCTAATCTGCAGTCATGCATATATGTTCAGTTCTACGCTACGTGACAAATATTGTCAAAAAGTTTTTGAAATCACACTGCATTGATTACATGCAGATGTTGATACAACTACTAGGCTACTTAAATATATATCACCTAAATAGTTAGACATTATGATCTCCGGACCTTTGCTTCAAGAAACTGGACCTCTCTAAATTTTAGTTGAATACCCCTGGACTAAACTATGTACATCATTTTTTACCTTTTGTTTCATAATACATTTGATTTATAGAATACTTTTGCTGATTTTTTTTAAAGGATAACTGTCACCAAAATGCAACCTAGGGTCTTTTTGTTAAACTACCCGAGGCAAACTTTCGTTTAAAAGCATAATTAGAATGGAAACGCCACTCAAGTTTGACCATATTTGTCCGCCGGCATTTTGACAGTCAAAAATAGTTGATCTCCGAATGCAACTTAAAGGTCCCATGACATGAAATTTTCACTTTCTGAGGTTTTTTAACATTAATATGAGTTCCCCTAGCCTGTATATGGTCCCCAAGTTTCTAGAAATTTCAATCGGGGTAAATCGAGCTTTTGCTATCTTTCTCTGCCTTTGAGAAAATGGAGGCCCATACGCGCTGATCTTGAATCTCCTCATGACGTCATAAGGAGGAAATGTTACCTCCCCTTTCTCTGCTTTGCCCGCCCAGAGAATATTTTCCGCCCATGAGAAAATGCACTAGGAAGTAGAACGCGCGCGCGCGATTTTAGTTTGTCCACGAGAGTTATCATGGCTTTTGAGTGAGCGAAGCATAACAATTGCTCAATAATTGGATGTACAAATGAACACCGAAGGGTCAATACAGAGCTGGGCTTGCTGAACGTCTGAAACTAAAGTCTGGATCACTCTCTTTGGCTCAGCTACACACCTCGGACAAGTAAGTCAACTAATGATATATAAGTGTGTTGCTTTACTGTTTATGGTTACCTAGACTGTTACACGTAGAATGTGGCTGTAACATTAGCTATGCAGCTATGCAGTTTGTGTGTGAATACACACACTGTAACGCGAGTGTTGTACACTTCTTTGTTATTTGGATAACCGTTTTCCTGTTGGTTATATGGCGCGCGCGATATCCGCATTTCAATATCGCAGAGCTTGATGTAATTGTAATAAGATAAATTACAGATGTTACAGATCTCTCATGTAAAGGCAACAGTAGGTTAGCGTTAGCTACATGATAACTGTAAACCATCCGAATAAAGTACCGTATCCAGACATAATATTTTAAACTAACCATTCGGAAACGTCCTGCTGGAGCCGCTGAGTTGCAACTTCTTCATCCGTTGCTTCTCCATCCGGATCAGATTCTGGGTCAAACTGAAATGCTTGAACGACTGCGTGTCTTCGTGCCATTGCTATATCCAACGTAAACATGCATGCCACGGTACCGTTGCGCAAGATGGTCAAGGCCACACCTATTTTTTACAGTCTATGGGCCACACCCACCCTCCACCTTGCGCCGCCTTTCTCCTCCTCATTATCATTTAAGGCTACAGACACCGAAACGGCCTGTCTGAAGGAAGCTCATTCTGGGACTGGCTTGTAGTGGCTATAATTCTGCACCGAGGCTGAATTTTTGGAAAGAGATTTCAGATACAGTACTAGGGACCACTAAGGCCTATATTAAAGCCTACAAAAAGTAGCATGTCATGGGACCTTTAACAAGGAGGAGAGTAAAGATGGAAAGCTCCTAAAGCTTGGTTCCATATAAATTCACGGATAATTTGTTGTTAGTGAAAATCAATATTGACCTTGAATTTGAAAAAGGATGCTCATATAAGAAGCAATACTAAAATTCAGAGTCAGTTCATTCACATTCGGAGATCGACTATTTTTGACTGTCAAAATGCCGGCGGACACAGCTACAGTGAGTTGTTCAAAATCTTTCTTTTTAGTAAACTGTGTACACAAACAATGTTATCAATGCTCGAGTTCATGTGTAGAGCCCCTGGTGATACTTCGAGCAAAGTTTTGAAGTATGCAAATGTTGTATCAAGCCTTCTTAGTGTTTTAAAAATCATAGTAGTGCCCGAAGCACTCCCATTCAAATTTGGCAATTTGACCGAAAACGAAAATAGTGTCAAACTTAAAAGTGGCGTTTCCATTCTAATTATGCTTTTAAACGAAAGTTTGCCTCGGGTAGATTAACAAAAAGACCTTAGGTTGCATTTTGGCGACAGTTATCCTTTAAGTGTTACATAAACAGGACAGGTACCATCTACACAATATACATAGATGTAAAATGTAAAGATGTAAAAACTTAAATATCTTGGAAACAGTAGATAAAGCAGTTGTTTTAATTGTACTGATTTCAAGTGAATTCGAATTCACCACATCAAAATACATAATAAACAGCACATTTTATCTCCAAAGTAGATGACTTCTGAGATAAAAATTATAGACAAATGTTATCAGTTTAAGCATTTTGAGTGAACAGTAGAACATAAAAAAAGTGCTATATAGGCCTAAATGCTGCATTCATTCTTTAATTCAATCAAGAAATTAAGCAGTGTGCTGAATTCTGGTGTACCTGTGGGGACTCGTAAGGCAGCGTCACACTATGCCTCTTGGTGTTTAGATCCTGGTGGTACTGTATTTTTTGACTGCCCTCCACACGGATGAGATGACTACGGTGAGAAACACCTGAGAAGAGCAAAGGGCAATCACTATAGAAAAAACTGGATACTGACAGGCATTGCTGACTTTTTAATATCAACTTGTATTATACAATATAATTATTTGGATTTGTTCTAACAAATTCATAAGACTTTCTGATTTAAATTGCATTATTTTAAAATTATTTTTTAGGCAAAGTAACACAATCATTAATGGGGTGACAAGTGTGCAGATTCCTAAACATTTGGTTCACCCTAATCTTCAGTATTTAGTTTAATCCCGGTCCAGTGAGGCCAACAACAGCTCTTATATCATCTTATTGCATAATTTTAGTGCGCCTCATTTGCAATTCAGAACACACTCGCAATTCAGAACACACTCGCTCATGCAACAATCTATAAGACGAGTCCTGGTTTGACATTATTTTGTGATTTATTTATTTTTTCTCTTCATCTCTTGGCTCTTCCTTAAACAGCCTTTTTTAGCCATTTGAGAAGCTTGCTAATTTTTAACATTACATGTTTGTAGTTGTATGGTTATACTTTCCAAATAGTGTGATGCATACTTTTAAACATTAATGATGCTGCCCTCTTGCCAACCAAACTTCCATTGCAACTTGGCAAGTGTATATGCATTTCTAAAACTCACAAATTCAGCTGTATTTAAAACATACAAACCTTCGTTATTCTCAGCGACACTCTGGTGGTGTGGGCAGCGGATTACCACCTCGGAAACATGCTCCGATTTCTTATAAATTGCTGTGGCTCTCAGCATGGCACCCTTAGGTGGTTCTCTGCCCACCAGCACATCCACAGGACATGTTTTTGCAAGCTGACAGTACAGCTTATTCAGTAGCTGAGAATACTGTGGGAGAGATAGGTGGAGGGTTACAGCACGACGAATCTCACCTTTTTGCCAATGTAGTATCTGTTGGGAATGACATGGTAAATTTGAAATTTTATCAGAAAAAAAATAAATAAAATTAATTAATTTTGCAGTTAATTCTCATATTGTATTTTCAGAAAATGCTGGAATATTTTCCTTCTCCCCAAATTTGTCACTATCGAAACACAATATTAAATAATTTATTAAGAAGGCTTATAATGACCTATTAAGATTTTGTTTACATCTACCTTATAAATATATATTTTTTCTATTTTTGAAATAATTTTAATAATATTTTAAGTGTAATTTATGAGATTTGTTGTATTTTGAACCCAATCTTTCTTTGTAGAAGGCATAAAGTTTATCGTACTGATTTCAAAGTTAAGGATTCATTAGTTTGAATATGCATTGAACCAAACACTATCATAACATCTTGTTTGATAATTCAATATACTTTATTTTTGACAAAACATCCCATGTTACGGTAGTGACTGCACATTTTTGGTAGTGACAGTAATGTTTTGGTAGTGACCACAATACTTAGTTTGCCATGGCTGAATCAGACTGTCCACATTTTATGTTAATATAAATAAATAACTATGATGCACATATGCAGTCAGTACATATAGCAGACACACATCTGACAGTAAATATCTTATAAGAACACTTCTGTTCTTTTCTTCTGAGCTATTCTATACTTTGGGTATTGAGGTGCAAGTGAGAAGAGGTATGCTCATAGATTTTTCTTCCTAAAAAAACAACAACTTACAATGTAGACTGTTTCAGAACCACTTTGTTTTATTTTCACATTTTCAACATTTTGCTTATGAGTCATTCAGATAAATCTCCAGAACCACTGAACTGTGTGTGTGTGTGTGTGTTTACATCTATCTATAAATTACAGAAACGTCTGTCTGTCTGTCTGTCTGTGTGTGTGTGTGTGTGTGTGTGTGTGTGTGTGTGTGTGTGTGTCTTTTATTTGCATATCTCTCGAACCGTTAGTCCGATGGATTTCAAACTCGACAGGTGTCTTTCTACGGGCACGAGTAAGTGCAGTGCCAAGTTTGACGTTGTTTGGATGAGAAATGCTAAAGATATCGTTAAATATATCATTTTTAGAAGGTTGTGGTTTAAAAATAAACATTCTGACATAAAAAAACTCAGTCAGCTACACTGTTTACTTCTGAATATTATAGTTTGGTTCCAAAATGTGATAAATCCATTTAGATTAATTTGAGTAAAAATGTGTTTTCTTTACCAAGAAACCAACAATTACTAAAAACACACACAAAAACTGATTTTGCACGGGCACTTTGCACTGCTCCCTGAATTGACGTGCTTATTCATTTGTGGATGTTAACTGAATCTGTAAGTCAGCTATGCTGTTTACTTCTGAATATTATATTTCATTCTGGTGCGCTTAACGTTATCACTACTGTGTAATAGTAGCCTATGCTATTCACCAACTAAACATATCCTATTCAATGCGTTCACAGTCTCTTTCACGGCCATCATTTGTAGTAGCCTATTCACAAACTGTTTGCTCAAGCATAGCGTTTTCTTGGAGTTCACTTTGTGCTTTCTACCATGCACAAATAAAAATGTCACTGAACTTTTGCTGCGTAATTGTAACAATGAGCACTCAAACACACCAAACCAACAATTACTAAAAACACACACAAAAACTGATTTTGTACAGGCATTTTGCACTAGTAAAACATTAATTTCAGAATAATTTTCCTCATTCAGATAAATCTCCAGAACCACTGAACTGTGTGTGTGTGTGTGTGTGTGTGTGTATTGTTTTCCTCCATGCTTTTCTGACATGTCTTTGCTCCCTGTCAGATAATTCACTGATACTCTTCAACTTTCCTTCTTCCCTTCGTTTCTTATTTCTTTCTCTTTCTTTCCTTAAGTATTCCTCGTACTTCACTGGGTCTTCCCTCAACCTTTGTTTGTATTCTCTCTGTCTCTCTGTTGTAGTTTTTCTATTTTTTTTTAGGCATGTTGGTGTTTTATGTCATTCTCCCTGTCAAGTTAATCATAGAAATTAACATTACTGACAACAACCTTACACCTAAGCTAGTATCATGGACAGCAACCTTAAAGGTGGGGTATGTAATTCTCTTTTTTGGCCATTTTTTCAAAATCACTTGAAATCCTATTCCTAACCCCCTTACAGCCACTGAGTTAGAAGCACTGAAATGAAAATTAAGCAATTTAATCATCTGTGGAACGGGCAGGACTCGAAAAACTCCAGCCAATCATTTCCAAGACCACCTAGAATCATTGGACAGTAAGTGCGTCAATCAAACGGTCGTACCATCCCCCCCTCCCCCCATCCCCCTCATGTTCTTTGAATGGGTGGAGTCAAAGGAAAGAAGGTAGGACCATTTGAGTTGTGTATTTTCAAAATCTGCCAGCCGTTTTGCAAATCACATACCCCACCTTTAAGTAATTGTAACCTCATCTCATTACAGAATTTTAACAGAATCTTGCATACTAAAACACTACTAAAACATACTACAGTAGTAATTATTTGCATAACTGTACTAAAATGTAGTTTATTCCTCCAAATAAAGGATTATGTGTTCCCTTTTGTCACTACCAAAACAATAATGTCACAACCGAAACTTCAAGACATGTTTCGGTTGTGACTGTTTTGGTAGTGACAATTTTAGATACTTTTGAGCCTAGCTCAAAGATGCTAATCAGCACATGGTTAGCAATCACTGGTCAGAACAGTTGAACACATATAACAACTAAATTTTATGGAATAACATCCAAAAAAGTTCTCAATAGCAGAAAAAATTAGTTTGGTAGTGACATTCCTTAAAGTTACACACAGATTTTTAGACTTTAGAACACATTTACCTCAAAATGATGGGATCAATCTACTCACCATATAGCACATGAGAGAGAGGGACACAGGAATATTTCCTGATCAAAAATGTAGGGCTGTGGTTAAAATAAGTCTCAGTCAATGGACTACAACATTCACTGTTTTGGTAGTGACATGAAAATGCAGGACACGTTTTTTTTAGATAAAGTTTCATGATTTAAAAATAAAATAAATATTTTTTTAACTTAATTTTTTTTTAAATAACAAAAATATTTTTTTTAAAACAAGAATGGAAAAATGTGCAAATTTTTTTCCAATATTTTCACAAGTTGAAATTTAGGGGTTAGGGTTTGGGACAGCCACCTCCTAATTGAAAGTAGCCCATAAATTATGATTTTATATATATATTAAAGCTGCAAGCAGCGATGAAAGGGCCCTCGCACCCGTGCCATCAACACTCGGTGGCTTTAGGAAGACAGAGCATGGTTGGGAAATGTACATTTAAGGAGGTATATATAGTAAGAGTATGTCAAAGTCAGTTACAAAATGTTTTGTATAATGGTGATAATAGCATGCTTCATGACTCAGCTAAGTGTTGCTAGCATGTTTAGTCTGTTTCTAGCATGCTTAGTACACAATAATTATGTGGTTAGTACTGCATTACTGTGTTAACCATGTCAGTTTCTGTTGCCAGTAGGTTGCGTTATGACTATAACTGAATATGAGCATGGATGGGTGTTCAGGACAGAACTCTTATCAAACGTGTGAAGTTTGGTGCAAATTGGACATTGCCTTCTTGAGTAACAACAAAGTCATGTTTCATTGAATTAGTATTCTTTAGCACGTAGCTAAGCATTGTTAGCATGTTTTAACATGTTTCTAGCATGTTTAGAACTCAATGCCATTTTTAACATGTTGCTAGAACGGCATCAACGTGTTAAACATGTCACTTCCTGTTGCCAGTAGGTGGCGCTATTACTATAACTGAACATTCTCATGTAGATGTGTTCAGGCCATGACTCTTATCAAAAGTGTGAAGTTTGGGGCAGATTGGACATTCCATGCCTGAGTTACAGCAAATTCCTATTTAATTGCAATAATAGCATGCGTTAGCACTTAGCTAAGAGTTTGCTAGCATGTTTTACCATGTTTCTAGTATGTTGTTAGCATGTTTAACACTTGCTGGCACTTTTTTATATGTTATTAGGAGTCCATAACAGTGTTAAACATGTCACTTCCTGTTGCCAGCAGGTGGCGCTATGACTGTAACTGAATATAAGCATGGTCATGTGTTCAGGACAGAACGCTTATCAAAAGTGTGAAGTTTGGGGCAGATTGGACATTCCATACCTGAGTTACAGCAAATTCATATTTAATTGCAGTAATATCATTCTTTAGCACTTAGCTAAGTGTTTGCTAGTATGTTTCAGCATGTCTCTAGTATGTTGGTAGGATGTTTAGCACCTACTGGCATTTTTTTATATGTTATTAGGAGTCAAGAACAGTGTTAAACGTCACTTCCTGTTGCCAGCAGGTGGCGCTATGACTATAACTAAATATGAGCATGGACATGTGTTCAAGAGATAACTCTTATCAAACGTGTGAAGTTTGGGGTAGATTGTACATTGCCTTCTTGAGTAACAACAAAGTCCTGTTTCATTGAATTAGCATGCTTTAGCATTTAGCTAAGTATTGCTAGCATGTTTTAACATGTTTCTAGCATGTTTAGAACTCAATGGCATTTTTAACATGTTGCTAGAACGGCATCAACGTGTTAAACATGTCACTTCCTGGTGCCAGTAGGTGGCGCTATTACTATAACTGAATTTGAGCATAGACATGTGTTCAGGCCATGATTCTTATCAAACGTGTGAAGTTTGGGGCAGATTGGACATTCCATGCCTGAGTTACAGCAAATTCCTATTTAATTGCAGTAATAGCATGCTTTAACACTTAGCTAAGTGTTTGCTAGCATGTTTCTAGTATGTTGCTAACCTGTTTAGCACTTGCTGGCTCTTTTTTATATGTTATTAGGAGACCACAACACTGTTAAACATGTCACTTCCTGCTGACAGCAGGTGGCGCTATTACTATAACTGAACATTCTCATGTAGATGTGTTCAGGCCATGACACTTATCAAACGTGTGAAGTTTGGGGCAGATTGGACATTCCATGCCTGAGTTACAGCAAATTCCTATTTAATTGCAGCAATAGCATGCTTTAACACTTAGCTAAGTGTTTGCTAACATGTTTTAGCATGTTTCTAGTATGTTGTTAGCATGTTTAGCACTTGCTGGCACTTTTTTTATATGTTTTTATATGTCCACAACAGTGTTTAACATGTCACTTCCTGTTGCCAGCAGGTGGCACTATGACTGTAACTGAATATGAGCATGGTCATGTGTTCAGGACAGAACGTTTATTAAAAGTGTGAAGTTTGGCGCAGATTGGACATTGCCTTCTTGAGTAACAACAACATCCTGTTTCATTGAATTAGCATGCTTTAGCACTTAGCTAAGTATTGCTAGCATGTTTTAACATGTTTCTAGCATGTTTAGAAGTCAATGGCATTTTTAACATGTTGCTAGAATGGCATCAACGTGTTAAACATGACACTTCCTGTTACCAGTAGGTGGCGCTATTACTATAACTGAATATTCTCATGTAGATGTGTTCAGGACAGAACGCTTATCAAAAGTGTGAAGTTTGGGGCAGATTGGACATTCCATGCCTGAGTTACAGCAAATTCCTATTTAATTGCAATAATAGCATGCTTTAGCACTTAGCTAAGAGTTTGCTAGCATGTTTTAGCATGCTTCTAGTATGTTGTTAGCATGTTTAGCACTTGCTGGCACTTTTTTATATGTTATTAGGAGTCCATAACAGTGTTAAACATGTCACTTCCTGTTGCCAGCAGGTGGCGCTATGACTATAACTGAATATAAGCATGGTCATGTGTTCAGGACAGAACTCTTATCAAACGTGTGAAGTTTGGGGCAGATTAGACATTCCATGCCTGAGTTACAGCAAATTCCTATTTAATTGCAATAATAGCATGCTTTAGCACTTAGCTAAGAGTTTGCTAGCATGTTTTAGCATGCTTCTAGTATGTTGTTAACATGTTTAGCACTTGCTGGCACTTTTTTATATGTTATTAGGAGTCCATAACAGTGTTAAACATGTCACTTCCTGTTGCCAGCAGGTGGCGCTATGACTATAACTGAATATAAGCATGGTCATGTGTTCAGGACAGAACTCTTATCAAACGTGTGAAGTTTGGGGCAGATTAGACATTCCATGCCTGAGTTACAGCAACTTCCTGTTTCATGGCGAAACATCGAAATTTGTCAGGCCGCCGAGGACCCGCCCTTCGACGAAAACTCAAGATCTTCGCAATTTAACGTCGCAAAGGCCTTAAGATTACACTCACCAAATTTGAAGATGATCAGATTAAAACTGTAGGAGGAGTTTGTTAAAGTACGAGGCCTGAAAATGGCAAAAACTGCACAAAAATCTGAGAGGAAGTTCAAAATGGCTGACTTCCTGTTGTGTTTAGGGCTATGCTCCAAGAGACTTTTTTGTAGGTATTAGGTCATTACATGTATGTACCGAATTTCGTGCACGTACGTGGAACGTTGCGGGAGGCGCACTCCGTTGAACTTTTATAGGTGGCGCTAGAGCCATTTTGCCCCGTCCAATTCTGAAACCTTTATCAGATGTAAATTTTCGCCAGTTCTGACGCGTGTGCAAAGTTTTGTGAGTTTGAGCATGTTTAGGCCCTCAAAAATGCAATTAAATGCGGAGAAGAATAATAATAATTAAAGCTGCAAGCAGCGATGAAAGGGCCCTCGCACCCGTGCCATCAACACTCAGTGGCTTTAGGAAGACAGAGCATGGTTGGGAAATGTACATTTAAGGAGGTATATATAGTAAGAGTATGTCAAAGTCAGTTACAAAATGTTTTGTATAATGGTGATAATAGCATGCTTCATGACTCAGCTAAGTGTTGCTAGCATGTTTAGTCTGTTTCTTGCATGCTTAGTACACAATAATTATGTGGTTAGTACTGCATTACTGTGTTAACCATGTCAGTTTCTGTTGCCAGTAGGTGGCGTTATGACTATAACTGAATATGAGCATGGATGTGTGTTCAGGACAGAACTCTTATCAAACGTGTGAAGTTTGGTGCAAATTGGACATTGCCTTCTTGAGTAACAACAAAGTCATGTTTCATTGAATTAGCGTTCTTTAGCACTTAGCTAAGCATTGTTAGCATGTTTTAACATGTTTCTAGCATGTTTAGAACTCAATGGCATTTTTAACATGTTGCTAGAACGGCATCAACGTGTTAAACATGACAGTTCCTGTTGCCAGTAGGTGGCGCTATTACTGTAACTGAACATTCTCATGTAGATGTGTTCAGGCCATGACTCTTATCAAAAGTGTGAAGTTTGGGGCAGATTGGACATTCCATGCCTGAGTTACAGCAAATTCCTATTTAATTGCAATAATAGCATGCTTTAGCACTTAGCTAAGAGTTTGCTAGCATGTTTTAGCATGTTTCTAGTATGTTGTTAGCATGTTTAACACTTGCTGGCACTTTTTTATATGTTATTAGGAGTCCATAACAGTGTTAAACATGTCACTTCCTGTTGCCAGCAGGTGGCGCTATGACTGTAACTGAATATAAGCATGGTCATGTGTTCAGGACAGAACGCTTATCAAAAGTGTGAAGTTTGGGGCAGATTGGACATCCCATGCCTGAATTACAGCAAATTCATATTTAATTGCAGTAATATCATTCTTTAGCACTTAGCTAAGTGTTTGCTAGCATGTTTTAGCATGTCTCTAGTATGTTGGTAGGATGTTTAGCACCTACTGGCATTTTTTTATATGTTATTAGGAGTCAAGAACAGTGTTAAACGTCACTTCCTGTTGCCAGCAGGTGGCGCTATGACTATAACTAAATATGAGCATGGACATGTGTTCAAGAGATAACTCTTATCAAACGTGTGAAGTTTGGGGTAGATTGTACATTGCCTTCTTGAGTAACAACAAAGTCCTGTTTCATTGAATTAGCATGCTTTAGCACTTAGCTAAGTATTGCTAGCATGTTTTAACATGTTTCTAGCATGTTTAGAACTCAATGGCATTTTTAACATGTTGCTAGAACGGCATCAACGTGTTAAACATGTCACTTCCTGTTGCCAGTAGGTGGCGCTATTACTATAACTGAATTTGAGCATAGACGTGTGTTCAGGCCATGATTCTTATCAAACGTGTGAAGTTTGGGGCAGATTGGACATTCCATGCCTGAGTTACAGCAAATTCCTATTTAATTGCAGTAATAGCATGCTTTAGCACTAAGCTAAGTGTTTGCTAGCATATTTCTAGTATGTTGCTAACCTGTTTAGCACTTGCTGGCTCTTTTTTATATGTTATTAGGAGACCACAACACTGTTAAACATGTCACTTCCTGTTGACAGCAGGTGGCGCTATTACTATAACTGAACATTCTCATGTAGATGTGTTCAGGACATGACTCTTATCAAAAGTGTGACGTTTGGGGCAGATTGGACATTCCATGCCTGAGTTACAGCAAATTCCTATTTAATTGCAGCAATAGCATGCTTTAACACTTAGCTAAGTGTTTGCTAGCATGTTTTAGCATGTTTCTAGTATGTTGTTAGCATGTTTAGCACTTGCTGGCACTTTTTTTATATGTTTTTATATGTCCACAACAGTGTTTAACATGTCACTTCCTGTTGCCAGCAGGTGGCACTATGACTGTAACTGAATATGAGCATGGTTATGTGTTCAGGACAGAACGTTTATTAAAAGTGTGAAGTTTGGCGCAGATTGGACATTGCCTTCTTGAGTAACAACAACATCCTGTTTCATTGAATTAGCATGCTTTAGCACTTAGCTAAGTATTGCTAGCATGTTTTAACATGTTTCTAGCATGTTTAGAAGTCAATGGCATTTTTAACATGTTGCTAGAATGGCATCAACGTGTTAAACATGACACTTCCTGTTACCAGTAGGTGGCGCTATTACTATAACTGAATATTCTCATGTAGATGTGTTCAGGACAGAACGCTTATCAAAAGTGTGAAGTTTGGGGCAGATTGGACATTCCATGCCTGAGTTACAGCAAATTCCTATTTAATTGCAATAATAGCATGCTTTAGCACTTAGCTAAGAGTTTGCTAGCATGTTTTAGCATGCTTCTAGTATGTTGTTAGCATGTTTAGCACTTGCTGGCACTTTTTTATATGTTATTAGGAGTCCATAACAGTGTTAAACATGTCACTTCCTGTTGCCAGTAGGTGGCGCTATGACTATAACTGAATATGAGCATGGTCATGTGTTCAGGACAGAACTCTTATCAAACGTGTGATGTTTGGGGCAGATTGGACATTCCATGCCTGAGTTACAGCAACTTCCTGTTTCATGGCGAAACATCAATATATATATATATCTTTAATGTATTTTTATCATGTTGAAAAAGTTTGGTGTGAATAAAATAAACCACTTAGGAGGAGTAACTAAAAACTCAGTCTGACATATCCAAAAAATCCACATTCAAACCAAAATATCTGACTTCCTGTTGCTCGGAGCTAATGACTGTAAATTCGAAAGTTGTCCGGCTCGATGAGACCAATATGCGTACTGATTTTTGTAACTGTGGGTAAAAGTAACCCCCCCACTTTTGTCAAAAGCATTTTGAAAGTGACACACTTCCTGCTACCAGTTGGTGGCGCTATAACTTTGACTCACAATAGTTACATCCATCTGACCGGCCTCTTACCATGAACACACTGCTGAAGTTTCATCAAGATCAGTTAATGTATGCAGAAGTTATAACACTTCGTGTTTCTCTTTTCTCGCCATAAATTCGTTTCATCGCCACGGCCGAACCGTTCGAGATATCAAAAATCCATCCGCAATTTAGAATCCTCAATGTCTTGACTTCATGCTGACCGAGTTTGGAGGCGAGTGGATGAATTCTCTAGGAGGAGTACATCAAATTCCACAGCATGCGTTTTTCAAACAACCCATAATAGCAGACTTTCTGTTGGGCGGAGCTAATAATTTAGAGTGCGGAAGTTGTTCGGCCCGATGAGATCTATATGTGTACCGAGTTTCATATTCATTCATGCAAGAGTTTTTGATATATGGACCGAGTTTTCAAACCGTGTTCAAGGGGGTGCTGTTGAGCCCCCCTGCCACGCCCGGGTACCAGCTTCAGCCCGGCCCTGATGACCGTGGGCTCTGACCTGTGTGCAAAGTTTCAAGAGTTTTTGAGCATGTTAAGGGCCCCAAAAGCCCCTGAAACCTTGAAAAACAAAGATTAAATGGAATAGACAAATCCCCCCCACCCCCTCCACACACACACACACACACACACACACACAGAGACAGAGAGAGAGAGAAAATTCTCCAGAAAATCCACATTCAAACCAAAATATCTGACTTTCTGATTGTCTGAGCTAATAACTGTAAATTAGAAAGTTGTCCGGTTTGATGAGAACAATATACATACCAAGTTTTGTGATTCTAGGAAAAACTAAGCCCCCATTTTTGACTAAAGGTGGCGCTACTGAGCCATTCCACCACGCCCGTTTCTGAAACTTTGCACATGTCTACTGGATAATAAATGTGATGTGTCTGTGGAGTTTCATGCATTTTCAAGCATGTGAAGAGTCTCAAAAGCATCTGAAAATAATATTAAAGTTTGATGCGTTGCCACGACAACAGTATCTAAGATATCAATAATCCTTTCACAGGTCTACATCTGCCGTGTGTCTACATTATACACATAAAGTTTGAAGCAAATCGGGTAAATATAAGAGGGGGATTTCAAAGCATTTTGAAAGTGACACTTCCTGCTGCCAGTTGGTGGCGCTATAACTTTGACTCACAATTGTCACATCCATGTGATCGGCCTTTTACCATGAACACACTGCTGAAGTTTTATCAAGATCAGTCAATGTATGCAGAAGTTATAACACCCTTCCTGTTTCTCTTTTCTCGCCATACATTCGATTCCTCGCCACGGCCAAACCGTTTGAGATATCAAAAATCCGTCCGCAATTTAGCATCCTCAATGTCTTGTCTTCATGCACTCCGAGTTTGGTTGCGATTGGACGAATTTTCTAGGAGGAGTATTTCAAATTCCAGAGGATGCGTTTTTCAAACAACCCATAATAGTTGACTTCCTGTTGGGCTTTTGTAAAACTTAGAGCACGAAAGTTGTTCGGCCCGATGAGATATATACGTCTACCGAGTTTCATATTATTATATGCAAGCGTGTTTGATTTATGGACCAAGTTTTCGGACACCATTCCAGGGGGCGCTGTCGAGCCCCCCTGCCACGCCCGGGTACCAGCTTCAGTCCGGCCCTGATGGCCGCGGGTTCTGACGTGTGTGCAAAATTTCAAGAGTTTTTGAGTATGTTAAGGGCCCCAAAAGTGGCAAAAAGGCAAAAAAATAATAATAAATATAGCTGCGAGCAGCGATTACGGGCCCAAGCCGGTGGCACCGCAACCCCGGTGCCTTTAGTTACCTAAAGGCACCGGGGTGGCGGTACCGCCGGCTTTGGCCCTCCATCGCTGCTCGCAGCTATATTTATATATATATATATATATATATATATATATATATATATATATATACACATACACACACATACATATATATGTATATATATATATATATATATATATATATATTATTGTTCAAAAGTTTGGGGTCAGTAAGATTTTTAATGTTTTTAGGAGAAGTCTCTTCTGCTCACCAAGGCTGCATTTATTGATTAAAAATACAAACAAAAACAGTAATATTGTGAAATATTATTCCAATTTAAAACAGCTGTTTTCAATTTTTAAATATTTTACATAGTAATTCATTTCTGTGATCAAAGTTGAGTTTTCAGCATCATTACTCCACTCTTCAGTGTCACATGATCCTTCAGAAATCATACTAATATGATGATTGATGCTCAATAAATATTCATTATTATTTTCAATGTTGAAAACAGTTGTGTACAGATTTTTTTTTTTTTCAAAATGCTTTGATGAATGTAAAGTTCAAAAGAACAGCATATATTTCAAATATATATATTTTTAACATTATAAATGTCTTTACTGTAACTGTTGATCAGTTTAACTCATCCTTCATAAATAAAAGTACTGATTTATTTTATTTATTTCCCCAAAAAATAAAATTTTAATTATTACTAACCCAAAACTTTTGAGCGGTAGTGTTTAACGTTACAAAAGCTTTAGATTTCAGATAAATGCTGTTCTTTTGAACTTTCTATTCATCAAAGACTGTACACAACTGTTTTCGACATTTAAAATAATAATGAATGTTTCTTGAGTATCAATCATCATATTAGAATAATTTCTGAAGGATCATGTGACAGTGACGACTGGAGTAATGATGCTGAAAACTCAGCTTTGATCACAGGAATAAATAACAGTTTAAAATATATTAAAATAGAAAGCAGCTGTTTTAAATTGGAATAATATTTTACAATATTACTGTTTTTGTTTGTATTTTTAATCAAATAAATGCAGCCTTGGTGAGCAGAAGAAACTTCTCTGTTATGTGCGCGCCACAGACTGCACGCACGTCCGCTTAGAGTTCCGCCTTTTGCCTTCCGTCAATATTACGTTATTAGAAAAATATTTTTTTAGAGAATCGATTTTTTGACATTTGTGAATCGATTCAGAATCGTCCACGTCCGCATCGCGATGCATCTAAGAATAAATTTTTTCTCCCACCCCTAGATTTCATACAACAGGTTAATAAACAGTTACAATTAAGTCACTTACATTTTAGATGCAATGTTGACTGTTTTTGTTCTGTTTCAGCAGCGAAAATAGTTAAACAAAGATCACGGCAGAACCATCACGCATCACGTGTTTTCTCATAACTGAACGATTCAGCATTTTTAACGAATCGGTTGACTCAAAGATTGAATGATCAATCCATAAACATCTGTCTTAATCATGATCGACTCATTCGAACAAATCGTTTGAACGAATGAATCAATGACTCGCTTATTAAGATGGATGCCTGGCGACACCTAATGGCGGTTTAGTGTTGTTTAAAAGCATCATTCTTTCCCACATGTGTGTGATTTGTGTGTGCAACATTATCATTATTTTTCTTACACTATTATATTAGCGATTTAAAAGCACCCACTCGTGTCACACGTCGATTAACCGGTGGGAAAATATCCTCAGACACATACCTAATACATGTATATTTAAATACAATATTGGCCTACCTGGTAAAAAGTTTTATATACTATTTTGATGTCCTTTTGGACACAAGAGGGCAGTATAGCCCTATGTTTGCTTTTTTGTTGAACCAAATAGCACTAAATAGCCTGTTTTAACTTTTTCATTCTTCTTGAATTGCAAAAACAGAATAAAATGGGTTTAGTTGTGATATTTGTATACTTTTATATAGAAATAAATGGTATATAATTACATTTTTAGAAGATTTTTAGTGTTTCCTTTTTGGACATTATTTAATCCCTCGCCATAGCAAAACCGTTTGAGATATTTATTATCCATTCACAATTTAGCATATTTAATGTAGTTTCATCATGTTGAAAAAGTTTGGTACGAATAAAATAAATAGTTTAAGAGGAGTGGCTAAAAATTCAGAGGCTGATTTTGCAAAAAAATCCACATTCAGACCAAAATATCTGACTTCCTGATGGCCAGAGCTATTGAATGTAAATTAGAAAGTTGTCCGGCTTGATGAGAACAATATACAAACTATTTTTTCTTTACTGTAGTTAAAACTAACCCCCCCACTTTTGTCAAAAGCATGTTGAAAGTGACACACTTCCTGCTGCCAGTTGGTGGCGCTATAACTTTGACTCACAATAGCTACATCCATCTGATCGGCCTCTTACCACGAACACACTGCTGAAGTTTCATCAAGATCAGTTAATGTATGCAGAAGTTATTCCACTTCCGTGTTTCTCTTTTCTCGCCATAAATTCGATTCCTCGCCACAGCCAAACCGTTCGAGATATCAAAAATCCGTCCGCAATTTAGCATCCTCAATGTCTTGACTACATCCACACCGAGTTTGAAGGGGGCACGGTGAATTTTCTAGGAGGAGTATTTCACATTCCACAGCAAGCGTTTTCCAAACAACCCATAATAGCCGACTTCCTGTTGGGCTGGCGTAAAACTTGACCGGGGTAAAGTTGTTCGGCCCGATGAGATCTATATGTGTACCGAGTTTCATATTAATTCATGCGAGCGTGTTTGATATATGGATCAAGTTTTAGAACCCCGTTCAAGGGGGCGCTGTTGAGCCCCCCAGCCACGCCCGGGTCCCAGCTTCAGCCCGGCCCTGATGGCCGTGGGTTCTGACCTGTGTGCAAAGTTTCAAGAGTTTTTGAGCACGTTAAGGACCCCAAAAGCCCCTGAAACCTTGATTAACAATATAAAAGCAATAGTCAAATCCCCCCCTCCCCTCACACACACACAGACACAGAGAGTGAGAGAAAATTCTTCAGAAAATCCACATTCAAACCAAAATATCTCTCTTCCTGTTGGTCAGAGATGGTTCATGTAAATTAGAAAGTTGTCCGTCTTGATGAGAACAATACACATACCAAGTTTTGTTACTGTTGATAAAACTAACACCCCCACTTATGACTAAAGGTGGCGCTACTGAGCCCCTCACCACGCCCGTTTCTGAAATTTTGCACATGTCTACTGGATAATAAATGTGATGTGTCTGTCGAGTTTCATGCAATTTCAAGTATGTTAAGAGTCTCAAAAGCATAAAAAAAGAATATTAAAGTTTGATGCGTTGCCACGGCAACAGTATCTAAGATATCAATAATCCTTTCACAGGTTTACATCTGCCGTGTGTCTACATTGTACACATAAAGTTTGAAGCAAATCTGGTAAAAATAAGACAGTGATTTCAAAGCATTTTAATAGTGATGTACTTCCTGCTGCCTGTTGGTGGCGCTATAACTTTGACTCACAATAGTCACATCTGTGCGATCGGCCTCTTACAACGAACACACTGCTGAAGTTTCATCAAGATCAGTTAATGTATGCAGAAGTTATAACACACTTCCTGTTTCATTTTTTCGCCATAAATTCGTTTCCTCGCCACGGCCAAACCGTTCGAGATATCAAAAATCCGTCCGCAATTTAGCATCCTCAATGTCTTGACTTCATGCACACCGAGTTTGGAGGCGAATCGATGAATTCCCTAGGAGGAGTACATTAAATTCCACAGCATGCGTTTCCAAACAACCCTAAATAGCCGACTTCCTGTTGGGCTGGCGTAAAACTTAGAGCACGAAAGTTGTTCGGCCCGATGAGATCTATATGTGTACCGAGTTTCATATTATTACATGCAAGCGTGTCTGATTTATGGACAAGTGTTCGGATCCCGTTCCAGGGGGCGCTGTCGAGCCCCCCTGCCACGCCCGGGTACCAGCTTCAGTCCGGCCCTGATGGCCGCGGGTTCTGACCTGTGTGCAAAATTTCAAGAGTTTTCGAGCATGTTAAGGGCCCCAAAAGTGGCCGAAAGGTTGACAAAATAATAATAATAATAATAAATATAGCTGCGAGCAGCGATTACGGGCCCAAGCCGGTGGCACCGCAACCCCGGTGCCTTTAGTTACCTAAAGGCACCGGGGTGGCGGTACCGCCGGCTTGGGCCCTCCATCGCTGCTCGCAGCTATATAAATATATATATATATATATATATATATATATATATATATATATATATACATACATACATACATACATACATACATACATACATACATACATACATACATACATACATACATACATACATACATACATACACACACACACACACACACACACACACACACATACATATATATATATATATGTATATATATATATATATATATATATATATATATATATATATATATATATATATATATATATATGTATATATATATATATATATATATATATATATGTATATATATATATATATTATTGTTCAAAAGTTTGGGGTCAGTAAGATTTTTAATGTTTTTAGGAGAAGTCTCTTCTGCTCACCAAGGCTGCATTTATTGATTAAAAATACAAACAAAAACAGTAATATTGTGAAATATTATTCCAATTTAAAACAGCTGTTTTCAATTTTTAAATATTTTACATAGTAATTCATTTCTGTGATCAAAGTTGAGTTTTCAGCATCATTACTCCAGTCTTCAGTGTCACATGATCCTTCAGAAATCATACTAATATGATGATTGATGCTCAATAAATATTCATTATTATTTTCAATGTTGAAAACAGTTGTGTACAGATTTTTTTTTTCAAAATGCTTTGATGAATGTTAAGTTCAAAAGAACAGCATATATTTCAAATATGTATATTTTTAACATTATAAATGTCTTTACTGTAACTGTTGATCAGTTTAACTCATCCTTCATAAATAAAAGTACTGATTTATTTTATTTATTTCCCCCAAAAATAAAATTGTAATTATTACTAACCCAAAACTTTTGAGCGGTAGTGTTTAACGTTACAAAAGCTTTAGATTTCAGATAAATGCTGTTCTTTTGAACTTTCTATTCATCAAAGACTGTACACAACTGTTTTCGACATTTAAAATAATAATGAATGTTTCTTGAGTATCAATCATCATATTAGAATAATTTCTGAAGGATCATGTGACAGTGACGACTGGAGTAATGATGCTGAAAACTCAGCTTTGATCACAGGAATAAATAACAGTTTAAAATATATTAAAATAGAAAGCAGCCGTTTTAAATTGGAATAATATTTTACAATATTACTGTTTTTGTTTGTATTTTTAATCAAATAAATGCAGCCTTGGTGAGCAGAAGAAACTTCTCTGTTATGTGCGCGCCACAGACTGCACGCACGTCCGCTTAGAGTTCCGCCTTTTGCCTTCTGTCAATATTACGTTATTAGAAAAATATTTTTTTAGAGAATCGATTTTTTGACATTTGTGAATCGATTCAGAATCGTCCACGTCCGCATCGCGATGCATCTAAGAATACATTTTTTCTCCCACCCCTAGATTTCATACAACAGGTTAATAAACAGTTACAATTAAGTCACTTACATTTTAGATTCAATGTTGACTGTTTTTGTTCTGTTTCAGCAGCGAAAATAGTTAAACAAAGATCACGGCAGAACCATCACGTGTTTTCTCATAACTGAACGATTCAGCATTTTTAACGAATCGGTTGACTCAAAGATTGAATGATCAATCCATAAACATCTGTCTTAATCATGATCGACTCATTCGAACGAATCGTTTGAACGAATGAATCAATGACTCGCTTATTAAGATGGATGCCTGGCGACACCTAATGGCGGTTTAGTGTTGTTTAAAAGCATCATTCTTTCCCACATGTGTGTGATTTGTGTGTGCAACATTATCATTATTTTTCTTTCACTATTATATTAGCGATTTAAAAGCACCCACTCGTGTCACACGTCGATTAACCGGTGGGAAAATATCCTCAGACACATACCTAATAAATGTATATTTAAATACAATATTGGCCTACCTGGTAAAAAGTTTTATATACTATTTTGATGTCCTTTTGGACACAAGAGGGCAGTATAGCCCTATGTTTGCTTTTTTGTTGAACCAAATAGCACTAAATAGCCTGTTTTAACTTTTTCATTCTTCTTGAATTGCAAAAACAGAATAAAATGGGTTTAGTTGTGATATTTGTATTCTTTTATATAGAAATAAATAGTATATAATTACATTTTTAGAAGATTTTTAGTGTTTCCTTTTTGGACATTACTTTAATCCCTCGCCATAGCAAAACCATTTGAGATATTTATTATCCATTCACAATTTAGCATATTTAATGTAGTTTCATCATGTTGAAAAAGTTTGGTACGAATAAAATAAATAGTTTAAGAGGAGTGGCTAAAAATTCAGAGGCTGATTTTGCAAAAAAATTCACATTCAGACCAAAATATCTGACTTCCTGATGGCCAGAGCTATTGAATGTAAATTAGAAAGTTGTCCGGCTTGATGAGAACAATATACAAACTGTTTTTTCTTTACTGTAGTTAAAACGAACCCCCCCACTTTTGTCAAAAGCATGTTGAAAGTGACACACTTCCTGCTGCCAGTTGTAGGCGCTATAACTTTGACTCACAATAGCTACATCCATCTGATCGGCCTCTTACCACGAACACACTGCTGAAGTTTCATCAAGATCAGTTAATGTATGCAGAAGTTATTCCACTTCCGTGTTTCTCTTTTCTCGCCATAAATTCGATTCCTCGCCACAGCCAAACCGTTCGAGATATCAAAAATCCGTCCGCAATTTAGCATCCTCAAAGTCTTGACTACATGCACACCGAGTTTGAAGGGGACACGGTGAATTTTCTAGGAGGAGTATTTCACATTCCACAGCAAGCGTTTTCCAAACAACCCATAATAGCCGACTTCCTGTTGGGCTGGCGTAAAACTTGACCGGGGTAAAGTTGTTCGGCCCGATGAGATCTATATGTGTACCGAGTTTCATATTAATTCATGCGAGCGTGTTTGATATATGGATCAAGTTTTAGAACCCCGTTCAAGGGGGCGCTGTTGAGCCCCCCAGCCACGCCCGGGTACCAGCTTCAGCCCGGCCCTGATGGCCGTGGGTTCTGACCTGTGTGCAAAGTTTCAAGAGTTTTTGAGCACGTTAAGGACCCCAAAAGCCCCTGAAACCTTGATTAACAATATAAAAGCAATAGTCAAATCTCCCCCTCCCCTCACACACACACAGACACAGAGAGAGGGAGAGAAAATTCTTCAGAAAATCCACATTCAAACCAAAATATCTCTCTTCCTGTTGGTCGGAGATGGTTCATGTAAATTAGAAAGTTGTCCGTCTTGATGAGAACAATACACATACCAAGTTTTGTGATTCTAGGAAAAACTAAGCCCCCATTTTTGACTAAAGGTGGCGCTACTGAGCCATTCCACCACGCCCGTTTCTGAAACTTTGCACATGTCTACGGGCTAATAAATGTGATGTGTCTGTTGAGTTTCATGCAATTTCAAGTATGTTAAGAGTCTCAAAAGCATCAAAAAATAATATTAAAGTTTGATGCGTTGCCACGGCAACAGTATCTAAGATATCAATAATCCTTTCACAGGTTTACATCTGCCGTGTGTCTACATTGTACGCATAAAGTTTGAAGCAAATCGGGTAAAAATAAGACACTGATTTCAAAGCATTTTGAAAGTGATGTACTTCCTGCTGCCTGTTGGTGGCGCTATAACTTTGACTCACAATAGTCACATCCATGTGATCGGCCTCTTACAACGAACACACTGCTGAAGTTTCATCAAGATCAGTTAATGTATGCAGAAGTTATAACACACTTCCTGTTTCATTTTTTCGCCATAAATTTGTTTCCTCGCCACGGCCAAACCGTTCGAGATATCAAAAATCCGTCCGCAATTTAGCATCCTCAATGTCTTGACTTCATGCACACCGAGTTTGGAGGCGAATCGATGAATTCCCTAGGAGGAGTACATTAAATTCCACAGCATGCGTTTCCAAACAACGCTAAATAGCCAACTTCCTGTTTGGCTGGCGTAAAACTTAGAGCACGAAAGTTGTTCGGCCCAATGAGATCTATATGTGTACCGAGTTTCATATTATTACATGCAAGCGTGTTTGATTTATGGACACGTGTTTGGATCCCGTTCCAGGGGGCGCTGTCGAGCCCTCCTGCCACGCCCGGGTACCAGCTGCACCGGGGTTGCGGTGCCACCGGCTTGGGCCCTTCATCGCTGCTCGCAGCTATATTTATATATATATATATATATATATATATATATATATATATATATATATATATATATATATATATATATATATATATATATATATATATATATATATATATATATATGGCTATAATGAACAGGCTGCGATGTCAAGATTGCAATGCTGGAGTGTGTGTGTGTGTGTGTGTGTGTGTGTGTGTGTGTGTGTGTGTGTGTGTGTGTGTGTGTGTGTGTGTGTTTTGTGATTTATGAGGACATTTCATATGAATACACACCACACTATGAGGACATTTTGAATTATGAGGACAGGGCCAGTGTCCTCATAATACTGACAATGTAGAAGTGTTTCTATTGCTAGGGGGAGCTCAAAGTCAAAATTTCAGCTCATGTCCCCATAGTTCACAATTACATGATTTTGTGTATCAGCTGTGTATCGAGACAGCGCCTCTGTAGGTGGGTCAGTGGTACTGCATCTCCTCATGAATATTCACCCATGTGTATGGAATTGAGGATTGTGATTGGCTGATCGCAAGAAGTCCTCATAATTTCGGGTTTTGTCAAACCACTGTGTTAATCTCGTTCAAACTCGTTCATCAAAATGAAGGAATCTTTTTTCGAGTCATTTCGTTAATTTAAGGGGCTTTAAATGTTATACTTTTAACAGGCAAATTCCCAAAACACATCCACCTACGCAATCTTGATCATATTCTGAATTAAGAAATAATTATAATGCAGTAAAAAATAATTCACAGGTAACATAAATAATAACTTTACCTTCCGAGTCTTTCGTTCATTTGTCACGTGACAGACGCAATGAACGGATCCCGTTAATGAACGATTCATCACCACATTTCTGAGACAGCCAGCCACGTGCGGATCAGTCTTCACGGTGAAGAGACGTCAGGTAAGAATTGTGTTCAAATTCCAAGCACCCAGCTACACTTCAAGTCTAAAAACTGTATTAATATTATTTTTATATTCCGTTGGTAGTAGTTTGAAATATTCTAAAGTTAATTTGAATTAGCAGTTAGGCTATAAGCTAGCTTTGGTGACACGTGTCTGTATTTCACAACGCGTGAGGATTTAATTTAATATTGAACTTATTAATCACGTTATTGCCATATTGAGATCATATTTATTTCGCGGAACATTTGGGCAGTGTAATGAGGTTGACTTGTGAATCAGTATAACGTTAATGTTAGTTCGATAACCTACTCAATTTCTAGGTCCCTGTCGTGCAATTTAGGCCTAACAACTATTATTTAACGTTAGTATCCCGAAGCATGGTGATTATTTGTAACTGAAACTTTGTTCCTTAGCTAGTCCTAGTTTTTAAGCTGAGGAAGGTGCTGTTAGTCAAATTATAATGGTTAACTTTAGGGACATCTACAGTGTGTTTGAGAGAGAAAAGCAGCATGTTTAAAAAAAATTAAAATCACTAAACACAAGATTCATGTTTTACTGTACTAGTAAAACTTATTGGTATTACATCCTGGTATGTATAATAATCGTTATTGTTAATAATTTCACCGTTCATAATAACAAATAAAGGTGTAAAACAGTTGATTATGTCAGTGATATCTAAAAGTCATGTTGTAAACTGATTAAAAACACCATGTGGCCTTTGCAGGAGATGGCAGCTACAAGATCCAGGAGGACCAAATTAAAAACTAAAGAAGAAGCAGCCACGTCTGTATGTCCTCATATTCACTGCTGGTGTCATATTGTGTATTGAGAAGGATAGACAGAAGTTCAGTATTAGTCAGATTGGACCATAGTTTGTGTCTGTATGTCCTCATATTTACCAGAGTACTGTCACTACAGTACAAACAGTGTTTCTCTTACTTCAGTACAGTCGGATTGGACCATAGTTTGTGTAAAAGCAATTGTGCAAATTTATGTATTTATAATCAAACTGTTTTCTTTGTTCCTCATAAGATTTCAACTGAGACGGATCCTCAGTTGAGACTTAATGACACCAATCAACAGGTAATTTATGTACCATTTAAAGGGGTGGTAAAACACGATTTGACTTTTCTAACTGTAGTTAGTGTGTAATGTTGCTGTTTGAGCATAAACAACATCTGCAAAGTTACAACGTTCAAAGTTTAAAGCAAAGGGAGAGATTTGCATTTAAAGAAATCAATTTCTAAGAACTACAGAAACGGCTGATAGGGACTACACGACATTCCTGTGGGCTTGCTGACATCACTAAGCCCAATATTTACATAAACCCCTCCTCTGGGAACACAATAAATAAAGGGGGCGAGGCAATTTTATGTTGCTTTGGAAAAGAGTTGTTGTGGCAGTAGAGTGTCGTTGCTGCTATGCCGTCGAAATGCTGTTATTTTCACCCAGATTGCAGGTCCACTTTGTTGTCTTCCTAAGGACGGTTACAATTTATTTTTTACTTGGTCCCTCATAATTATAATCCAAATGCCACTCTCTGTGCTGCACATTTTCCGGAGGAAAGCTTCCTCAATCTACGCGAGTTCAATGCAGGATTCACAAACGGCTTGTCCTGAAAGATCGAGCAGTTCCAACTGTTGTTTACGAGCCACAACCTGTAGGTATGATTTTTTTTCGTTGATGCGTTTTCCTGTAATAGTTCGTATTGTTAATTGTACGTTGTAGCAAGGAAGTAAACGAAGGACAACGCTGTTTGGCTCCACAAACCAGTTTGTTAAATGCTAATTCATACGTATCCGACGAACACATACAAACTTCTGTTTAATATCACCAGCGCAGCGAACTTGCACTTGGCGGTTAGCGAATCACAGCACACTGGGCCAGCTAACCAATCTGAGCCCATTGCGTATTTTTGAGGGCGGGGCTTCATAGAACCCGGAAATCATCCGACCGTTTTTACAAGGAGGGACAGAGCAGTGTAGAATAATGGTTAAATATGTGAAAAATGCGAATTTTTAAAAACGAAGCATGAACACATGTTACAGTGCACCCCACAAACACAATCAAGCCTTCGAAAAAAGGTGTTTTACCACCCCTTTAAGTTTTGGCAAAATCATGTAGAATCTCCATACGTTGAATAGTTTGTTTTCATGTAGATAAGATGCTGTCCTCACAAAAATCCATACCAGTGAGGACTTTGTGCTAGAGTACATTCTCACACACATTAATTGTTAATCTATGAATTCACCTGTATTATCTGTTATTCTGAAATGAATCTTCATTAAACTCCTTTTTTCTCTCTCCCACAAGATCTCTACTCTTGATCCTCAGCTGACTCTTTATGATCCCTCTCAACAGGTAATGTTTACCATTGGAAATATGCGTTTATTTCTAATGTTTTTTTAATTGTCAAAGACGTGTTGATTTCTAATCCAATAAGGCTTTTAGAGTAAATGGTTAGTTATAAGAAATGTTTTCATATTTCTCATAAAGCAGTACACATGATTTTCTGCTTATCTGTGTTTACAAATGTTTAAAAATATTTCATAGGTGATATCTGAAACAGAACAACACACCAAGGGTTTTGTCAGCGGTGAGGCAGATGATGGATCAGAGAAGGTGATTTTTAATTTGTGTGTGAATGTAACCTAGAAAGGGTTTGCCTAACACCGTGTCCTAACTACACGCGACGCGACGCCGCGACACGCGATAAAAGGTATATTTTCCATATTAATCAAAGTTTTTGTCCTAACCAGCTGCGACGTCGACACGCGACGTTTCTAATTTAGAAATGGTTTCTATTTTCCTGCGATGTCGCACTGGAACAACAAACACAAAGTATGGCAATGATAATCTCAGGCACTATTTATGTGCTTCATTTAAAGGTATAGCGGAGGATCTTTCCGAATTTTAGATAAGACCCGCCCTCTCGACTTTTTGAAAAGTTTGATTGATTCACCAGAATGATTGACAATTAGGAGGACCAATAGTATACACTACCCACCCGGAAGTAAAAAAATCCTCCGCTATACCTTTAATGTTAAAAGTGTGTAATGTGACTTTGAATGTCATTTAGTGCTCCAGCTATGAAGCTGTAAAAGCAACAATGGATATAATTCACCTCAGATCTTGAAATTAAACAAATGGAAACAAGAACGTTAAAACTGTGAACAAACAAGTGTATTATTTGACAAAGATTGTTTTAGTAACTCAGTAGCCTATGTATTTTTTTAATGGTGTAATATTTTATAATTTGATTATGTAGCTACTAATCCATTTTCGTGCGATTGCCGTCAAGATAACTCTCTAGTGCTGTGCACTTGCCGCGAGACCCCGCCCACACACTGTTCTGATTGGCTGTGATTTTTGATTGACGTTGTGGTGTCTCACAGTCGCGTTGCGTCTAGTGTGGACAGACACACTGCCTGTCGCTGGAATCTTCTCGCGTCGCGTGTAGTTAGGACACGGTGTAAGGTAAGGGAGCCCTGCTCCTGGAGAGCCTCTGCCCAACAGAGTTTAGGTTCCACACTAATTTAACACTGCTGTTTGAAATGGTCATGTTCACAATAGCTAGACAGGTAATCATTTCTATGGGCACTCAGCCAATATGTACCATGGTATTTAGAGAAGTCTCAGCAGATTTTTCACTACAGTCAGATTGGACCATAGTTTGTGTCTGTATGTCCTCATATTCACTTACTAGAGTACTGTCACTACAGTACTAACAGTGTTTCTCTTACTTCAGTACAGTCGGATTGGACCATAGTTTGTGTAAAAGCAATTGTGCAAATTTATGTATTTATAATCAAACTGTTTTCTTTGTTCCTCATAAGATTTCAACCGAGACGGATCCTCAGTTGAGACTTAATGACACCAATCAACAGGTAATTTATGTACCATATAAGTTTATAACGATACAGCAAACCCACGATTCGGATCGTTTCACGATTTTTTATATATTTTTTTTAATGTTAAATTAAATATTTAATATTTTTATTAAATAAGATAGTTTGAAAAACCTGTATAAACTGAACACCAAAGAACAATATTAACTATTAAGCGGTAGTGACGCCATGTAAGGGACCTAAAGCGCGCCTAAAAGCTGTCACAAAGAACCGGTAAAAGTAATGATTATGAATGTCAAATATAGCAAGGAGACATTTCTATTGTTTATTAATAAACAAGTGTTTTCTGTGTCAAAGATGAAGTTGACGATGCTGACTCGCGATCTTCGCAGTAGTGAACTCGCCGGAGAGAAATGCACATACGGATTACATGAGCCGAGAGCAGTCTGTTTTCTTTTTTTCGTTTTGAATTGTTTTGTTTAAAAGTAGGCTACACAGTAGGCTACACATTCCAAGCTTTCTATCGATATATGTCTCCGGTCTGTGAGGCAAGTAGCTTATATGCTGAGTTTCGGTTCATTTATGAGACGAGCTCCAGTTCACGCGCCTGCGCCTCCGTGTCCTGATTATATTGCCTGCTATATTTATTATTTATTAAATCCATTCAATTGGTTGATGAAACATTGATTAAAATTAAGATAACACAATTTAACAAAATTCACTTTAAAGAAAGGCTTTCTACAAAAACAAACTTAATGAAGTGGTCAATCATGTCTGCCCACTCGTCTCCTGATATACTGCGCATATTATGATCTTACTCACGCTTTTCACTTTTCATATAATCAACATAGATTAAATTAAAAAGTGTATTATTTTATTTAAACATAAATATGAAACTAAATCGTTTTCTTTAATGACTGGGCTACAACATGTAGGCCTATTAGCCTACAGTACAGAGACATTCAATGTCGGAGCGGGATTTGAGTGAACGCCGTCTTATCGTTGAGCATGTCGGGGGAGAGGTACGATTTTCAAACAATCATCGAATATTATTTTACTTGATATGCCAATCCTTAATATTTGGTGTTTTAAATGCGTATTTGAGGTCTCTGTGAAAGTTTGAAAGCTTCTAGTGCTGCTTTTAGAGTGCTCACGTCCGTAACAGAGAACTGTCACATCCTTAACATTGTTTTTTCCTCATAAATGCGAAACATGATAAATAATTCGTAGAAAGTTCTGTGGAGAGCCAACCCTTCTTCATTCAGTGGGTAGTATTACTTTTGGTTTGCGCAGTGTAATTCACAGAATTACAAAAAAAACATTTGCCACCTAAAAGTTAAAGATTTTTTGTGTCACGTCCGTAACGCATGTATAGCCTATTTCCCTTATATTAAATATAAAAAGCATATGTAAACTGATATTTTTCTAATGTCTGGACTCCTTTATTAAGGGAGTATGGATATATAAACAGATGTTTCAATATATTGGTATTAAATGCGTTTTCTGAGAATTTATATTTCAAGTTTTGACTGCAAATGTCACGTCTCCCAATAGTAATTTAAAGATGTGGATCTTGAAGGGAAGGATGACTCTAGGAGTTGGAAGGGGTGTGTTGCGATTCTGCCTTCTCACAACGCAACACAGGATCGTAGATCTGAGTATCGTGGTTTCGGTTTCATATCGCGTATCGTTACAGCCCTAATCTCCATATGTTGCATAGTTTGTTTTCATGTAGATAAGATACTGTCCTCATAAAAAGCCATACCAGTGAGGACTTTGTGCTAGAGTACATTCTCACACACATTAACCCTCTGGGGTCTGAGGTGTTTTGGGGGTCCTTGAGATGTTTTGACATGCCCTGACATTTGTGCTTTTTTCAGTTGCTTATAAACATATTAATGGCAAAGGTATAATTACACTCTATTTAGCACAAACAGGGCTACCATAATATGTGAGCAACATGTGTGTACATGTTTGTATTTTTGAGAGAATAATGTTTATGCTTTAACAAAAAATTAAAGTTTCTGAAATAAGGCCAAAAAACACATACTAAATATGTGTCCACAAGACTTTTGAATAATGGATGTTGTCGCCGAGAGTTTTTTCTTCAAAATGATCTGAAAATCATCCTGCCTAATCATTCACATAAAACAATACATTGATTTAAACTTTGTAAGACACATTTTGTTTGGAAAGGCAATATGCATGGGGTCGTGATTCACACCTGAGAAGACGACCCGCATAATGAGCCACATAACGAGCCTTTCATTCGGGTGTGTCACTGAGAGGGTATACCACAAGTAAAGAATGTGAGGACTTATTTTGTATGCATGCAAATTGCATAATATCCAAGGTAAACATTTCTAGTAACTATGCAGTTAATTCTCATACTGTATTTTCAGAAAGTTTTGGAATATATCCTCTCCCCAAATGTCACTAATAAAAAACTAAAATAATGTAATGAGAAGGTTTATATTGACTTATTAAGATGTTACTTCTACCTTGTGAATGTTTTGCTATTTTATTAAACAGTTTTCACATATGAATCAACAATTACAATTTTAACAATATTTCAAGTGTAATCTTTCTTTGTAAAAAGTATACTTTGATTTTATCATACGTATTTCAAAGTTAAGGATTCATTAGTTTGAATATTGGAACAAACACTATGCTAACATCTTAATTGATAATTCAATATACCTACTTTATTTTTCACAAAACATCACATACTATATATTTAACGTGAGCAGAAATTGGTGAACAAAAGCTTATTTGATGTGACCGTAGTCTTTTTTACAGTAAAAACTTTATAATCTATCCAAAACTAATCAACGAAATCTTGTCTAAACATTCATATTTCATCTGTAACACATCGTTTTTATGATATATTTGCATATACATGTTAATTTGCAGTTTAATACGTTGCTTATACAAAGACATTTTATTTAAACATATTTCAGTCGATTTTTACTCATCTCAGTATTGCAATATAGTTTGGTAAAAGCTAAACTAGTAGATGTGTTCATGTAAAAATAACATGTTTACTAATGTAAGTGCAAGTGTTAACGAAAGGCACAGATGCGCGCTGTTGTTCACAGCTGTAGTAAACATCTGTGCCATTCATTCATTCACACACAGACACGCGATTCATATTCAAACAGTCTTTTTGCGTTTACAGACACTATTGCATATCGCGATTAGAACAAAGCACTTAAGAATAAAAAACTTACTACAGTGCTCTGAATAGCTGAATCCGTTGGTCCTCGATGTGAAACTAAATTATTCCTAAGGATTATTCCTCACAGCGAAGCAAGATGACATAAAGGGCACAAGTCTGATTAAACTCGCAGTGTGTTTTATCCAGCTGATGTGGGCGTTGACACGTTTGCATGGATTGCTTCAGATCATTTGCGTTTGAATAGCGCGTGCTCTCTGTGTGCGTTTACATTAATGATTGCTGACCCCAGAGGGTTAATTGTTACAACTTCAAATAGATTCTCCTCACTCAGTGAAACACCCACTGAGAATCCTGTTGAACGTGCCCTAGTTATTGGCGATTCTATTACACGGAACGTGAAAATAGAGCCACCAGCCACCATAGTCACATGTTTTCCGGGAGCCAGAGCGCCTGACATCAAAGCAAATTTAAAAGTGCTGGCTAATGCTAATCGTAAATTCTCTAAGATTATTATTCACGTCGGCGCAGACAATTGGAAAAGTTTTTGGGGCAAACCTGACCTGTTGAAAAGAGATGGTATTCATCCCTCCTGGGATGGTGCTGCTCTTCTCTCTAGTAATATGGCTCATAGTCTTAGAGCTCAAACATGACAATCTGGGGCTCAGGTCAGGAAGCAGACAGACTGGCTAAACCGACCGTCTGCTAGTGGCCTCGCGTCACCAAGGTCAGATAAATCCCATCACATAGAGCCTCTTTCACCTAGATATCATCATATAGAGACTGTGTCTGTTCCCCGAATTAGGACGATACAAAAAACTCCTAAACCCGTTCAAGGGTAAAAATGTAATTGTTGTTCAACAAATAAAAAACAGATGTAATACGAATGAACAAATGATAAAGCTTGGGTTGCTGAATATTCGATCCCTTACTTCAAAAGCACTTATTGTTAATGATATGATTACAGACTATAACCTAGATGTGCTGTGTTTGACAGAAACCTGGCTAAAACCAGACAGTTATATTACTTTAAATGAGTCCACCCCGCAAGATTACTGTTATAAACATGAGCCTCGTCTGAAACGCAAAGGGGGAGGAGTTGCTGTAATTTATAGTAATATCTTCAGAATAACTAAGAAGTCTTGTTTTAAATGTAATTCTTTTGAAGTGTTGTTGCTTAATATAGCAATATATAGTGTAAATGATAAATCACGTTTGAGATTTGTGCTGGCTACTATATACAGGCCACCAGGGCACCATACAGACTTTATCAAAGAATTTGCTGATTTTCTATCAGAGTTAGTATTGGCTGCAGATAAAGTACTAATTGTTGGTGATTTTAATATACATGTGGATAACGAAAAAGATGCATTGGGATTGGCTTTTAAAGACATTCTTAACTCTATTGGAGTTAGACAACACGTGTCAGGACCTACTCATTGTCGTAATCATACTCTAGATCTAATATTATCACATGGAATCAAAGTTGATGCCGTTGAAATTCTGCAGCAGAGCGATGACATCTCAGATCATTATCTAGTCTCGTGTAAACTTCATTTAGCCAAGGCTGCAAAGTCGACTCCGTGTTGCAAATATGTTAGACCTAGGGTTGTGCCGATAGACGATAGTATCGTGTATCGACGATAGACAGAGATATTGTCGATAGCAGATGCCTTTGACGATATCAATACGATAATTGGCTTGTTTTCCCATTAATGTATTAAATTATTATTATTATTATTATTATTATTATGAAGCTAGTATAGTTATTAAATTAATTAGGAACTACAATTATATTTGCCTTGCCTAAATTCACGACATCACCACAACCACACTTGCGACATCACCACACTTGCGACACGACGCGCGCGTGTGAGGACTCCTCAAAGAAAATGTTTTTAAAACAGACAAAAAAAAAAACTAACGACACACACAACGTTCCCACAACGAAATTTAATTGCAAGGTGATCCATTCACAAATTGTCAAGAGTGCTTGTTTTAACAGACGCATCATTCTTATACAGAGCCAAGATAAAGACGGCATCGTTGTTCGTCAGTATTTGGTTTCCATGGTAGGCCTTCATTAACAAAATATTTAATGACACTAATAACACTAAAAACAATACAATTACAAAATATTAATTATAATTATAATATCAATAAAATTATATAGGGCGCCTAGGCCTACTAAAGTCTTTAGTTCACGAAGCATCTGTGAAACTCTGCCAGTTTAACAAGAAATATTCTTCTAATTTTTTCACTGTCAATAATGTAAGTCCACAAGAGAAATATTAAGCCAGTAAATTAAGATAGTTGCTGTAGCCTACCATTATATCCACCGTCGTCTCTGAGAGAATGCGCCGTTAATGCAGCGAAAGCTCAGTCGGTTTCTGCTTTCGTTTTCAGGGAATGAGAGCGTTTACATGCACATTCTTAACTCGATTAGGCTATGCTGAATAAACTGACAATGCATGTGGTCATGTAAACGCATTAACCCGTTTTCCTTTATCAGAGTCAAGTCATAAGTTTAAGTAGCCTATAACCGATCGACTTTTAGATTTTTGCCTCTGATTTCTCCCGGCATTTAAAACCCGCGTTATTTGGGCTTATTGAAGTGCGGTGCGCATATGAAGTGCATCAAGGCAGAGAGAGCACTGGTAGGAGGACATATATCGCAGACTCCGACTCTTTCTTGACCCAAGAAATTATTAAAACTTGTTCACATCTCGTGCAGACGTACAGTGTAGTTACAGAATGCTGCATCTGTAACTGCGTGAGAGGATAATGTGTGTCCGTAAATTTCCCGCTGACATGTTGAAATACTCAGAGTCAGATACAAGAATGATTAGGATATTTTTTTTACCTCACTATTCCAGGAAATAACCTGATTTAGCCTATTAATAAACACTCCACCTTTACTAGCAAAATAAAAAAAGATTTTCATTTAAAAGGAAGTAATAAAACAAGCAAATTGATGAGTAAATAAGCAAGTTAATAATCAAATAAGTAAGCCCCGCCCCCCTCACGATAATATCGTGTATCGCCGATCTCACAGGCTGCGATAGGACGATATGAAAATGGAGCATATCGCCCAACTCTAGTTAGACCTATCACTTCTGCCACTAAAGATTGCTTTATTAATAATCTTCCTGATCAGTTTCATCATCTCAGCATCCCAGATAGCTTAGAAGAACTAGATATTGCGACAGAAACTTTTAACTCTCTCTTTTCCAGCACTTTAGACACAGTTGCTCCGTTGCGCTCAAAAAAGATTAAAGAAAATGCTCCAACGCCGTGGTACAGCGAGCACACTCGGGCCCTTAAGAGAGCAGCCAGAAAAATGGAGCGCAACTGGAAGAAAACAAAACTAGAGGTATTTCGCATTTCATGGAAGGAGAGCTCGATTGCTTACAGAGAGGCCTTAAAATCTGCTAGATCTGCTTTATTTTTCAACCCTATACGCTGATTTCTAGACATTTGCAGTTTCATCGCAATGTGCAACAGTTTGTTTGTGTTTGAATTGTCTAAACCTGTGACACTAGTATTGAGCTCTACTGTTCATACCACAGGAACAAAGAGAGCTAGTGGACCTGTTGAGGAACCCCCAGGCACCATAGGTAGTATGAGCTACAATACCTCAGTCCAACAGCATGTCCGGAGGGAAGAGACTGAACAACCAGGTAAAAGCCCACAAATACACTGCACTAGGAAGAGGTATAGATCAAGAATCAGTTCATGTAGGCATAACACAACTAGTGTATGCTTTTTTTAAAGTATTCTTTTTCCATTCACAGATGTTGACTCTGCCTTGGGAGACCCATCTCAAGATATGACAAGAATATACGAAAACACTGGCGGTAAGAAGGACAAGAAGCGCATCAGGAGGGAAGAGACTGAACAACCAGGTAAAAGCCCACAAATACACTGCACTAGGAAGAGGTATAGATCAAGAATCAGTTCATGTAGGCATAACACAACTAGTGTATGCTTTTTTTAAAGTATTCTTTTTCCATTCACAGATGTTGACTCTGCCTTGGGAGACCCATCTCAAGATATGACAAGAATATACGAAAACACTGGCGGTAAGAAGGACAAGAAGCGCATCAGGAGGGAAGAGACTGAACAACCAGGTAAAAGCCCACAAATACACTGCACTAGGAAGAGGTATAGATCAAGAATCAGTTCATGTAGGCATAACACAACTAGTGTATGCTTTTTTTAAAGTATTCTTTTTCCATTCACAGATGTTGACTCTGCCTTGGGAGACCCATCTCAAGATATGACAAGAATATACGACAACACTGGCGGTAAGAAGGACAAGAAGCGCATCAGGAGGGAAGAGACTGAACAACCAGGTAAAAGCCCACAAATACACTGCACTAGGAAGAGGTATAGATCAAGAATCAGTTCATGTAGGCATAACACAACTAGTGTATGCTTTTTTTAAAGTATTCTTTTTCCATTCACAGATGTTGACTCTGCCTTGGGAGACCCATCTCAAGATATGACAAGAATATACGACAACACTGGCGGTAAGAAGGACAAGATATATATACACACTAGGGATGAGCGAGTACAGCATTATCTGTATCTGTATCTGTTAACCATATGAATTATCTGTATCTGTACTCGGACTGGGCGGTGCCTAACCCGGAAGTGGGCGGGATTTAACCCGGAAGTGGGTCGGGTTGTCTTGAAATGGGTGGGGCTTTAACCGGTATGTTATTTTAGGCATGCAATTGATATGGGTTGATCAGAAATTGTTATATTTATTGCTGATTAGACAACTATTTACATGACAGCATTAGCATTGAGCTTCAGATCAATGGTTTTGATCACGATAACAAACGAACTACAGAACAAGTTTTGCAACAATGAATACAACACATGCGGTTGCAATTATGAAGTAAAATGTAATGAACAAGAGTTTTCATCTCAACTAGGGCTGGGTGATATGGACCAAAAGTCATATCCTGATATATTTAGGCTGAATTTCGATATACGATATATATATCCCGATATTTTTTTATTTTTCATGTTTTATTTTTTTTTAAATTTGTTGACACACACACACAAGTACTGTCCCCCTTTACTTAACATAAATTGTAAGAATATGACTAATAGTAAAGACTAGTAGCCTACTAATAAACATTAGGCCTATGCTAAAGGTATTAAACAGCAGTCCCAAACTAGTTTTTGTTAATACAATGTTGAGCCACCACAGTCATTTAAAAATATAAAAAAATAACACAAAGAAAAATAGTGACATTTTGGGGTTAATATGGAAACGACAGTTACCATGGTGAATACACAATACTAACAAGAACTGTGAATGAAACATGGAAACTGCTCCTGGTGAATAGAATGAAAATCATACCTGCATTACTTTTATTTCGTGTAATTTACAACGTAACGGCGTTGCCTGCTCGTAGTTTCTTTTGCCCTTTATATTCAGTGAGGCGATGCAGCGCGCGCCGCCGCATTGCGCGTGCAATTGAGTGTGCGCTACTACGACTACAGTTTAACGGCTGACAGGACAAGAAAGTCCGTTTTTCTGGGGTGAAAGACTTTGTTTTTTATAACATAACATACTCTAAACACGCATGCAAAGTGGAAAAGGAGGGGCGGGGGCGCGGGGAGCAGTGCAGAGAGCTCCGGGTCAGCAGCTTGCTTGGAGCAAGGATCACAGCGCAAATTTGAACTATATCGATATATGCGATATGGTCTAATTCCATATCGCATGTAAAATAAATATTATATATATATATATATATATCTCGCCCAGCCCTAATCTCAACATAACTTTTTTTTTTTTAAATCCGAGCACAGATATTGACTCGTATTACTCGTATAATACTCGTACTCGACAAAAGTGCTTTATCCGTACCGGATACTCGTTTCAGCCGAGTATCCGGCTCAACTCTAATACACACACATTCTTTCTTTCTTTCTAACTAATCTAATTTCTAACTAATCTATCTTTCTTTCTTTCTTTCTTTCTAACTAATCTAATTTCTAACTAATCTATCTTTCTTTCTTTCTAACTTTATCTTTCTTTCTTTCTTTCTTACTAATCTAGCTTTCTTTCTAACTAATCTATCTTTCTTTCTAACTAATCTTTCTTTCTTTAACTAATCTTTCTTTCTTTCTTACTAATCTTTTTCTTTCTTTCTTTATAACTAATCTATCTATCTTTCTTACTTACTAATCTATCTTTCTTTCTAACCAATCTTTCTTTCTAACCAATCTTTCTTTCTAACCAATCTTTCTTTCTAACCAATCTTTCTTTATAACCAATCTTTCTTTATAACTAATCTTCATTTCTTTCTTACTAATCTTTCTTTCTTTCTAACCCATCTATCTTACTCTCTTACTAATCTATCTTTCTTTAGTTCTAACTAATCTATCTTTCTTTCTATCTAATCTTTCTTTCTAACCAATCTTTCTTTCTAACCAATCTTTCTTTCTAACCAATCTTTCTTTCTAACCAATCTTTCTTTCTAATCTATCTTTCTTTCTATCTAATCTTTCTTTCTTACCAATCTTTCTAACTTATCTATCTATCTATCTTTCTTTCTTTCTTACTAATCTTTCTTTCTTACCAATCTTTCTTTATAACTAATCTTCATTTCTTTCTTACTAATCTTTCTTTCTTTCTAACCTATCTATCTTTCTTTCTAACCTATCTATCTTACTTTAGTTCTAACTTATCTATCTTTCTTTCTTACTAATCTTTCTTTCTAACCAATCTTTCTTTCTAACCAATCTTTCTTTCTAACCAATCTTTCTTTCTAACCAATCTTTCTTTCTAACCAATCTTTCTTTCTATCTAATCTTTCTTTCTTACCAATCTTTCTAACTTATCTATCTATCTATCTTTCTTTCTTTCTTACTAATCTTTCTTTCTTACCAATCTTTCTTTATAACTAATCTTCATTTCTTTCTTACTAATCTTTCTTTCTTTCTAACCTATCTATCTTACTCTCTAACTAATCTATCTTTCTTTAGTTCTAACTAATCTATCTTTCTTTCTATCTAATCTTTCTTTCTTACCAATCTTTCTAACTTATCTATCTATCTTTCTTTCTTTCTTACTAATCTTTCTTTCTTACCAATCTTTCTTTATAACTAATCTTCATTTCTTTCTTACTAATCTTTCTTTCTTTCTAACCTATCTATCTTACTCTCTAACTAATCTATCTTTCTTTAGTTCTAACTTATCTATCTTTCTTTCTATCTAATCTTTCTTTCTTACCAATTTTTCTAACTTATCTATCTTTCTTTCTATCTAATCTTTCTTTCTTACCAATTTTTCTAAGTAATCTATCTTTCTTTCTATCTAATCTTTCTTTCTTACCAATCTTTCTTTATAACTAATCTTCATTTCTTTCTTACTAATCTCTTTCTTTCTAACCTATCTATCTTACTCTCTAACTAATCTATCTTTCTTTAGTTCTAACTAATCTATCTTTCTATCAAATATTTCTTTCTTACCAATCTTTCTAACTTAGCTATCTTTCTTTCTAACCAATCTTTCTTTCTTTAACTAATCTTCATTTCTTTCTTACTAATCTTTTTCTTTCTTTCTTACTAATCTTTTTCTTTCTTTCTAACTAATCTATCTTTCTTTCTAACTAATCTATCTTTCTTTCTTTCTTTCTAACTAATCTTTCTTTATTTCTAACTTTATCTTTCTTTCTTACTTACTAATCTCTTTCTTTCTAACTAATCTTTCTTTCAAACCAATCTTTCTTTATTTAACTAATCTTCATTTCTTTCTTACTAATCTTTTTAACTAATCTCTTTCTTTATTTCTAACTTTCGTTCTTTATTTCTATCTTTCTTACTTTCTTACTAATTTATCTTTCTAACTAATCATTTTCTTTCTAACTAATCTATCTTTCTTTAGTTCTAACTTATCTATCTCTTTCTTTCTAACTAATCTTTCTTTCTTAACAATCTTTCTTTCTTTAATCTTCATTTCTTTCTTACTAATCTTTTTATTTATTTATTTCTAACTTATCTATCTTTCTTTATTTCTAAGTTATCTATCTTTCTTTATTTCTAACTTGCCTCTTTCTTTCTTACTAATCTTTTTTCTTACTAATCTATCTTTCTTTATAACTAATCTTCATTTCTTTATTTCAACTAATCTTTCTTTCATTGAAACTTATCCATCTATTTACTTTCTATCTATTATTTATCTATTTCTAACTAATCTTTTTCTTTGTTTCTAACTATTCTTTCTTTCTTTCTAATCTTTTTCTTTTATAACTAATCTACCTTTCTTTATTTCTAACTTATCTCTTTCTTTCTTACTCTTCTTTCTAATCTCTTTTTCTTTCTTTATAACTAATCTATCTTTCTTTCTATATTTGTAACTTATCTATCTTTCTTTCTTACTAATCTTTCTTTCTAACCAATCTCTTTCTTTCTTTCTTTTTCTTTCTTTCTTTCTTTCTAACCAATCTTTCTCTCTTTAAAACCAATCTTTCTCTCTTTAACTAATCTTTATTTCTAACTTATCTGTCTTTCTCATAATCTCTCTTTCTTTCTCATAATCTTTCTTACTAATCTATCTTTCTTCCTTTATTTCTAACATAACTAAGGGTGTCACGATTCTCCAAATCCTCGATTCGATTACATTTTCGATTCTAAATTCACGGTTCGATTCGATTCTCGATTAAAAACATTTTTTTTGAAAGCACAAGCTATGCCATTTTTAGACTTTTATGCAATATAATAATATCTGACCTTTGTTCGCAATGTACCACAAATTTAAAACGTTTATTAATAACATAATGTAACAATAACTTATAAGTCAATTGGAAACTTAAACAATATAACCTATAACCTATTATAGACCCGGGGCTCCCTGGACTCCTCAGAGCAGTCCCAGACGAATAGCACGGCATTTTAAATTGGGTTCCCACAGCGTTTGCAACGCAGTACGAGAGAACGTTCTCGTAAGGGAACGTACTTGGTTACTTGCGTAAATCGGTTCCCTTAGAGATAAGGAACGACTGCGTTGCCTTGCCGTGCTATTTCGCTCATATCAGGTACTTCGCTTCAGTCGATTTAAACCTAAAGTCCTTTGGCGAGTTTTCTCTGACTTCAGCCGCGTCCAAATTGGCGCGCTCGAGGTTGGCAGGGTGCCAAGCGCTCGCATTGGACCGCATACCACTGCTAACTCGCCATAGGTTCGTGCAGTTGCCGCAGCACAGCCAGCTCGCTCAGTCGAGCTATGGTGCTCTCGCTGTGCAGCTGCAATGCGATTTAAAATAAAGGCTTCAATATTCTCGAGAAAAGGAGTTTTACCTGTTACAGGCAAGCCGAGCTGACGTGACATATGGGGCGTGGCAGCATCGACGATTCCATATTTTGATTCGATGATTGAGATTGAGCATTAATTTCGATCGATTTCGATTTAAAATCGATATCGTGACACCCTTAAACATAACTAATCTATCTTTCTTCCTTTATTTCTAACATCTTATTTATTAATCTCTTTCTTTCTTACTAATCTTTGTTTTACTAATCTTTCTTTCTTACCAATCTTTTTCTTTATTTTTCTTTCTTTCTAACTAATCTTTCTTTCTAACTAATCTTCATTTATTTATTTCTAATCAATCTTTCTTTATCACTAATATTCATTTCTTTCTTACTAATCTTTTTCTTTCTTTCTTTCTTTCTTACTAATCTTTCTTTTTCTTTCTTTAACTAATCTTCATTTCTTTCTTTCTTTCTTTCTTTCTTTATAACTAATCTTCATTTCTTTCTTACTAATCTTTTTCTTTTTCAACTAACCTCTTTCATTGAAACATATCTATCTACTATCTATTATTTATCTATATTTCTAACTAATCTTTTTCTTTGTTTCTAACTATTCTTTCTTTCTAACTAATCTATCAAATTTCTTAACTCTCTGGTCCGGCTTTTTCAAGCCAACTTAAAGTTTGACTCAACAAACTTTTTTCTAGTTACCATTATGTTGCTAACTCTGTGTAATGGCTATTAAGGTTGATGCAGCGGTGCTTATTGTGTTGTGTCTGCCCTGATCAGTGCAGCCTTCGCTTTCATTGCGTTGGGATATGCAAATTTTGATAAGGTCGGAGCAGACTTCTCATGGTCTAGTCCACCCATGCATTTTATACTGCCTGCGAACCTGTCAGTATTTGCATGGTTTGCGAAAAGTCCCCAGCTGGCATTAGCCCTTAAGATTTCAGCTAAAGTGGAGAAGGCAGGAGTTCCCATATACGTCACGCTGACGTAATGTCTCGTTCCCGCCTCTCAGGGAACTGAGGTTACGAAAGTAACCGGAGACGTTTTACGTGCAAAAGGTAATCCATCATTCCTACTAGGGCTGGGTATTGACACAAATTTCACAATTCGATTTCGATTCACAAGCTTGCAATTCGATTCGATTACGATTACGATTCGATTCAATATCGATTATTTTGGATATCAGGTACAATACATTGCAAATTTTCTCAAGGAAAACATCTCTTAACTATTATTGTAAACTATGGGAGTCAGTTGTAGCCGATAGGCTTCATTAGCCTACTATATTATTGAAGGTAAAGAATAACTGATTTGTATACAATCACTTAAAATACACTTATTTATTTTTATAATAATAAAGTTATGAAATTATATAGCCAACAAATTTAAATGGTGGCCTTCATAAAAAAACTGTCCAGATTTATTCAAACAAGCATTAAATATTGAAGAACATAAAAAATTATAATGAATATGTAATATGGTGCATATATTTAACAAAATGCTCCTCTAGAGTTAATTTTTCTAGCTGACTAACGTTTATAGTCACTGGATGTTTTTTTGAGGTAAATGTGAAGTTACATGACATTGTTTACTAACGTCTTTCCACGCTTGAAACACTGATTCAGTGATTCCATGTGACATGATACGGACTTCGATAAGTTGTACTCTACCTTTTAACACACTTTCAGATGCTCATTCATGTTTATCTCGTGCTGTAACTGATATTATTTAGGCAGAAGAGAAGATCATGTGCGCGCCGCGGCTTCTCTTGAGCTGAGCAAGAGCGATCTCACGCCACTGCGCCAAAACGGTATTTATGTTTTTGAATTTCATAAGAAAATGGACGTAATTTGAGACTTTGTTTCGTATTAATAATAACAAAGCACAAAGAGTATTGCGATTTATTGAATGGGATGCGCGCAGCAATGTTACATTCATTCATCACTGAAAACAGGATGACTAATCGATTCTTGAGATTTATGAATCGATATCGTTTCGTAAAAATAAGATTCGATTAAAATCGAGAAATCTATTTTTTACCCAGCCCTAATTCCTACTGCGTTTTTCTACTTTTTATAGTAAAGAATGCGAATAGTAAAGAATGCGAATATAATAATAGGCCTACTTAAAAGCAAACCAAAGGAAGAAACGTTTTTAATCCCCTGCGAAAATGGGTGAGACGTGAGTGAAAATTTGGGAAAAGAAACAGATTCCATGTCGAGTGGAATAACTAAGGGAATATTGTTAAATTTGTTGATAATTGGGTGACCAGATCGCAAAACGGAATACAAAGCAGACGAAGCTTAAATTTATGGGCTCACGCACAACTCTCTCATTCATCATGAATCCAAACGTTTCCATGGCTGCGATTTTAACATTTAATTGCTAACCTATTATTTATTTTGTAAACAAAGCTTTGTGCTTCACTCCTGTCATAATATTTATGTACAACAGCATTCACATACAAAAAAATTTGTTTTGGCGGGCCACCGCAGTGGTGTGGTTGTCAAGTTTACTGGCACAGCACTAAATTAGATTGCTTTGGTGATTTTGTTTTTTCTTTTTGTTTTTTCTTTTTTTTCCGTCCGTCAGTCCATCCATCCAAATTTTTATTGCATTATGTGCAGTTTATTACATCGAGTAGTCGGTTGCTAACACCAGGAATATAATGAGTGGAAGCACTTCCCATCTTTTATTGCAATCAATCTGCTCTGGTAATTCAAGCAAAATGATTGATGAACCTGACTAATACAGTTACATGTTAGCTGTTAAATTTGTATCAGGGCCAAAAAAATGAAAATTGTTAAACAAAAACAGAAGCCCTTCACTTTTGACTCAGATTAGAAATCAGTAAACTAGACTCAAGATGAGGGTGAGGAGTGTGTGGTTGGTTGGGACAGACTGAATATGCGTTCTGGCCTTTGTGGTGTTCAACCCAATCTGTTGTTCTTTTGTAGTGATTTTTGATGCAGCCACACATGATGCAAGAAGGAAAGCGAAACAAACATGGTCTCCAACAGAAATCGCAGCAGTACTCAAACATTTCCGGAACCACATTGCAAGGGGTAAACTTGTGAGTAAAATTGAATGTCAACAGTGCAAGACTGCCGAGTATCCTGCTTTAGCTGGTCGCTCTGTGCAAAACATTAGAGACTTTGTTAGGAATCGGGGCGTATCACTGAAAAGGAAACAGGTACAAAATGTTTAAGTTTATTTTTTTTTATTTTTTTTTTCGTTTTTTGTTGCTGCTGTTTTGTTCTAATGTGGGAAAATGTTTTAAACTTCTGTTGAAGGCTGTAAATGGATAGTGTTTCGTCCTATGTCATTTCTTTGGAGTTTTCCCCCTCCCCCCCTCCCTTTTCTCTTTGTACTTTCACTTCTAGCAGAAAGTTAGTAATGCTCATCGTAATGCCTGGTGACTATTCAACGCAGCTCCACCAAAATGGATAGTGTTTCGTCCTATGTCATTTCTTTGGAGTTTTCCCCCTCCCCCCCTCCCTTTTCTCTCTGTACTTTCACTTCTATCAGAAAGTTAGTAATGCTCATCGTAATGCCTGGTGACTATTCAACGCAGCTCCACCAATGCACTTGATCCTTTTGTGATTCATGTTTGCCTGCCTGTACTGTTATAGTGTTTTGAGAAATGTGTCTTTGAGAACTTGGTTCTTGAGGCTCATTTGGGCTGTCTTTTCTCTGTGAGTATTTCGCCGTTCATGTTTGTTCTCGTGGTTTGATCTGTTATTAAACGTGGGAAGAGAAAAGGACAGCTGAGTTTTGTTGTTTTTTCCCTTTACACAAGAACATTAGTGTATTTTGTTATTTGTTTAATATTGCCAGCAACAACTGTAATGTTGAAAATAAGCTGTAATTATTAAACAACTTCTTGTTCACTAAAGGTGCATACTGTTATATGTCCTCTAAAAGGTCATGTGGATATATCACACAAATATCAGATTCTTGAATGGTAAATGGACTGCATTTATATAGCGCTTTCACAGACCCAATGGCCACCCATGCGCTTTACAATATTGCCTCACATTCACCCATTCACTCACTCATTCATACACCGACGGCGGTGTCAGCCATGCAAGGCACCATCCAGCTCGTCGTCTTGCTCTCAAGGACACCTCGACACTTGGTCAGGTGATTGAACCACCAACCTTCCGGTTTGTAGACAATCTACATGAACCACTGAGCCACTGCCGCCCCTTGAATGCACCCTATAAAAGACTTGGCTGAATTAATATTCAAAATATCAGAATATCATAGTTTTAAATGGTTGGCTTTGTTGTCTGTTGGAGTATGAGCCCACAGGTGAGGATGTGTTTGCAGTGCACAGTATTGTTTTTAGTCTAATCATTTGTCCTCATAAATCAGGTATGTCCATTTAATGCACAGTGCTATCACTTTTGTGTTTGTGTTTAGCCATGTCCCATTAATTCATGTTTGTCCCTCTAATACACTTAAATGACAATTTTGTGTTGTATAGCAACTGTCCTTATAATATTGTTTTGTGTCATGGGCGGGGTTTAGACACCTAATTATATGTGTCCTCATAATTAAGTATATTTTCAGGTTGTTACATTATACGTTGTGTTGTGTGTAAACAAACTCTGAAGTGAAATCTGTGTTGTATGGCTCAAAACAGATTTTTTGATACCCTCCCCATCTCTGTAGAGCAAGTGGAAATGGGTGTCCCCCTAATACACCAACAGACTGGTTTGGGCTGAAGTGTCCTTGTAATTCACAAAAACCCGTATGTGTGTGTGTGTGTGTGTGTGTGTGTGTGTGTGTGTGTGTGTGTGTGTGTGTGTGTGTGTGTGTGTGTGTGTGTGTGCATGTGTGTTCATGTTTTTCTATCCCGGTGGGGACTTCAACCTGAATGCACACAGACTCATGGGGACTCGTGTCACAGTGGGGACCTAAATAGAGGTCCCCATGGGTAAACAAGCTTAGAAATCATACAGAATGAGTCTTTTTGGAAATGTAAAAATGCAGAAAGTTTTCTGTAATGGGTAGGTTTAGGGGTAGGGTTAGTGTGAGGAGATAGAATATACAGTTTGTAAAGTATAAAAACCATTAAGTCTATGGAGAGTCCCCACAAAGATAGTAAACCGTGTGTGTGTGTGTGTGTGTGTGTGTGTGTGTGGCGTGGGCGCGATGGAACAGTGGACACATAAAAACATACGTCATTATACAGGACCACATTCAAACTGCAAAGTGTTAACTTATATTTGTGTACTGTCGCAATAAAACACAACATTGTGCTTTTGTAAAATAATTTCAAGCAATCCACCCCCCGAAAGGCGCAAATTTTAAAATTAAACTAAAATGCTCATGGCTGCACGGGCATTCATGGTGCGCATCCACGACAAGGAACGAGCAGAACAGAGTGAACGTTTTTCAGTTTATTCCTACTTCCATAGGAATTCATTTGAAACGCTCGCTCAACCGCTCACCCTGTGGTCTGTGTGAGTCCTAATGCCCCAGTGTAGTGACGGGGACACTATACTGCCAAAAGAGCACCGTCCTTCGGATGAGACGTTAAACCGAGGTCCTGACTCTCTGTGGTCATTAAAAATCCCAGGATGTCCTTCGAAAAAGAGTAGGGGTGTAACCCCGGCATCCTGGCCAAATTTGCCCCTTGGCCTCTATCCATCATGGCCTCCTAATCATCCCCATGTACTGATATACTGATTGGCTTCATCACTGTCTCCTCTCCACCAGTAAGATGGTGTGTGGTGGGCGTTCTGGCGCAATATGGCTGCCGTCGCATCATCCAAGTGGATGCTGCACATTGGTGGTGGTTGAGGAGATTCCCCCCATCTATGTAAAGCGCTTTGAGGTCTCAGAAAAAGCGCTATATAAATGTAACAAATTATTATTATTATTATCAACCACTATCAATGTCAGTGCGGACGAAAATATTTTACTTTCGTTTTTAAGTTTGCGATTCAAAAGCCCCCAGCGGTGTCACACGTCGATTAACCGGTGGTAAAATTTTCTCACCGTCACATACCTAGTATATTTTTATGTAAATACAATAGGCCTACCTGATTTTGAACACAAGAGGGCAGTATAGCCCTACCTGATTTTGAACACAAGAGGGCAGTATAGCCCTATGTATGACTTGACTTTTATGAGACTAAATAGTACAATTACTATTTTTAAACTTATAAATAATTATTAAATTTAAAAAAAAAAAAGAATAAAATGAGTTTGGTTGTGATATTTGTATAATTTTATAGAAATAAATGGTGTATAATTACATTTTTAGAAGATGAGGCTTTTAGTGTTTAATTTTTGTACATTACTTCAGTCCCTCACTATAGCAAAAACATTTGAGATGTTTAATATCCGTTCACAATTTAGCATCTTTAATGTATTTTCATCATTTTGAAAAAGTTTGGTGTGAATAAAATAAGCCAGTTTGGAAGAGTAGCTAAAAACTCAGAGTCTGAAATATCCAAAAAATCCACATTCAAACCAAAATATCTGACTTTCTTTTGCTCTGAGCTAATGACTGTTAATTAGAAAGTTGTCCGGCTCGGTGAGACCAATATATATACTCATGTTTGTAACTGTTGGTAAAACTAACCCCCCCACTTTTGTCAAAAGCATGTTGAAAGTGACACACTTCCTGCTGCCAGTTGGTGGCGCTATAACTTTGACTCACAATAGTTACATCCATCTGATCGGCCTCTTATCACAAACACACTGCTGAAGTTTCATCAAGATCAGTTAATGTATGCAGAAGTTATAACACTTCGTGTCTCTCTTTTCTCGCCATAAATTCATTTCCTCGCCACGGCCAAACCGTTCAAGATATCAAAGATCCGTCCGCAATTTAGCATCCTCAATGCCTTGACTTCACGCTGACCGAGTTTGGAGGCGAATCGATGTATTTCCTAGGAGGAGTACATTAAATTCCACAGCAAGCGTTTCCAAACAACCCTAAATAGCCGACTTCCTGTTGGGCTGGCGTAAAACTTAGAGCACGAAAGTTGTTCGGCCCGATGAGATCTATATGTGTACCGAGTTTCAAATTAATTCATGCAAGCGTGTTTGATATATGGACCAAGTTTTAGAACCCCGTTCAAGGGGGCGCTGTCGAGCCCCCCTGCCACGCCCGGCTACCAGATTCAGCCCGTCCCTGATGACCGTGGGTTCTGACCTGTGTGCAAAGTTTCAAGAGTTTTCGAGCAAGTTAAGGGCCCCAAAAGCCCCTGAAACCTTGAAAAACAAAGATTAAAGGGAATATACAACCCCATCCCCCCCCCCCACACACACACAGACACACAGAGAGAGAGAGAAAATTCTCCAGAAAATCCACATTCAAACCAAAATATCTGACTTCCTGGTGGTCTGAGGTTATGACTGTAAATTAGAAAGTTGTCCGGCTTGATGAGAACAATACACCTACCAAGTTTTGTGATTCTAAGAAAAACTAAACCCCCATTTTTGACTAAAGGTGGCGCTACTGAGCCATTTCACCACGCCCGTTTCTGAAACTTTTCACATGTCTACTGGATAATAAATGTGATGTGTCTGTCGAGTTTCATGCATTTTCAAGCATGTGAAGAGTCTCAAAAAAAAATCCGTCCGCAATTTAGCATCCTCAATGTCTTGACTTCATGCCGACCGAGTTTGGAGGCGAATGAATGAATTTCCTAGGAGGAGTACATCAAATTCCACAGCATGCGTTTCCAAACAACCCATAATAGCTGACTTCCTGTTGGTCTGGCGTAAAACTTAGAGCACGAAAGTTGTTCGGCCCGATGAGGTCTATATGTGTAACGAGTTTCATATTATTACATGCAAGCGTGTCTGATTTATGGACAAGTGTTCGGATCCAGTTCCAGGGGGCGCTGTCGAGGCCCCCTGCCACGCCCGGGTACCAGCTTCAGCCCGGCCCTGATGGCCGCGGGTTCTGACCTGTGTGCAAAATTTCAAGAGTTTTCGAGCATGTTAAGGGCCCCAAAAGTGCCCGAAAGGTTGACAAAATAATAATAATAATAATAATAATAATAATAATCCTACCGAAAACAATAGGGCCTTCGCCCTTTCAGGGCTTGGGCCCTAATAATAATAATAATAATAATAATAATCCTAACGAAAACAATAGGGCCTTCGCCCTTTCAGGGCTTGGGCCCTAATAATAATCCTACCGAAAACAATAGGGCCTTCGCCCTTTCAGGGCTTGGGCCCTAATAAAAAAGAAAAAGAAAAATAATCCTACCGGAAACAATAGGGCCTTCGCCCTTTCAGGGCTTGGGCCCTAATAAACAATAATCCTACCGAAAACAATAGGGCCTTCGCGCTTTCAGGGCTTGGGCCCTAATAATAATCCTAACGAAAACAATAGGGCCTTCGCCCTTTCAGGGCTTGGGCCCTAATAATAATAATAATCCTACCGAAAACAATAGGGCCTTCGCCCTTTCAGGGCTTGGGCCCTAATAATCCTACCGAAAACAATAGGGCCTTCGCCCTTTCAGGGCTTGGGCCCTAATAATAAACAGAGCAATTCCAAGAGGGTCCTCACACCATCGGTGCTCGGGCCCTAATAAAGCTTACTGGAATCTTAAATATTATTGTGGGTTTCAATAGATAATTGAAGGATCTTAGTAAACATCTAAGATTTTAATAATTAAATGCTTTTCAAATGTGTTTTTTGGATGAGGGACCAATTCTGTAGAATGGCCCATATATATATATATATACATACACAGTGCAATGCATAAGTGAATACACCCATGCTAAAGTTGACTAAAAAGAGGAATAAAAAAATCATATTTTGGAAATTGAACTTAATGCCTTAATTTAAAAAATTAGGAAAAATCCAACCTTTAAGGACACCAATTTTCTTTGTGAATGAATAATGTATCGTAAATAAATAAATGTTCTTCCTTAAAATACATGGTGCATAAGTGAGTACACCCCTATGTTAAATTCCCATAGAGGCAGGCAGATTTTTATTTTTAAGTATTTTTAAAAAAAATTTTTTAGGATACTATGCATCCTGATAAAGTTCCCTTGGCCTTTGGAATTAAAATAGCCCCACATCATCACATAGCCTTCACCATACCTAGAGATTGGCATGGGGTACTTTCCATAAGATCATCTCTCAATGCAAATCAAACTAGCTTTTAGGCTAACTGAAATAAAATCATGCCAATCTCTAGGTATGGTGAAGGCTATGTGATGATGTGGGGCTATTTTAATTCCAAAGGCCAAGGGAACTTTATCAGGATGCATAGTATCCTAATTTTTTTTTTTTTAAAAATACTTAAAAATAAAAATCTGCCTGCCTCTATGGGAATTTAACATAGGGGTGTACTCACTTATGCACCATGTATTTTAAGGAAGAACATTTATTTATTTACGATACATTATTCATTCACAAAGAAAATTGGTGTCCTTAAAGGTTGGATTTTTCCTAATTTTTTAAATTAAGGCATTAAGTTCAATTTCCAAAATATGATTTTTTATTCCTCTTTTTAGTCAACTTTAGCATGGGTGTATTCACTTATGCATTGCACTGTATATATATATATATATATATATATATATATATATATATATATATATATATATATATATATATATATATATATATTGTTTTGTGGTGCTTAATTTAACCACTTGTTTGGGTCTTAAATATAGACACCTTCTACCTTATTTTGTTTATTCTCAGGTTAGGTAAAGTCAGTCGAATTCATTCTAAACAATAAGTATATAAATTTCCATACTTACAATTCAGTCGAAAGACTGCTCTGTTGTTTAGTTCAGCTCAATATTTTGTAAAACAGAGACTTAGGCCCAATCCCAATTCTATTCTATTTTATACCCCTTCGCCTACCCCTTACCCTTGCCCCTTGAAACAGTGTCAAGGCGTAGGGGTGAAAATATTCCCCTAAGAAATGGGACACCACTACTACACGTTACATGTCATTATACATCGTCGCTAGCGCCTACGTCACAGGAGATGCGCCAATGTTTATCACAAACTTCCAAGATGCCGTCGTCAGCTGCGTGAGTTACAGCTATTTTTTTGCATTTTTCTTCTGAAGTTTGCAGAAAACAACGTAGATGATGATATCTTCGACGCCTAAAGGCCCTTTCACATTGGACATACATCGAATTTTGACGCACGAATAATTCGCGCGATGGGTTTATTTTTTGATCAGCTGTTTGTGTAATGAGTGCTTCCACACCGAACGCGAATGTGCTGCGGCGAAAAAACGACTTTTATTTTTTTCGCTTCGATGTCGATTTTTTTTTTACTTTTGCGGCGACAGAATAGGCTTCAGCCAATCATATACTACAAGGACAACAATTTGAAAGACAATGTGTGGCGTAGCATTGCCAACCAACTCGGTTATCTTGACTGTGAGTATGTTGTGTGATAGTTTTAGTCGTTGTATAGTCCTGTGCTGTGTAGGCTAGCAGGCCAAACTACATTTGGGATAGAAAGCGAACACTATTATCGTCAAAGATAGAGACAGAGACCGTGTTTACTTTGAACACGTAACAAAATGTAGTGAGACTATTTAGGGCTGCTTTTAGTATACTATACATTCTTTCTGTGATATCTACAGTTTCTAGTCGAATGATTTTTAACTTACTTCGTGTGTTACATGTAATGTGTAGTGACATTACAAAACGCACTGTGTTTAGTTGAAGACGCAAAAAAACCTGTGCACATTAGCATACTCCCCTTCAGACTCTCTGTTCTGTAAGATTGGGTGCACCCAAAACCTTCTTTTCTGTCTTTTAAATAAAATGAAAAGCTCGTCTTCACTGGATGCTATGACTATGACTGGATGATGATGATGATGATGATGATGATGAAGTGTCCATGTTTTCTCAGCTGTCGGCGCGATTCGCGCGAAAGTTTTGGAATGTTGAAGCTCTCTGAACGTCACAGACGTCGCAAATTCGCGTCGCGGCTGATGTGAATGGTTTTGATGCGAACTATTCGCACACGAACTATTCGCTTTTTCGTTTCGCTTTTTCGTTACGCATCCGGTGTGAAAGGGCCTTAATGCTGCGTTCACACCAAATGCGAATAGAGCGTCTGGCTCGAGTGATTTCAATGTTTAGACGCGTTTACGCGCGTCTGGAGGTATTGCTGCGCGAATGAGGTGTTTAGCGCGACGCGGTGGACGCGGTCCACTTCGCTTCAAACTTTTGCTTTTTACACGCGTCATATTGTTAACCAACTTTAACGATTTTTTTGCAACCGTTTCTTTGAAGAACATGGCCGTAAATATGAACACAAGATTGAATGTGACATAAAGAAAATGATTATTGGCTGTCATGTTGCCTCTGTAGCCGGTGTATGCAGGTACATTTCTCATACCCCTTCGTTTGAAGTGTGGTCACGAAAAATCTTCGTTTCAAGGGCTATCTGGCCCTTCCCCTTACCCCTACCCCTCCAACCAAAAGAGAATTGAGACAGCCCTACCCCTTCACGGGAACGTGCAAAACGGAGGGGTAGGGGCGAGGGGTAGGGGCAAGGGGTGAATTGGGATTGAGCCTTAAGGCAGACGAGCTTCTTAATTTCAATTATATGTATTTTTTATTAAATACAGGTTAACTAGTTTACATAAACGGTACTAATATATAAAATAAAAATAAAAGTAAATCAAAACCAAATAATTTACAAGCTTTCATCTTCATGAGGCGTAATGGCAAGGCATCTAACACCGGAGAGGCCGTCCTTGGTGAATCAGCATCTGACTTTGACATTCCTTACAATACTTTTTATAGTCCACACGCCCTGCGCACAGATTCAGTCCTTTACAGACAATCTGCCCAATCCGAAGTCTTGAACTGTCCTCAGTTCTGGAAACCCCCTTCTAAACTCCATATATAAAGCTCTTTCCTTTGTTCTCCTTTGCTTGCTGCTCTGGACCCTCTGCCTTTCTCCTGCGTCTCATGCTCCTCATCAAACGGGTATTGCTTGCCATTTCTACTTTGCTAAGATACATGCTTTCTATTACTTAGTGTTATTACTACCTACTGTAGTTTATTCTTTCATTTGATTAAATGCTTAAACATCGAATATAGTATAGTCATTTCTTTCATGCATTATCGTAATAAAAAACTTTTACAATACAAGTTGCAGTGTTTTTCTTAATAAACCAGATTCATAATAAAAACTTTTACAACACAAGTTGCAGTGTTTCTCTTATACAACACTCTTTCTTAAGTTACAATTGTGGTTATATCATATAAGCATATATATATATATATATATAATGTATATATGTATATGTAAACATGCAATTTATTCTTTTATAATGCCTCATATATATATATATATATATATATATATATATATATATATATATATATATATATATATATATATATTCCCTGTACTAAACATTATTTGTAGAATGCCTCTGGGTGCCATATCTGGGTGATATGGCAAATCGCTGTAGCGCCTCAGTTCAAGCAGCAGCGCGGAGTGCGAGTCTATTCTTCCACTTTAATACAAATTATATCTAGAAAAACATGCATGAATATCAGAAGGCAAGTTGAAAGTTACAGTACAACTTACCAAAATCCGTATCATGTCTCATGTAATCACTCAGTGTTTCAACCGTGGAAAGATGTCAATTAAAACTAGCTTGTGAAGCTTAAAACTAGCTTGTGTCACAATATCACTTAATGTTGCATTTACCTCAGGAAAGTCATCTGTTTGTTAGTTAGCTTTAAAAAATAAATAAAAAAAACCTAGAGAGGAGCTTATTTACTGCTAATTATATTAATTACATATGCATGTTTTAATAGATTTGCCATGAAGACAAGTGCTTATGTAGTAACTGAGTTGTATACAAACATTTCAGCTTTTATTTGAATGCAAGTATTATATCTGGAAATAAATAGCAGATGAATATAATAGCTGTTGTTATTTTAACCTCTAACATTATAGTGTTCCAAATGAGAGGGTTCTCTGTATAGTTTGCAGCATTATTTGGGAAAGAAAAAACAAACTATCGGTATCGGCTGAGAAATTTCATATCGGTGCATCGCTAATAAAAATTATATTGTTCTATGTCAATGCAAGTGAATTAACAGTCATGTTTGGTATCATTTAAAATGTTTCAGTGTGACTGGTACAATGGTCTCATCTCCACAGAAGTAAACCAAAAGGTAATAAAGGCTTGTACTTTGCTTACTGTGGTGGCCCTGTGCCCCTTTCTCAGGATCCTCCATCCAAACTACAAGATGCAAACTTCCTAGGTCTCCCTAGTCAAAGCAAATTCCTATTGTAAGTTCATGCCCCACATTGGGGTATGTTTTGTCTTGGTCTGGGCATTTAAAGAAATGCTGAAAAAGGCTTGGGCGATTTGTAGTCAAATAAGCCAGTAATGCTGAACATCCTTGGACACTAAGCATTATGTACAGTGAGGAAAATAAGTATTTGAACACCCTGCTATTTTGCAAGTTCTCCCACTTAGAAATCATGGAGGGGTCTGAAATTGTCTTCGTAGGTGCATGTCCACTGTGAGAGACAATCTAAAAAAAAAAAAAATCCAGAAATCACAATGTATGATTTTTTAACTATTTATTTGTATGATACAGCTGCAAATAAGTATTTGAACACCTGAGAAAATCAATGTTAATATTTGGTACAGTAGCCTTTGTTTGCAATTACAGTGGTCAAACGTTTCCTGTAGTTTTTCACCAGGTTTGCACACACTGCAGGAGGGATTTTGGCCCACTCCTCCACACAGATCTTCTCTAGATCAGTCAGGTTTCTGGGCTGTCGCTGAGAAACACGGAGTTTGAGCTCCCTCCAAAGATTCTCTATTGGGTTTAGGTCTGGAGACTGGCTAGGACCTTGATATGCTTCTTACAGAGCCACTCCTTGGTTATCCTGGCTGTGTGCTTCGGGTCATTGTCATGTTGGAAGACCCAGCCTCGACCCATCTTCAATGCTCTAACTGAGGGAAGGAGGTTGTTCCCCAAAATCTCGCAATACATGGCCCCGGTCATCCTCTCCTTAATACAGTGCAGTCGCCCTGTCCCATGTGCAGAAAAACACCCCCAAAGCATGATGCTACCACCCCCATGCTTCACAGTAGGGATGGTGTTCTTGGGATGGTACTCATCATTCTTCTTCCTCCAAACACGTTTAGTGGAATTATGACCAAAAAGTTCTATTTTGGTCTCATCTGACCACATGACTTTCTCTCATGACTCCTCTGGATCATCCAAATGGTCATTGGCAAACTTAAGACGGGCCTTGACATGTGCTGGTTTAAGCAGGGAAACCTTCCGTGCCATGCATGATTTCAAACCATGACGTCTTAGTGTATTACCAACAGTAACCTTGGAAACGGTGGTCCCAGCTCTTTTCAGGTCATTGACCAGCTCCTCCCGTGTAGTTCTGGGCTGATTTCTCACCTTTCTTAGGATCATTGAGACCCCACGAGGTGAGATCTTGCATGGAGCCCCAGTCCGAGGGAGATTGACAGTCATGTTTAGCTTCTTCCATTTTCTAATGATTGCTCCAACAGTGGACCTTTTTTCACCAAGCTGCTTGGCAATTTCCCCGTAGCCCTTTCCAGCCATGTGGAGGTGTACAATTTTGTCTCTAGTGTCTTTGGACAGCTCTTTGGTCTTGGCCATGTTAGTAGTTGGATTCTTACTGATTGTATGGGGTGGACAGGTGTCTTTATGCAGCTAACGACCTCAAACAGGTGCATCTAATTTAGGATAATAAATGGAGTGGAGGTGGACATTTTAAAGGCAGACTAACAGGTCTTTGAGGGTCAGAATTCTAGCTGATAGACAGGTGTTCAAATACTTATTTGCAGCTGTATCATACAAATAAATAGTTAAAAAATCATATATTGTGATTTCTGGATTTTTTTTAGATTATGTCTCTCACAGTGGACATGCACCTACGATGACAATTTCAGACCCCTCCATGATTTCCAAGTGGGAGAACTTGCAAAATAGTAGGGTGTTCAAATACTTATTTTCCTCACTGTATTTTTTCTAATGTAAGGTATGCATCTTTTACTCTTTACCTCAGAGCATTTGATGTTATATATTGCGTATCTTTGAATTCATCATATATTGCATGATACATTTACCTAATAATAAATTGTTACTAGTGGTCGACCGATATTGTTTTTTTGATGGCCGATGCCGATATCTTAGAGAGCAGGGTGGCCGATGGCCGATATAAAGACGATATTTTTATATATATTTATTTTAATCAATATTTAATAAATTATAAATAAATTAGAAAAATCTTTAAAATAAACATGCTTTTATACTTTAGATGGCAACTTCTTGAATCTGCAATCCTATTACAGTATTTTTCACAAAGTGTTTGTTTAGAAATATATGAATGTGTGAATAAAAAGAAAGTAAACACTGTAACATTGCACTCAGTAATCTGGTAATTCCGTGCTGGTAATCATATTTTTTCAAATAAAGACAAGGTAACGCTAATTTTACATACAGCACAGTGAAAACGATATGAATATGACACAGTTGGCAACTGGATATATCACAGATATGAATATGACACAGTTGGCAACTGGTTATATATCAGCATATTTTAAAATGAAGGATTTAAAGTTTTTCGATCGCGTCTCCTGTGAAGCTGATCTTCTGTTCGCATTCACTCACTTCGCACGGACCGACCGTCACTTAGGGCTGGGTACCGAGTTTCGATACTTTTTAGGTACCGATCGAATTGCCTCGATACTATAGAGTATCGAAAAATGACAGGTTGTTCGGTACCAGATTTCGATACCTAAGGGGTTAACTCGTCAACGTCAGTGCTCAAACAAATACATATGAAATGCACAACGACACACATAAAGTCGCTCACGCACGTGGGTCAATGACGTATAAGGACAGGTATTTTCGACAGGTCAATTTTAAAATACAAAACAAAATACTACCTGTTGCAATTGTTCAAACATTAAGGATGTTGTGTACACCTAAATTCATTTAAAAAATTTAATTTAAGTGATTTTAGTGTTTTTTCATCTAGATGAACTGTCCGTAGCCTTAAAAAATGTCATGTGGTGCGACCGTGATTTATCTTAAAATTAATTAATTTCCTTAACATGCTTAAACATTTTTTTTTACAAGTTCTTAGTAATTAAAGTGTTTAAAAACCAAGTTTTGCATTTCTTTTGAGTTTTTGTAAATAATGATCTCGTTTTTTGTTCTATAATTTCTGAGTTGCCTTCTTAAATCTAGTTAACAGACTTACTTTTCCTGTAAATCACATAAAACTGATATAAATGTTTTAAAAATATCATTTAATAAAGCATACTGTATCAGTGATTCATATTTCAGCCACAGAAATAAGATATTTTATTTTACATTTAATACAGTGATTGCTTTTATTGGTCGCACCACATGATAAGTGGTCGCTCCAAATGACACGAAGACCTTATGTAGTTAAAAATCTATTTAAAGAGATCAATGAACAATACATTTTATACAATTTTTTATACAATTTAAACCAGATTTCATACAAATTTCACAGAATTTTCCTGAACATAAACTTTTTTTTTTTATAAAAATCACATCACAAACACAAGTGCACCATTTCTTTTAACTTGACTTAGAATTTCTTTCTAACAAATAATAATGTTATAGATATAAATTATTTCATAACATTATTGTATACAGGTAACATTTGGGGTCAATAGTTTAAGTAATTAATACTTTTAATAATCAAGGACACATTCAGTTGATAAAAAGTGACAGTAAAGATATTTAGGCTATAATGTTACGAAAGATTCTATTTCAAATAAATGCTGTTCTTTTGAACTTTCTATTCATCAAATAATCCTGACATATAAAATGTATCACAGTTTCCACAAAAATATGAACATTGATAATAATCAGAAGTGTTTCTTGAGCAGCAAATCATTTTTGACCCTGGATCACAAAAACAGTCACAAGTCGCACAGGATATATTTGTGGCAATAGCCAACAATACATTGTATGGGTCAAAATTATCGTTTTTTCTTTTATTCCAAAAATCATTAGGATATTAAATAAAGATCATGTTTCATATTTTGTAAATGTCCTACCATAAATATATAAAATATTTATTTTTGATGAGTGAATATAGCAATATCGCAAACATAAATGGACAACTTTAAAGGTGATTTTCTCAATGTTTCGATTTTTTTGCACCCTCAGATTCCAGATTTTCAGTTGTATCGGCCAAATATTGTTCTATCTTAACAAACCATACATCAATGGAAAGCTTATTTTTTTTCAGCTTTCATATGATGTATAAATCTCAATTTAAAAAAATTGACCCATGTGACTGGTTTTGTGGTCCAGGGTTACATATTAGAATGATTTCTGAAGGATCATGTGACACTGCAGACTGGATTAAAGATGCTGAAGATTAAATTTAGCTTTGATCACAGGAATAAATTACAGTTTACTGTATGTTCACATAGAAAACAGATATTTTATACTGTAATAATATTTCACTCGTCTCCTATCAAGGTACTCCGCTCTTGCTGCAGGGTCAGAATTTTTTCGCTTGGCAGTGGCATCTGGTAAAATAGATTAAAATAGTTTTAAATAAATAAATAGGCAATAATAAATACACTACTAATAAATGCATAATTACTAAACTGAAATTACATGCTCTAATTTTTTGTTGCATTTTTCTTGAAATATATGAAGAAAATATTCCAAATTGCATAAAAATCTATTCCAAATGATACTAAATTAAAGTATTTTTTTGTATATAAACTGTCAATTGAATATAAAAGCATAAAACTGCCAATCTAGGACATATATCTATCATGGAAAACAGTCTGCAGTGGTCGCACCACATGATATTTTCAAATTCATTCAAAATTTACAGGCACAGATTTGGCCACCTAAACAAAACAAGCTAGCTTCCCAAAAAAAGGTCACTATGAAATTTATAATACAAATATATATTTGTAGAAATAACTTTAATATTAATTTTTTTTTTTGAGGTCATACCACATGACATCCAAATGTGGCAACTACATACCAACCATTACAGAGGTTTATTTTTTTTCCAATTTGAGAGAATTACAAACCTGCTTGCTGCTTCCATGGGTCCTTGGTAAATTGGTATATGATGTAACGTCCTGTGTTTGAATAGTTTTCTACATATAAGTCCCAAAATGGTAGTTCCTTGATGGTCACACCACATGATATTTCATAAAATGGACATCATCGGACAAAGTTTGTTTGTATATTATGATCGAAATATAAATACAAATGCTTTGAATTTTTTTAAAGGATTACAAAACATTTTGGAAATCATGCCAAATAGTGCAGAAAATAAATTTGAATAAATTCAGAGTAATTTCAAAGACGTTTTCAAAACAGAAGTTATGGCCGGACGGTCGCACCACATGATGTTTTGACACTTTAAATAACAAAAAAAATAACAAATAAGTAAAGGTTTTTGATGAGTTAAAGTGAGTACATACATGGGAGAGGTACTTCAAATATGCAGTATCTTTTTATGCATTTAAACCCGTTTTTGCCTGAAAAAATGCAATCGGACAGAAAATTTAGGCGTCACGTCATTGACCCACATACATGTGTAGAGTTTGCGTAACTCTACACACACGAGAAGCGCTGAACTCTCCGCGCACATACCCATATGAGACGCGCGCGCGCACGCACAAACTCTCCACGCGCATACGAGACGCGAGTTTTGTGTGTGTGCTCGCGCACATACTCAATGAGACGCGAGCACACACACACACAAACTCTCCGCGCACATATTCATGAGACGCGAGCACACACACATAATACCTTAAAGATGTGGAAAAGTCAATCAAAAGTGTGGGTACATTTCCTCAGGCTCGATGCCAACAGCGCGCGATGCAGTATTTACGGTAAAATAATTGCTGCAAAGACCGGTACCACAACAAATATGATGAAGACCTTGACAGTGCACGGCCACGGAGTAAACATAATAGCAGAAAGTTGCTTCGCCTTCGACTGGTAAATGAAGAGGTACCTTGTTGATCACTCTGACAGTTTATATTGCAATAAATAACCCAGCAAACACAAAACGTTTTTACAACGTTTCACAACGTTGTTTTTTGGTTGCAATTAGGTAATGTTGCAGTGCAACGTTTTAAAAACGTTTAAGAAACCACACCTAAAATAAAAAAAACAATGTAACCAAAATAAAACGTTTTAGAAACGTTGTGAAAATACCAACCAGGTTTGTTTTCTTTAGGTAGTCAAAAAAACGTAAATATCACGTTTGTCTACTACGAAAACAAAACCAGACCAAAATGCAACTTTGGCGAGACGTTTTATTTAGGTGTTAAAATAACGTAGTCTGCACGTTGAAATAGGTTTTAAAAGAAACGCCACGACAGTATTAATACAACATGCCAAATCTCCAATGGTACGTTCTTTTTGTGTATAAAATATAACATTTTAACATTAAAGCGATTCTTCATTGACCGAGTAGCCTAACAGACGAGACCGCTGTAGGCAGCCTGATTATCAAGTAGCAAAAGGACTTAGAAGTGATATGTGAATGCTTACTCTCAGTCGTCTCTTCTCATTTAATAGCCTATAAATATTCTGATAAAATTTTTTACGCTAATCATCACTGAACATGTCATACACACTTTTGGAAAAATGTTAATGTCCTTGCATGCAGCCTGAGGGTGACGCTCTAATGATGATTGACATACTTTATATGAAAAGATGTTAATTATATCATGTAGTTTTTGCTATTTTATTTATACACCTCGTTTACCATTTCTAAAGGTAGACCTATATATTATGTTATAGCCTATTATATAAATGACTTAAAACATTGTTTTACATTTTCAATGCTTTCAGATTTTCATTCAATTTACAGTTTGCGATGGCCACAGGCCTACTATCCACTTAATAATATATCAAGTTTCATGATATTTTAGCTTATCATCAAATAATTCATTCCATCAATCTAAATGTAAATGCTGCGTGACTTCTACGTGTTTTAATGGGCGCGCGCGCTGAACATTCAAGCCGCATTTGAACTGGAGCGGAGGGCGTTACCATGGGAACGAGGCGGCAGCTCAACTGACAATCGGCGAAACTCCGTCTCACTGTTGTGTTAACAACTTTAAGGTAAGTTTAGTCCATAAAATTACACAAATAGTACATACAAATGTTTCTGAGACTTTCTTTCATGTAAATCACTCGCTTCCGTTGAATATTTACTTAATAGAAATGGTTTAGTGCCTTCGAAAAAGTCCGTTAGCATCTAACGTTAAATAACTTTAGCTATCTAAGTTAGTAGCTAGAGGTAACGTTAACGTTAGGTTGACTAGACTTGAGCTGTAAGTTTGGGCTTTTAATCACATCGTATGTGTAGATGAGATATTTTGATAGTTTTGTAAAGGTTTTGCTGACAATTGGTCAATGGATGAATGGAAATAAGCTAATTTATTTAACCTAAAAGTACGCACTGTATGGTTAATTCATAGTTATCACGTGACGTCACACCATTACGCCCACCTGGAGGGCAAAATAAGGCTTTCCTCCACTGCCCAGTCATTTTTATCAGGTTTGTAGTTAGTATTAATAGTAAAACAGTGTTATTAAAAGATCAAATTAAATGTATAGCCTACCGCTTATTCATGATGCATACTTTGTACAGGTAAGCAGATGAACACAGAACAAATTATTTACAACAAAATAATATTGTTTGTCTTCTCCCCTTTACAGTATTGTTTGCCATCTAGTCCTGATCACAGAGTTTAGCTCCAAACCCTATTAAGCAGACCTGAGCAGCTGATCCAGGATCACCAGAAACTCTGCAGAACTTTGGTCTCAGTGTTCCAGTGTTCAGGTGTCCCAGTGTTGTAAGTTCAGAATATATTGCAGGAGATCTCAACATTGTCTCTCAAGGTCCACTTACATGCAGAGCTTTACTCCAACCTAGTCCAGCACACCTGAACAAGCTAATCAAGGTGCTAAACTCTGGGTAAATATTACTCAGGTCTCTAGCTCAGTAGTCAGTGGTTAAAGGCCGTCTTTATCACAAAATCCTTACAGTGCACTGAAACATTCGCTCCCTAAAAACTCACTATGTTATCGGAAGTTCTGAAGCACAAAACTTTAATCACACGAGACAGTTCGCTACAAAATGACATGTGATAGGTGATTTTAAAACACAAACCAATATTATATTTCAGCATAAACATAACATCTCTAGACAGGTTAGGTCTAATCAAGCAAACATTTACAATTTATTTATGACTGAAATCTTGCACGTATATGTAGAGGGAAAACTCAAGTGTATACTTCACATTTTGGACAACCATTGTTTTTTTACATTTACATTTTGGTTATTGTTCTCTTTCTCACTTTAGATGCTGGAGAAAAAACAGCCAGGCTAAAGCATTCCAAGTGGAAACTTCTGTCATGGCTCAATCATCCAGGATTGGGATGGTGGAAGGAGCAGATCAGAGATCAGGAAGAGATCTACTGGTGCCCCTGAGGAACTGATTTACCTAATGCGTCAAATTTAACCAAACATTTTCATCACTCACCTTCATGTCATTGCAAACCTGTAAGACTTTCGTTCATCTTTGAAACACAAATGTAGATCTTTTTAATGAAATCTGAGAGCTTTCTGTCCCTCCATTTCATAGTTTATGCAACTTCAACTTTCAAGCTTCAGAAAGGTAGTAAAGACATTATAACAATAATCAATATGACTCCAGTGGTTTAACCTCAACTTTATGAAGTAAAGTGAATGCTGTGCGTGTGCAAAAAAACCCATTGCATCTTTATTCACAAAATATACGTCTCTGACACGTGTTCACGGAGCACCACGATTCATCAGGGTTGTTTTGGCGAGAGAGCCAGCGATCTCATGGCGCAACATGCGTTGGAGATACATCATTTGTGAATAAAGATGTAATTGTATGCGCACGTAAGGTATCTGTTAAAAATATCTTCATTTGTGTTCTCCACAAAAGTCGTATGGGTTTGGAGCGACATGAGGGTAAGTAATTAATGACAGAAATTAAATTTTTGTGTGAACTATCCCTTTAATGTTTTCTAATGTGGTTATAATTGGCCATTGTTCTGTTTTATAAACATTTTCAATATTTTAAAGATTTATTGTTTTGAAAAAAATGTTTATACAGAAAAGATAGATTAATTTGATCAAAAGTCGCAGTGAAAACTTTTAAATTGTTTTTAAAAAATTATGTTTCAAATAAATGTTGCTCTCTTGAAAGTTGTTTCCACAAAAATATAAAATATCATAGTTTCCACAAAAATATGAAGCCGTACAACTGGTAATAATCATAAATGATATATATATATATATATATATATATATATATATATATATATATATATATATATATATATATATATAAATAGATTGTATCATTATTTATTCTAGAATTAGTAATATATTACAGAAATGCACTCATTAATTAAAATCATTAATCATATCAATCATATTGTGTTATTAATCAATAAATTCTAAAGAATTTGCTTAACTTTTATGTTTTGTGTCCAGTGATTTTTCAATGTTTTTAACGGGTCCCAGAAAGAATTGTGTTAAAGATGAGTTTATAGCCCACTGGATCGATTACTCTTCACACTGGACTCTTTGAAGACGGACGTGGCAGCAGTTGCAGAACGGCTGCTGCTACAAACGCTTACAGGCTACATCCAAGGATGGAAACATTTCAGGTTTTAGTGATTAACACGTTCTTTCAGTGAATTTTTCGGGTGAACGTGGTAAAAACCAATAGGAAAAAAAGTACCACATAAGACGTGATATTGACATTTTGAAAATGTTGAACATGACGCATATCGTTGAAGCAACGTTAACAAAAACTGTTTAATCAATGGTGTGAAAATAGGTATTTATAACGTTCAAAAAATGTTTCAGCCACGGTGTGAAAATACGTATTTATAATGTTTAAAAAACCCGACATCTGTCGTATTAAATACGTAGGATAAAAACGTTGTGACAACTTTTTCACGACGTGAAAAAAACGTTTTTGCAACGTTTTTGTGTTTGCTGGAAATAACCTACTGAGTGTACACAGCCGTTCAAAAATGTGTTGGTTAGTCAGAATTTCTTTTTCAGTAAGGATGCATTAAAGTTATCAAAAGTGACATTAAAATGTGTAATGTTACAAAATATTTCATTTTTAAATAAATGCTGTTCTTTTGACATTTTTATTCATCAAAGAATCATGAAAAAAATTTATCATAGTTTCCAAAATATTAAGCAGCAAACTGTTTTCATATTTCTGAAGGATCATGTGACACTGAAGTAATGATTTTGAAAATTCAGCTTTGACATCACGGGAATAAATTACATTTTGAAATATATTCAAATAAGATTTTAAATTGTAATACTATTTCACAATATTACAAGTTTTACTGTATTTTTTTTTATTTTTAAATTCAGCTTTGGAGAGCATGAGCTCTTTATAAAACATTTTTTGTTCCTTTGTGCACTGGCTAAGGAGCATCAAACTGAAAAAATAAAACCAACATTTTCTGAGGTAATGTGTTATGTAATCTTGTTAAAATGGATTTCATAAAATTGGTATCGAAAAAAGTATCGTTAGGAACCGGTATCGAAACTGAGGTATCGAAAATGGCACCGGATCGAAAGATTTTGAACGATACCCAGCCCTACCGTCACTTGCTGACAGTAATGCACACTTCACAAGATATCACAGCTGGATTCGATTAAATCTGCAAGGTTTGTGAAATTAAATGTTTATTAGATATTCAGAGATTTGTTTAAATGACGTAGATGCGCATTTGCTGAATGTTGACGGCAAATGAGAAAGTATTTTAGCCTAATTGTTTGCCTTTTGTTACAAATAATATAAATGCAAACTCTTAACTTTACTTACTTCGCATACCATTTACTTTCTTTGTTTACCAGTTCTGTCTAACAAAGTATTAGATATGACTGACAGATCGTAAATTAATGAAGACGGAGAATGTGAGTGAGCTCTGTGTGATCTGAGGAGCTGCCCTTGCTGTTCTCTTCTGGCGCTGTTCTCAGCGCTGCCCGTCAAAATAAAAGTCCGGAGCGCCATCAAAATAAAAGTCCCGCTTCCAACACATTGGCCAATCAGAAAAACTTATCGGCCGATGCCGATATTTCAAAAATGGCAAATATCGGCCGATATATCGGCCTTGGCGATATATTGGTCGACCACTAATTGTTACATTTGACTTTAATCTGACTTACTCTGAAATTATTAACAAAACTATTACTGAAGTTTTGAGTGGAGCATAGGGCACACCAACTGCGATTTTAGAGCTCCGGCTAACACTTGGCACTAGTTCAAGTGTACTTGGTCTGTAAAGGCTAAAAAGGGAATTTCCATTTAAGACAACAAAATGTTGCTCGACCAACCTAAATAGGGTGAGCCTTACCTCTGTTTAATGTAATGTTACTCAAGCTAAGTGTGCATGGGAAACCATGGCATGACCAAACCTACTATCAGAGAAGTAATGTTGGTCGGCTTATATCTGTAGTAGTGGTCATGACCTCTGACTAGTCAGTGTTGATAGTGTTAGATAGTGTTGATAGTACTAGATAGTGTTGCTTTAATTCAAGTGTATATAGATCTATGGGGACTAAACAAAATACTTTTAGATAGAGCAAGCACGAAGACGGCCTTCTAAACAGTATAGTCAATTACCTCTGTCTAGTGACCAAGACTGACGAGTTTGTGATCGTGAGCCCGCATAAAAATGAACGGCCGGTGCGAGGACCCTGTGAACACTTCTCATATGTTGCCGGTACTCTGACCCCCATTCGAAACATAAAAGCAAGCTATTAATTAATTGTATACGTCGCCATTTCTGAGCTTTCATAAGCATGAGTGTTGCGCGAATCACCGTAGGTGCGTTCACCAGCGTGCGCAAAGTGTGTAAAGATTTGTGCAAGCCGTTCCTATGATAAATTGTGCAACCCATTTGAATTCTATTGAGAATGTAGTAAAACACTATGGAGAAAGTCAAACATGATCTAAAAACAGCCACTAAAAAGACTGATGAAACGAGTGGAAAACATGCTCCTGCAAGCTTCTTAACTTTCTCATGACCACCTTTACTATAATATATCAGGTTCTATTGTATTTGAGTAAATACATTTATTGTATAAATACTAACATGTTCAGTATAAGAATTTTAAGTAAAGATAGTTTGACTTCCCATGGCACTTTGTAAACAAGTGATTGTTAACTATAGGCTATTACTTTATTGCAGTTACGTTATCAACCAACTTTATATGTAGGACCAACTGTATGACTAGCAACTTCCTACTAAATTCTGAAAAAACAGATTCTAATTATTGGACAAAATACTTCCTCACGTAATAACCTAGAATACTGTCTAACACTTGATGGCTGCTCTGTAAAGTCTTCGTCGTCAGTTAGGAACCTGGGTGTGCTCTTTGATACCAATCTTTCATTTGAAAGTCACGTGTCTAGTATCTGTAAAACCGCATTTTTTCATCTTAAAAATTTATCTAAATGACGTCATATGCTCTCAATGAAAAATGCAGAACAATTAGTTCATGCGTTCATGACATCAAGGCTAGATTATTGTAATGCTATTATGGGTGGTTGCACTGCACGCTTAATAAATAAACTACAGCTGGTTCAAAATGCAGCAGCTCGAGTTCTTACCAGAACCAGGAAGTATGACCATATTAGCCCGGTTCTGTCAACACTGCATTGGCTCCCTATTAAACATCGTATACATTTCAAAATATTGCTGATCACTTACAAAACACTAAATGATTTAGCTCCCCAGTACTTGAGCGACCTCTTGACGCATTATAGTCCTTCACGTCTATTGCCATCTCAAAATTCTGGCCAGTTAATAATACCTAGAATATAAAAATCAACTGCTGGTGGTAGTTCCTTTTCCTATTTAGCACCAAAACTTTGGAACAATCTTCCTAACATTGTCCGGGAAGCAGACACACTCTGTCAGTTCAAATCTAGACTAAAAACACATCTCTTTGACCTAGCATACACATAACACATTATAGACTTCTATAATTCAGTGTTAGGCTGCATAGTTTAGGTCATCCGGAACTGGGAACACTTCCCATAAATCCTGATGTACAGTACTTGTTACATCATAAGAAGGATGGCATTGTAACGTTCAGCCAATAAGGTTGAGATTACAAAAGTTAAAATGGGGTCAGATTTTACTGTGTCAGGAATTGGGTGTTAAAAGAATGAGACAAAACTGAGGTTAATGGGCATATTGCAGGTTTTTTTATTTTTTCAAAATTAATATAACCTTGTATGAAAATACCATATGAAAAGTAAATGCAGGATTAAAAAATGTTTTGCAAGACATAAGGGCACAAATTTAATAGAAAACGTGACAGTTTCCTTGACCGTGTTGAAAAAACCCTTTTTTTTAACCATCGCGTCATATGACGTCACCAGAGGGAGTCTTTCGCCGGCTCTGCGTTCGCTCAGTGCGGAGTAGGTTGGTATTCAGTTGGAGCGGTCATGATTCAGTGTGTTTTCGGTGCTTATTGTATTTCAATTAATCATCGTCGTGGTAAAAGATTGTGAATTATGGCCTGTCAGGACACCGAGTCCACAGGTTTCCGAATAAGAAAAAGGACGGTGCGATCTTCCGTGCCTGTAATGAACTGCGTTTGTGCAGGGTAAGAGACGGGACTTCACTTCTGCTTCTGCTTTGAATAACGCGGTAGTGTGTAGCATTCACTATAGACCGGATGATTATAATCCCGGCGATATGTGCACACTGTCCCGGCTCCTTCATCGGGTCGCCCGGTGATGGTCCGCCGTCAGCATGTGGTTCGGCCGCCAGCGGGAAACATTGACGCTCACGGATCCGTCAGAGATCACTTATTGTACATCTGTTTTACAAAATGTGCCTTGTCTTAATTAGGGGCCAAGCCCCGAAGGGGCTGTACTTGTAGCTTGCTGTACCTGTTCTGCTTGCGGTGCGTTTAAGGGCTTGGCCCCTGTATCGCTGCTTGCAGCTATATTTTAATTCATTAACATATCCTACACAAACTTGTAATGTAATGCATTTATGTGTTTGTTATTAGTCTGCAGCCGACACGTATTATTATTATTAGGGGTTCAAGCACGAAGTGCTGAAACCCTATTGTAATTGTACCGATTTTTATTATTATTTTTCTTCTGCCGTAAAACGCATCGTGCAGCCCAAACCGTAAGAGCTGGAACGTTGAAACTTTGCCAGATGGTAGTACAAAAATCGAGGAGAGGTTATCAAATTATGACCCCGATTGGCCGATAGGTGGCGCTATAACAACCAAAAGCGCGAAACTGCTCATAACTCCTAGACCGTATGTCGTAGACTCAAGTGTCTTATATCATTGGAAAGCTGGACGCCTGGCGAACAAAACTTATATCTCCGATTTCATTTCCGCCATAATAGATTTTCCGCCATTTTGAATTTTGTCAAAAACCTACTTTTGCGAACTAGTCCTAGGTTTTTCGCCCGATCGGAACCAAATCAGTGCAGAAATGTTCTCTAGAGACTGAAAATCAATAATTATCGAAATTTCGTTTCACGGACGCTAAGGGGCGCCAAAACGTACATTGTGGGAGGGGCCTATTTTACTAAAATGGCTATAACTCCAGAAGTAAATGAGGCGATTGGCCACATGGTGGCGCTATAACATGAAAAAAACATAAAACGGGCTATAACCACCTGACCGTCAGTCCGATTGACTTGAAAATTGGTATGCAGTGTCTTGGTGCAAGGTGCCATGTATGTCTATGAGGACATTGGTGTATCTCAAAAAACATGGCCGCCATCGGCCAATGAAGTTTGAGCACCTATTAGACAAGGTTAACGGAGGCCGATCGGAACGAAACTCGATGGGCATGTTCGACTCATGGCTGTAAAGGTCTGTAAGAATTTTGAAAGAAATCGGCCACTAGTTGGCACTAACGAGTTTTATGGGTCTGTAATCACGTGGTGTTGCACACATCCACAAAATATGCATATCATTTGATAGATCTGCTCATGCTGAACAACTTTGCCTCAAGAACCATTGCTGTCCATCAATCCGTTCATTAAATATTCGCGAACATGTTAAAAACCTACTTTTGCGAACTAGTCCTAGGTTTTTCGCCCGATCGGAACCAAACGAGTCTAGGACAATTCTATGGACTCTCTAGATCAGTAATTATCAAAAAAAAGTTGAACTTTTGCATTTTTCGCATGGGTATATTGGGTCATAAAAAAAATGGGCGTGGCAAAATGCACTCAAAAGCCTATAAATCCTAAACAAAAACTCAGAACTTCACGAAAATTGGTGAGAATATGTGCCATAACATTCTAAACAAGCATGCAAAATTTCATGTAGATCGGATGATAGGTGGCGCTATAACTGTTAAAAAGCTTTGAAAACAATATATTTCCTATGGTAAATTGCCTGTATTGGCTGTAAATGGACTTTTCCATCTATTATTTCAGTGGTTACAAGCTTTCTAAATAAATCTTAATGTCTTGAATGCTTATGTGCTTAAAGGCCTTAAATGCTTGAACCCCGATAAATGCTGCTTGCAGCTTTAATTATTATTATTATTATTATAATAATAAATAAAATATATTATGTTCTATAATTCATCTTCAATCTGTACAAACCGACTTTAATGTTTGTGTTGGCTGTTTCTACATATAAAGTTTTTATACAGTTAGACAGTTGTGATTGTGATAAAAAAAATTGTATTCATCGTCACCAAATGGGTCAATGAAGACTTTCAAAGCCTTTATATAAAGTCCCTCTTCCTCTGGAAACACACAACACATGCAGGTAAGGGTCTAAATACTAGCTTTGCTATTGCCTGATACATGATGATAATAATCTGTACAGTATTGTGATCTGAGCATAGTGTTATACATATCGTCGGCTAACGTGAATACATCTATAAGCTAACACTGTTCTCTCGCCCTGTTCTCCTCATACCACAACTCACCGTTGTTCTGTCTAATCCTGGCCTGTCCTGCTCGCTTGGCTTCATATCAGGCTCATAATTATATGATATCATCATATATATCAATTATATGAATTATATATATATATATATATATCATACGAGTAAACATTTAGGCTACAATTTCCTCAACTTCCGAGCTGTCATTGCAATCCATTGCTTTCCTATTGTTTACTTTGACGGCTCTCCCTCCCGTTACGTCACTTCCGGTTCGGCGGTTTTCAAATGCGGAAGTAAAATTCTCACAAAAACGACTCCAGAAGCCTAAATAGCGTTTTATAAGTATGTGTTTATATTTAAATCTAGTTCCTACATTATTTTTCTATACATTGGCTTACTGGGTACTCTAACCTGCAATATGCCCTTTAAAGTGGATAAGAACGGTGTATTTACAATCTTCACAAGAGACTTTAAAACACAATAAAACCAGGAAAACTCGGGCTGTTAAAAGCATAGAGTCGCACCATACCATAAAATAGTCCATAAGAATCCTTGTGTGTTGAATCCTTGTGAAAAGAAGTGATAATCCAAAAGCTTGAAGTGGTGTCTGGAAAGGTGAGTCCACAAAAGGTAACTCCACACTCCACACCCACCTTTCCAGACACCACTTTAAGCTTTAGGATTATCACTTCTTTTGGACTGTATACACTGGTGGACACTCACATTGGGACGCTTCAACACACAAGGATTCTTATGGACTGTTTTAGGGTATGGTGCGACTTCCACCTTTTTTCGGCCGCCACGCCCCCGGCACTATTCACATGGTAAATAGTTTAGGTGATCTATTTGCATCGCAAATAGATCAATGCCATAAAAACATGAAGTTTCTTCATCAGATTCACTGATAGTTCATCGCGTTTTGAGGATGGATGGTTTTGAGTAAAGAAGCCCTTCAGCTGATTCTGGACAGCGAGGAAGAATTCACCTTTTCCTCAGAGGAAGATTGCAACTTGGACGACGAACGGCAGCATTTTGAAGAGCGAATTGATCCCGCCGAGGATACAAGTTCGGCATAAGTTGTTTACTGTTATATAATTCCTTTTCTGATAATATAGAACTCATGAATTTTCAGACTATATTTTGCCTAGTTTTGGCTAGCTTTTGACATCTTAAAAGGAACGATTGCCTTACAATATCCCTAACATTCGTGTATATGATCAAGTGTAAACTTTTTTTTTAATGTGATATTGCTCTCTAAACATTTGTATATTAAATATATTTCACTCAGTTTTGATTAGCTTATGACACTGATTATCATGCTAAAATACTGCCTTATGCGTAATGTAGCTTGTTTGCGAATATCTGCTTGGGTTATATGTGATTTAATGCAAGTATATTTCAGCCTCCGGTAAAATATGTGATAGTCTAAATACATTATATTTTTATATAAATGTTCGGTTTTGGTTAGCCTATGACACTGCTTATCATGCTTCAATACTGCCTTATGCACAGATGTTTGTGAATACAGGTGTAAATGTTTGAAATGTAGTGATGTGTCATTCGCAAACAATCCGTTCATTGTGTGTCACTAAATGCGTGCGGTCTATATGGCCCATCAACAAAAACTCGCGGCCTACGGCCCATCAATAGATATTTCTCCGTCCTATGGCCCATCAACAGATATACACATTGTGCGTCCATAACCATCAATTGCTCATCAGTTTACTTTGGATAATGTACGCTAACAGTTTTATTTTGTTGTTGTTTTTTAGGAATGTGTCTGCATCACGCTCTCCTTCACCAGCACCTTGCAGAGGGGCACACAGGTGTCGTTCAGTTCTCAGTGTGATCGAGAATCATACTGAGTAAGTGCATAGACGTAATATTTTACAGATGAAATGTAGCCTTAATTGTGTCAGGGGAGTTGTCTTCACCTCTACAGCTGGTGGAGAATATGACGGGACTCGGGCAGAAATCAAATTCATGGATGACAGGTAATGTATTAAAGATTTATTAACGTTACAAAAGCCGTTGGAGCGGAACGAGGCCGCTGGATTGATTGCTAATGAGAGAAGCACGACACATGGCTCGAGAGCAGTGGAGCTATTATTATGCACAGATTGTTTCCGCTTCTTCCGGTCATGCGTATGTGGGGTAATGCAGCACTGTTTTATCATTAGAAATATTTGAGTGTGATGAAAGTTGTTATAATTACGGTTGGGTATCGTTTGAATTTTAACGATTCCGATTCCTATCAATTCCCAATTTTGATTCCAATAAGGTAAAAAGATTTCATTCACATTTAGTCTAATTGCTAAACATTTAATTGTAGCTGAATATCATAAAAAAAAAAAATAATAATAATAATAATAATAATAATATATATATATATATATATATATAATCAACAGGCTGAAGAACACTTAGACAAGAAACTTTTTCCTGTGGTTTAAAAATACCAGACAAAACAACGACAGGGCTCTCAAGTCACACACATTCACCGTGAGACACACGCATTTCAACCAGTTCACACGCCACACCTTGTATTTCTCATGCTGAGGAGTAAGGGATAACTTGTCCCGCTATACAATCAATGGACAAGGTGTAGGCAAACGGAGGGAAGTTCTCTGCCAAGTCTGCTGCCTCGAGTTATACAGAGTTATATGCCACCTAACAGCCAATCAGAAATTAGAATTCGTTGTTTCCGGGTAAATTACGTGTTCCCGCTGCAAGCACGTTAGTTACTAGGCAACACGCGCACACACAGAGTGGAAGTTGGAAGAGCAAGATCTGATGAATGCGGTTTGCTTCATTTTTTTTTTTGCATTTTAATTTTACGATTCGTGGACAATATCTCTTGCCTGTGATCAAAGACAGTGAGAGCTGATGTTGAGGAATATAGCCAAATTCATGCTAAATTATTTGATGCAGTCAAAAACTCTCCAAATGCTTTTAAAAGGGGTCATCGGATGCAAAATTCACTTTTATATGGTGTTTGCATATAAATGTGTCTTTGCAGTGTGTGGACACAAACACCACACACTGAAAAGAATCCATTCACTTTTTTTTTAATACTCAAAAAGCCTAAACACTCAATCAAGCGTTTGGATTTTCTGAGCAATATGATGTAATATTGCTCATGCTCCACCCACGAGCGCTGACAGACTGTCCTGTATTAGCATATTTCCTCCCTCAGCCATTTGGGGCCGAGGGGCCGCTGCTGCAAATATTTGGGTGGCTCCTCCCCTAACAGATCTCACTCCAAACTTTTGATAAAACTTGAGAGCCCTGTGTGTGTGTGTGTGTGTGTGTGTGTGAGAGAGTGAGATTATGACTGGTGTTGTTTATTGTAAGTGTTTGTTGCCTTTTTGGACTTGTTGCCTTCCACCTGCACTGTCTCTTCCTCGGTCTCCTCTAATGGGCCTACCCTTTTCGCCACTTTCTCTGGGCCAGCATCCTCTAACCTGGCCTTTTTAGGGGACTTTCCTCTCAGGGCGAATGAGAGGATGCTTAATTACTTTTTACCTGACATCTTTGAAAGACAGATGCAATGATTAATGCATACATGGCCAGGATATAATTATAAAATATGACATGGTTTTAAAAGTGACCTATAACATCGACTATGCAATACACTTTAATTTATTTAGTGCTAATAAAAATTATTAAGCCTATTTGGAGAGAGAGATGTTTATAATGTGACAATATGTCAGTCATCGTGTGATAACGAAACTATGACTTGGCCTAGACCAGGGGTTTTCAAAGTGGGGGCCGCCAGGGGGCGCCGCAGCAAGTTGAAAAAAAAGTGGAAAAAAAAAGGTTAAAAAAAACGTTAAAAAATAAATATTTGCTAATATGAGTATTGTTATCAAATAACAATAATTTGTTGCATAGCCTATCTGAACATTATACTTTTAATGCTAATCTTTTAGAGATGAACTGATTAATTGGCTAGTGACAAGAATTGGCCGATTTTCACGTGATTATGCCGATTCAAATGCACTCGGGCGCGCATGAATAACATCGCGCAACATCAGCATCACACATGCATACAGAACGCACATGTAGGAAATCTTGTGAATTACGGCCGTTTCAGACCGCGAGCGGCGCGTGAGCAGCGCACATTTTTTTCAGCGTGCATGTTCAGTGAGTGCATTCACACCGCGAGCAGGAGCAGCGCGTGAGCGTCAAGCAGGAGCGTCGCATGAGCAGTAGTGAAGCGGAGGGTTTCGGCGCCGAGTCTATTTTTGCTGCGCTGCTCACGCTCAATTAAAGTGAAAGCACACTTTTGATGGACAAAATAAATATGATTTCACACAAAAAGTAGCCTACCTAAAATGCACATAATTTGCATGTATAGTGTGTTTGAACAAGAACTGGATTAGGCTATGTCAGAAAAGAAAATGAAGACAAAAATATTTATAGAAAATGTATCCATTTAAACTTGTTTTTATTAATCAGTTTGGGTAAAAGTGGTGTTTTATTATTTATATATAAAATATTTGTGTGTGCTGTAAAGTGGTTAGAAAAAATGAAATCAGAATCGGCTAAAATCTGTATCGACAGGTCAAACTCAATGAAAAATCGGAATCTGCCTTGAAAATTGTAATCGGTGCATCTCTATAATCTTTCTGATTGGCTGGTATCAAACACCATCACATAATCTGATGTTCACCTAGATGTTTTATTTATTTATTTCTACACATGCCGTAGTATTGTCGATGGGTTCAACAACACATCCTAAGGGGGGCCTTGGCCAGAACCTAGTGGTATTTGGGGGGCCTTGGCATGGAAAAGTTTGGGAACCCCTGGCCTAGACTACTTGTTCTGAGCAGGTGTTGTCAGTGAACAGGCTGTAAAACTGTTGGCTAAGTTACAGACACTCATGAAAAACTGATGCTAATTATCTGGGAAACATTCATTAACAGCAGTCAAGTTGTCACTGTTTGTGGCAAACAAGTTGTGAATTTGTTGTAACATTAAAACAGGAGATCATGACTTAACTGTGCTCAAAGTGATGCTCGGAGCGGTTTCCTCTGTGGGTGAACGATACTTTCGGAAGACGTTGTAGTTGAATCACGTGAACAATTCCAGGAAATGCTTTTTTTTCATTGGTTGTTGCGTTAAATCTTACCATACAATACAATAGTGCTATTTTCTGATTGGCTATTGTGTAGCCCCTTTCTTTTTTTTGATTGGCTGATAAGTGGCAGGCTTGAGTAAGAATTCCAGGAGAGACGCGCTTGATTCCTGCCGGTTCCATAGTGAGAGCGGCACGGCCAGAGAAATTTTGGGGCGCTGCGGCATATTAAATATATTATAAATAGTTTTTCCACTTGAGAAATACAATGTGTGGCGGGAGTGCGTGACAAAAGACCGAAATGAGTGACTGTCACACTCAATGCGTGACACTTGAGAGCCCTGCACACACGCGGAAATTGAATAAATACTTTGTATTTGGTATTTGAGCAATTATTAATAACAACAACAAAAACACTAATAATAATATTATTAATGAAACACCCCCATTCCCGCGACCCGTCCAACCCACCCCCCCTTTGACCCCCTGACAGGGGGGAATGTCACTTTTGCCTGTCTTCAAAACTTGAGAGCCCTGCTTATAGACGACGTTGACCGAAGATGGCCACTTTCGTTCCAACAGAGGATGAAATGTCATTATCTTTGAGTGTTAAGTGACGCAACATCCCTTTCAAGTGGACGCGTGGAAGAGACGTGAGACTAAATGCATTGAAAAGCCCTCGTGCTACTCATATGCTGAGAGAGAGATAAGACAATAGAGCTCAAGATTCATCTTTATAAGACTGTGATCTCGATTCAAACACCCACGCGATCTTCCATTTCGTCTGTCTATTAAACCTTTGACAAATCATATCGCAACATTCAAATCTTTGTTGGCGCTGCCGCTGACCCAGAGAGAGTAGTCACGAAACAGCAGTCTTTTCAACCTCATAGTATCCTTATTTATGTGATACAATAGTTCAAATCATCATAGAAGTAATGGGATAAAAGTTTAAAGTTCAAATATAAACACTGATGTCTAGGATAGCGATCCTAACACCGTGTCCTAACTACACGCGACGCGACAAAATTCCAGCGACAGACAGTGTATCTGTCCACACTAGACGCGACGCGACTGTGAGACGCCACAACGTCAATCAAAAATCACAGCCAATCAGAACAGCGTGTGGGCGGAGTCTCGCGGCAAGTGCACAGCACAGAGAGTAATCTTGATGGCACTCGCAAGAAAATGGATAAGTAGCTACATAATCAAATTCACAAAAATTACACCATTTAAAAAATACATAGGCTACTGAGTTACTAAAACAATCTTTGTCAAATAATACACTTGTTTGTTCACAGTTTTAACGTTCTTGTTTCCATTTGTTTAATTTCAAGATCTGAGGTGAATTATATCCATTGTTGCTTTTACAGCTACAAAGCTGGAGCACTAAATGATATTCAGAGTCACATTTCACCCTTTAAACATTAAATAAAGCACATAAACAGCACCTGAGATTATCATTGCCACATTTTGTGTTTGTTGTTCTAGCGCGACGTCGCAGAAAAATAGAAACCGTTTCTAAATTAGAAACGTCGCGTGTCGCGCCTGGTTAGGACAAAAACTCTGATTAACATGGAAAAGATACCTTTTATCGCATGTCGCCGCGTCGCGTGTAGTTAGGACACGGTGTAAACCTAATAGATCGGGCTGGGTACCGAGTTCGATACTTTTTAGGTACCGACCGAATTGCCTCCATACTATCGAGTATCGAAAAATTACTCGTTTTTCGGTACCAGATTTCGATACCTAAGGGGTTAACTCGTCAAGATCAGTGCTCAAACAAATACATATGAAATGCACAACGACACACCTAAAGTCGCTCGCGCACATACACGTGAACTCTACACACACACACGAGACGCGTGGAACTCTCCGCACATACTCATATGAGACGTGAGCACACGCACAAACTCGCGCACAAACTAAATGAGACGCGAGCACACACACACAATACCCTAAAGATGTCGATCAAAAGTGTGGCTACATTTCTCCAGGCTCGATGCCAACAGCGCGCGATGCAGTATCTGCGGTAAAATAATTGCTGCAAAGACCGGTACCACAACAAATAATGATGAAGCCCTTGACAGTGCACGGAGTAAACATAAGAGCAGAAAGTTGCTCTGTCTTCGACTGGTAAATGAAGAGATACCTGATCATTCTGACACTGTTTATATTGCAATAATGACCTACTGAATGTACACTGCCGTTAAAAAATGTGTTGGTTAGTCAGAATTTTTTTTCAGTAAGGATGCATTAAAGTGATCAAAAAATGACCTTAAAACATGTAATGTTACAAAAGATGAATGCGATGAATTATCAACAAAAGATTTATGTTTCAAATATAAATGTTTCAAATAAATGCTGTTCTTTTGAATTTTTTTTCCATCAAAGAATCATACATACAAACGTAGGCTACGCTCTCTTTTAAATAAAAACCTGTGGCGTCATCTATGATTATAAGGGCTGTAGGCTATATGCGAAATGAAAACCGAAATCGCGACACTCAGGGCCACGACCTGTGTCGTGGTGTGAGGAGGCAGAATCGCGACACACCCCTTCCAACTCCCAGAGTTATCCTTCCCGTCCAGATCCAATGCTACCACATCTACGTACGTTTGTATGTAGGCCTATGGGCAATTTATATTCAAAATACTTACTAAAATATAATTAATATAATTTTATTGCATTTGTATTAGTTGTTTGAAGAGTAAAAAAAAAAAAAATCTGTCGGTCTTAATGCAAGTTTACAATCGGCAAGTCAGTCGGACTAAAAGGGAAAAAAAATAGAGCTGTTTTTGACCAGGTAAAATTTGCGTTTTTTTACAATACTAATGAGAATTTTTAAAGTATATTACAAACTTTTAATTAGCTAAAATAATTAATTGGGTCGGTCCTAAATTGACAGGGTCGGTCGGGTTATGGCAAACAAGAATATTTTTAAGGATGGCCTGAAGAACGAGAGACCCCAGGCCTGGACTTTGTTCCGTTTTGTTTCTGTTTTATTATATGTGGCAGCAGTTGTCCGAGAGGGGCTGCTGCCTTTACTTTCGTTTTGTTGTTTATTGATCGTTATTCAAATCTTTAAATGTTTGCCGGTTCTCGCCAATGTCAGTTTTTTTCCAAAATCATGCAGCCCTAGTGCAAGCTTGCCTTAAGGTAGCACAGAAATGAATCAGGACAAACTATGTGCAGATATCTTCAAACTACATTTTAGGAAACATTTTTCTCTCTGTGTTCTTGAGTAAAAGGCTCAAGAACAAAGGACAAGGTAAGAGAAAGAAAGCTCCTAAACTCTCTCATCAAGCATAAAGGCTCACCTAATTGATAAAAGGGAAGGAGTTTATACAACATGTATGATGTGTTTTAATCCTAATAATGTGAAAAGAATCCAGTGGAATACCTACAATGGTCTTGTATCAAATCCAATCATTTTTGCCTATTTTATTTCCCATTCCTTTTTTTTATTTCCTATTCTTTGCCTATTTTTATATCCTAAGAAAAACATTAAACATTGTACAAGCAATAGAACTGATATAAAAAACACCTTGATACTATTGAACTAATATATATGACATTCTGAACATCTTCAAACACAAAATAATCTAGTTCTAGAAAATAACTGACTAACATTTCCAATGACCCTTTGCAGTCAACAAAAAAATATTCACATTATGCAAATTTGGGGAGGAATTAAAATTGTTTATATTCAAAATCTTTTGCTCATCACTCACTGTGGATGTGGCTGACTTTGCAGTGCTGGACTGATTAAAGCGTAACTGGAAACCATATTCCCCAGGATAGTCAGAGATGGAGGGCACTACAGTTGCAGGAGGTGGGAGGTTATCCACAACTGGGGCCACATCAGGTGCAGGAACAGCAGTGTCAGTGTTCTCTGGGAGATCAAGGTCAAAGCCATCTGTGAAAGCAGGGCCATCGGGCAATGCCTGAAGTAGGAAGAGAGTTTAAATTTAGGTATGGATGCTTTGTGATGCTTCATTCTGTTCTTGAATTTAGAATAAGCAGCAAAAAATAAATGCAGTAAAGTTTCAGTCAAAAAAAGCTGTTGGACCTTTGGTAGCTGATATCTGGTAATATAATAAAAATTTAAAGCAATAGTTCACCCAAAGATGAAAATTCTGTCATTTACTCAGCCTCAAGTGGTTTCAAACCTTTATGAATTTCTTTCTTCTGCTGAACACAAAAGATGATATTTTGAAGAATGTCCATAACCAGACAGTTGATGGACCCCATTGACTTCCATAGTAGAAAAAAAATACTATGGAAGTCAATGGGTTCCATCAACTGTCTGGTTACTGACATTCTTCAAAATATCTTCTTTTGTGTTCAGCAGAAGAAAGAAATTCATACAGGTTTAAAACAACTTGAGGCTGAGTAAATGACAAAATTTTAATTTAAAGGGGTCATATAATGGTACATGCACTTTTACAAGTTGATTGTACTGAAATGTGTGTTGGCAGTGCCTGTACACAACCATCATAAAATGATAAAAATCCATCCAGTGTTTTTTTTTATCTTCTTATATGTTCCCCCCCCCCCATCTCAAATCAAGCCGTTCGATTTTGTGACGTCACAAAATCGACGCCCCTCCCACAATTGTTGATTGACAGCATCATTTCAACACAGACCCGCCCTCGCTCGTGAGCGAGCTGTCAATCATTGTTGATACGTTGGAGCACTGTCTATGAGCAGAATGGCGTCTAAGCGATTGTGGTGTTCTGTTCTTGGGTGTAATAACGAACACAGCAGTCATTTTGATGTTCCTAAATCCGAACCACTGAAGACGCAGTGGCTGAGTTTGTTTTCGAAGGGAATATTCCCCCCGATCAACGTCAATGCTTTCATGTTTGCGCGAATCATTTCACACACCAGACTGCTTTACAAACGAGGGTCAGTAACGTTATAAAGCTGGTTTTGCTAAGAAGCTGCTCCTGAAAAAAGGATCGGTACCAACTATTCTTGTTCCTGCTGCACCTCCAGAATAACTGAAGTGAGTGTAACATTTTATTAACCTTTATATTAATATTTATATTAATCTTTGCAAATCGCTTGCTGCACGCTTCACGATGAATGCGGCTGTTTACACTCAGGGTACATTACGGCATGTTTTCTATGTACGACGTTCTCAATATAATTCATAATCCCACGTTTATAATGAACAACGTGTTATGGTTATTGTGTTATTAAAACTGTGTATGCAGTATCCACAGAACAGAGGGGCGGGGTGAGCAAAGCTCATTATAATTTAAAGACGCATACACGGCGTGCTGAAAACAGAGCTGTTTTTGACCAGGTAAAATTTGTGTTTTTTTACAATACTAATGAGAATTTTGAATTAAAGTATATTACAAACTTTTAATTTAGACCCTAAAGAATCATATTAGCTTGTACAAAAATGGCATTATATGACCCCTTTAAGTGAACAATCCCTTTAAGTCATATTTAAAAAAACAAAACAAAAAACATCCACCCTGAAGTGCAACTCAAAAATGAAAATACCAGCTTACAGCAGTAAGCCAAGCATCACTGTTTGTACGAGGCAGCTCCTTGATCAGCTCACCAAATCCTCTATGGATGAAAAGAAATATCATAAAACATTTTTTTTATGGATGTTCCCATAAATGGATGGATGGATTTAGTATCCATTTGCATTTAGTTACTAAATGGATAGATTTAGTAGTTTTAATGATCTAAAAAAATAAAATAAAGACATAGGCTACATTAAAATGTAAAACTTAACATGGATGACTGAATGCACATGCATGATCCATTTTGGTCACTTGTGCAATATGGTGTATATGTTGCTAGTTTGCATTCTCATTTTATTGTTAGACTTCAACAATACAACGATTAATTTTATAGTGAAATGGACTTACAGGTCCCCCCAGATCTGCTCAAACTTGCCCTGGCTCAGGGGCAGCTCCATCATCTCCCCATCACTCATGGCTCCAGTGCTCCACTATAGCCAATAAAGAGGGCACTTTAGACTGCAGAAACAAACAAGCAGGAACTGTGACAGAAAAAAAGAAAAAGAAAACATATTAGGAAAGAATATAAAAATGTCAAAACAATGTGATGATGTCATTACAGGTCCTGTGACTGATGATAAAAAGACCTAAAACCAAACCCCAAAACTCACAGTAATCCGTCACCAAAAAAAAAAAAAAAATTGGCACACTTAACTTCACTGTGGTATCAAAGACATCTCATGGAAAATACTGATAAACTAAGAGGCGTGAAGTGTGTTGACGTCCACACAAGAAAAAAAAAAATTCACTTCTCCGTGTTTAAACAAAAAAGTGTAGGCTATCAGGCCCAAATCTAAACACTGAGAAATCGAATTTCGACTTTCAAACATGCGTGTTAATTAATCAGCAGATCGATCTCGCCTCAAAGTGAAGTTCCTTTCCTAAATCTCTACACACTTACCACTTTCTGATCTTGAAAAAACACACGCGCTGCTTCAGATAAAAGCTATCCTGCAGTTCAGTCTCTTCCTTTATTCATCACAGTGAAAGAGAAAGAGCGCGCAGTCACGTGGAGCGGTCATATGACCAACCAGAGGCGCGTATTATCAAAGTGCATTTTTTGAATTCACAATCAAGAAAGTATGAAAGCTTTTTTTCCGTCACGTAAAAATATAAAAAAGGTAATTGCGTTTTTTTCTTCTTCTTAGAATTGCCAGATATAAACTCACAATTGCTAGTTATAACGTCTTGAAATAAACGAGTACTTGCGAGTTCAGAATTACAGAATATAAACTCGTAATTGTGAGAAAAAAGTCAGAATTGCGACTTTATATCACGCTAATGCAGTGAGATCCAGTTAGACGAAGAAGTGATAGATAAAAAATATTTTATTTATAAGTAAAGTATACAATTAATAAATAAAACAATGAATGGTTAAATTAAAATAACGTAAATTTAGAAAACGTAAAATAATATTGCCACAAAAGTAAAGAAGAAGAGGCCTTCTTGCTACAAAAGAGAGAGCAAGAGGAACTTTGCAACAAAAATAAAAATAAAAATTCAAGTCAAGTCACCTTTATTTATATAGCGCTTTTTACAATACAGATTGTTTCAAAGCAGCTATACAGACATAACAGGAAAATAATGCAACAAAGTTTGTGTCAAGAAAGAAAATAGCGTCACAGTCCAGCTTAAGTAAGTTCAGTGATGGTTCATTTTTGTTGTAAATAAGATATTAACTTATTAATAAGAAAAATAAGCTCAGTTCAGTTCTCATATAATGGCATCAATGCAGGCAGATCAATAATATTGTTGAATTGTCCTTTGCTGAATAATAGACTGCATTGACACCATTGTATGAGAACTGAACTGAGCTGGATGATGACATCACTGTTTTCTCCAGAGCTGCTGTTTATGAACTAAATTTCTTACTCCTTCAACTCCTTGTCGTCCATTACATTAACAACATGACAATCTGGGCCTCAGGTCAGGAAGCAGACAGACTGGCTAAACCAACCGTCTGCTAGCTGTCTCACGTCACCAAGGTCAGATAAATCCCATCACATAGAGCCTCTTTCACCTAGCTATCATCATATAGAGACTGTGTCTGTTCCCCGAATTAGGACATACAAAAAACTCCTAAACCCATTCAGGGGTAAAAATTTAATTGATGTTCAACAAATAAAAAACAGATATAATACGGATGAACAAATGATAAAGCTTGGGTTGCTGAATATTCGATCCCTTACTTCAAAAGCACTCATTGTTAATGATATGATTACAGATTATAACCTAGATGTGCTGTGTTTGACAGAAACCTGGCTAAAACCAGACAATTATATTACTTTGAGTCCACCCCGCAAGATTACTGTTATAAACATGAACCTCGTCTGAAAGGGGGGTGTTGCTGTAATTTATAGTAATATCTTCAGAATTACTGAGAAGTCTTGTTTTAAATATAATTCTTTTAAAGTGTTGTTGCTAAATGTAACACTATCTAGTGTAAATGATAAATCACGTTTGAGATTTGTGCTGGCTACTGTATACAGGCCACCAGGGCACCATAAAGACTTTATCAAAGAATTTGCTGATTTTCTATCAGAGTTAGTATTGGCTGCAGATAAAGTACTAATTGTTGGTGATTTTAATATACATGTAGATAACGAAAAAGATGCATTGGGATTGGCATTTAAAGACATTCTGAACTCTATTGCAGTTAGACAACACGTGTCAGGACCTACTCATTCTCGTAATCATACTCTAGATCTAATATCACATAGAATAAATGTTGATGCCATTGAAATTCTGCAGCAAAGCGATGACATCTCAGATCATTATCTAGTCTTGTGTAAACTTCATTTAGCCAAGGCTGCAAAGTCGACTCTGTGTTACAAATATGTTAGACCTATCACTTCTGCCACTAAAGATTGCTTTATTAATAATCTTCCTAATCAGTTTCATCATCTCAGCATCCCAGATAGGTTAGAAGAACTAGATATTGCGACAGAAACTTTTAACTCTCTCTTTTCCAGCACTTTAGACACAGTTGCTCCTTTGCGCTTAAAGAAGATTAAAGAAAATAGTCCAACGCCGTGGTACAATGAGCACACTCAGGCCCTTAAGAGAGCAGCCAGGAAAATGGAGCGCAACTGGAAGAAAACAAAATTAGAGGTATTTCGCATTTCATGGAAAGAGAGTTTGATTGCATACAGAGAGGCCTTAAAAGCTGCTAGATCTGCTTATTTTTCAAACCTATTAGAAGAAAGTAAACACAACTCTAGGTATTTATTTGAAATAGTGACTAAACTATCGAAAAATAAATCCTCAACCACAGACGTTTCCAAGCAACACAGCAGTAATGACTTTATGAACTTCTTTACTAACAAGATTGATAATATCAGGGAGAAAATTATAACTATGCAACCATCTACTACAGTATCGCATCTGTCAGTGCATTGTAGTCTCCTTGAAGAAAAATTTGATATATTTTTTTTCCGTTGCTATAGGAGAGGAAGAATTTACTAAACTCGTTAAATCATCTAAATCGACCACATGTATTTTAGACCCTATAGCCTACCGACTAAGCTACTGAAAAAGATGCTTCCAGAGGTCATAGAGCCTCTTCTTCATATCATTAATTGTCTTTGTCTCTAGGATACGTACCAAAAACCTTTAAGCTGGCTATGATTAAACCGCTTGTTAAAAAACCGCAACTTGATACTACAGAATTATTCAATTATAGGCCAATCTCAAATCTGCCTTTTCTGTCAAAGATACTAGAAAAGGCAGTATCCTCACAACTATGTTCCTTTTTAGTAAGAAATGATATCTGCGAGGATTTCCAGTCAGGATTTAGACCGTACCATAGTACTGAGACAGCTCTCATTAGAGTCACAAATGATTTGCTATTATCATCCGATCGTGGTTGTATCTCGCTATTAGTGTTACTCGATGCTGCATTTGACACTATCGACCACAACATTCTTTTAAATAGACTCGAAAATTATGTTGGCATTAGTGGAATTGCATTAGCATGGTTTAAATCATACTTATCTGACCGTTATCAGTTTGCAGCAGTAAATGAAGAGATGTCTTATCGATCACAAGTTCAGTATGGCGTACCACAAGGCTCAGTACTAGGACCGTTGCTGTTCACTCTGTACATGCTACCCTTAGGAGATATCATTAGGAAGCATGGCATTAGTTTTCACTGTTATGCCAATGATACTCAGCTCTATATTTCTTCACGCCCAGACGAAACTTACCAATTCACAAAATTAACGGAATGCATAGCTGATATAAAAAATTGGATGACTAGTAATTTCCTACTACTTAACTCTGAAAAAACAAAGATTCTAATTATTGGACAAAAAACATCCTCACGTAATAACCTAGAATACTGTCTAACACTTGATGGCTACTCTGTTAAGTCTTCGTCGTCGGTTAGGAACCTGGGTGCCCACACGGAAAAAACCTATATAAACATATATGTTTTAATATAGGTTTTGATATAGGTTTTGAATATATGTGACATATATAAAATTGGCCGTTTTCCTATATTATATGTACATATATGCACATATATGTTCACCTATATATGCACCTATATGTTCACCTATATATGCACCTATATGTTCACTTATATATGCACCTACATATGCACCTATATGTTCACCTATATGCACCTATATGTTCACCTATATATGCACCTATATGTTCACCTATATATGCACCTACATATGCACCTATATGTTCACCTATATGCACCTATATGTTCACCTATATATGCACCTATATGTTCAGCTATATGTTCACCTATGTGTTCACCTATATATGCACCTATATGTTCACCTATATATTAAATAAATAAAAAATGGACTAAAATCCATAGCTACTACACTGTAAAAAAAAAAAAAAAAATCCCATATACAAACGGTAAATCTCTGGCAGCAAAGTTTCCCGACGGATTCCGTTAAATTACGGCAAATAACCATTTCACAAAATTACTGGCAAAAACAGCAAAAATAAAGAATTGACTTTAAAAGTTCAAAATTAAATTACAGTACATTGCTTTTGATAATGGCTTATTAAACCGCGGAAAAACGGATAAATGATGTCATATTATATTAAAAAAAACATTTAACCTTTAGGTTAAACTGTAAATTTAGGGTTTTATAAAGTTATTTTATAATAATGCTGTCTATCTACAGTAATTATCTTTTAATATAGTTTTTCTGTGTATAATAACTGTGAAGTTATGTATAAAAATGCAATAAGTACATAAATTCAAATAAATTCAAAAGTTTGTATATTTACATATATTGTATATTTAATTTTTGCATTTCCAATTTTAAAACTTTGACCAATCTCTAATTAAGTACTTAATAATAGCAAATGTACAGTCAATTTCTGTTAAATTAACTAAATGTATAAGTTCAGAATACCTGCACATTTACAGTTTTACTCATTAAACATAAACACATAACATCAAGATACGTGAATGATAGGAAATACAAGCTTAGTATATAATTTAGAACATGTAAAAATATCCACATTAAAAGGCAATTGCCGTATACCTTTATACTCTAATATAACTTATTTTACACATTTACATTTTATCCAAAGTGACTTAAAAATTAAGAGAACAATAGAAGCAACAAGTGCAGTGACAAGTCCCAGTTAGTGTAGCACAGTACTCATAGCAATTTTTATTTTAGTTTTTATTTTTTTTAAACAAAGATTTAGTATTATTATTGGGTCAAGTGTTTATGAAAAGATGGATCTATAACAGTTTCTTGAAAATGTGTTGAGTTGGGCAGGTCATCCCACCAGCAGGGAACAGTCCAGGTAAAGGTCAGTGAAAGTGATTTTGTGTCTCTTTGGGATGATGGCACCACAAGGTGCCGTTCACTTGCAGAACACAAGCTTCTGGAGACACATAGATCTGAAGCAGTGAGTTTAGGTCTTGCTGCAGCATCTGGATCAGTTGCAGAGGTTTGACTGATGCTGGAAGGCCTGCCAGGAGAGAATTACAATAGTCCAGTCTGGATAGAACAAGAGCTTAGACAAGGAGTTGTGTGGCTCCGATAGGAAGGGCCGGATCTTTCTGATGTTGTATAAGGCAAATCAGCAGGATCGCATGGTTTGGGTGAAAGTGAAACCATAAGCAGTTTTGTCTTGGCAAGGTTGAGTTGAAGGTCATTCATCCAGCAAGAATTTTCCATCAGGTAGGCTGAGATGCGAGCAGCAACCGTCAGATCCTCTGGCTGGAATGAAAGGTAGAGATATATGTCACTAAGTGATAGGAAAACCCATGTTTCTAAATGACAGAGCCTAGTTACAATACAAAAAAAAAAAAAAAAAATTAGATAGATAGATAGATAGATAGATAGATAGATAGATAGATAGATAGATAGATAGATAGATAGATAGATAGATAGATAGATAGATAGTGTTTTACGGTGTGTACTTTACTCTTAACACCTTTTACCTATTTATTTATTATTCTCAGGTAAGGTAAAGAAAGTCAAATCTGACCTAAACCGTAAGCATTCAAAAGGTACTTACAATTTGGTCAGAAGACTCCTCTGTGGTATGTTCTCATTAAAAGTCTTCCAGCATCATAAATCTCAGAAGGCAGATTTTGTAATCAATTCAATTTCTTTTAATTGGTTACTTTTCTTTTTATAATAAACAAAAGTATAAAGGCAAATAGAACTTCATCGTTTAAGTATAAAATACAATAATCGCGTTTTAAATCAAAGGTGTAGTAAGCTCTGGGCTTCTTATCTTCTGCTCGGGGTTTCTTGTCCCCAGCTCTGGGCTTCTTATCTTCTGCTCGGGGTTTCTTGTCCCCAGCTCTGGGCTTCTAGGCGCCGGGGGCACTGGCGTATAAGTATCCCAAGAGGCAGTCAGTTCATCAGTCTTTTATACTCCTGTTGTTTTTAACAGGCGTTAGGTTGACACTCCTCCAAAGTTTCCCAGATCCTTCTCCAGGCATGTGCAAGCGGTCCACCTCTTCATGTCCTTGAACTACAGTAAACTCAACTAAGATGGCTGAGTTCATTTAAAGTTCTAGGAGTCTAGCGCACACACATAATCGCACTTTTCTGCTCCTCTTAACATGGGTTGGCACAGTCACATATACATACAAAACCAATTACTGTACATCTATGCCAAAACAATATAAGCCATCTTTTACAAACAAAATAAATAATAACATTGAATGCAATGCATTATATCCAATACATTGGCTAAATATGTGTAACAATAAAGGCATCTATAATAAACAAGGAGGCAGGTAATTGCATTTTCTTGATATTATACAACACCACCTTCATGCAATTATCCTGACTCTGTATCCTTCATTTTCATAATTGTAGCATAAACTTTGTTCACTTCATTAAACTTTACCAATTTGGACATTTGTCCATAATTCTTAAATAGATTGGTTTGCTACAGTTCATGCAATATTTCATCCAGTTTTGTTTTCTGGTTCCCATAACAGAAATAATCAATTATATTTCTTTTGTAATTGTATTAAAATTATTTATTTATCAAGGGGCAAAACTTTGTGCTCTGCTTGTCTATCATATATTAGGCCAATTTGGATCTCAAAAAGAATCCATTACTTAAAGCACCCGTTCTTCCCTAGGAGTCGCGGCTCCTCCCCTTGCCCAGCTAGGGGATGCGCTTCCAGGTGAAATGTGGAAACGTGAGCCGCTACATATCCTGGGATCTTTAGGGCACAAAGTCAGTATCTGGGGTATGATGAGTTTTCTTGCCCCAACTACAAGTTTAAACATCCCCCTTGGTTTGAACCAGTCTAGAAATTTATTCAATATTCAAACAGTGCACAAGGTTTCTTTTTTATTATTGCTTGTAAACGTCCAGTTCCAAACCTCTGGGTCAAATATTTTCAAGCATCTCATTTTCTCATTCAAATATCTTACACCAAATCCAGTAATCATTTCTTAAGCATTAACAGATTCTCAGATATCATAATTGTAACATCAAATATAACAAACCCTTTTGTAGTAATTGTTGCATAAACATATCACATCCTACAATTATTTAATTATGGTTACATTTCATACATTTACTATAATCAGAACAATCCAGTAATTAAACCTTTGTATCCAGAGTAATCCTTCTAATGTTTCCCTTAATTTCTGAGAACACTATATGTTCAAACATAAATTATATAAGTCAATAAATCAATGTGTTCCTTGTTATACATAAGGTTCCCATTGTAAAGTTTATAAACAATCTCTCAAGTTAATAATGTCCATCTTTAAACCTTTTATATTTTAAATTAAATGTACAAGTTCATCTTTTAACATATGGAATTCCAAAGCTGCTAATATTAAAAATAAATAAATACATAAATAAATATACAAATAAATGTAAAAAATAAAAAATAAATATATAAATAAATATACATAGAAAAGCAAAAAAACGAAAATAAATAATTATTTATACATTTATTTCCTTATTTATGTATATATTTATTTTTTTCCATATTTATTTATTTATTCTTGTATTTATTTATACATTTATTCATTTCTACATTTATTTATTTATACATTTATTTATTTTTACATTTATTTATTTCTACATTTATGTATTTCTGCATTTATTTATTTCTTCATTTATTTCTTCCTACATTTCTTCCTGCGTAGGGTAATGAGGAGGGCGTGGTTTACCTCAGACATAGCAATCGAGCTCAGAGTAAGCGAAGGCGAAGGGTTGAGGCCACAGTGACACCCTGTGGCGAAATACAATAAGTAGCCTATAGCTGACTGACGTTGATACGGTCTGTGACTGCGAGGTATATAGTCAAAATCCTAAATCTTACTGTGTGACATGGATAGGCTATAGGCTACTCTTTATTCCGGACATGGCCGTAGAACATCGTTTGGTCTGGATTTGTAAAATGTCCTGGGCTAACAAACATGAAACAGGGACTCTGAAACGGAAGCGCTTGATATTTTCCATTTTTCGGTCAGAACTCACGGAAAGGAAGCTGGGCACATATAGGCTACAGTGAAGTCGACGCAAGCATATTGACCAATGCTTTTGAAACGAGACCATTGCATTTTAATGTAGCCTAATTTCCAAAAACAATACTGACAGCAACAGAAACATTTTTTTTATTCTATTAAACGTACAGTATGGAATTTTTTCTCCACTAGGGGTCGCTAACCTATTTACAATAACAAAGGCGTAGTTTGATGACGCAACATTTGCTAAGAATTATGGATCTTGTCGTCAACGTCAAGCCGACCGATCTAATAATGTTTATGGGTGACTGAATACATCAATGTTTTTATCATGACTGTGATATGAAGCAGTTCGGGATTGCTAAGAGACAGTTATCAGCTCCACAAGTGACGCGAGTCCCGCAGATATAAAAGGAATATGGACATTTCATTCTACCGAACTACACGTGAGTGCAGAATTACTACTCACAGGTCAGTTTATTAGACAAATTAAACTTGTGAGGTAACGCAGCGCTGTTTCACTTGGTCTAACATTACACTATCACACTAAACTGCATTTGAATGTGTTGAAATGTATGTGTTAGTTTGTCTGTATGAGACTAGCAGTAAGCTAGATCAACATGAGAATAACATACAGATCATATTCTAACATTTTATCATTGTTGAACTATATAACATTGATTAGTTTTATGTAAATGTGCTCACCTGTTTAATAAAGTACATGTAGGAGCGGTCGAAGTCTCGGACGTGGAGCTCTCGGCATCTCGAAAACACCGCACTGATATTGATTCTCGTTTTAGTTCTCCTTTTTTATCCAAAGTCTGCTTGCCATGGTCCATAATGTTTGAACGAAACAACAACAGCGTGCAGATAGACATTGCGAACTACAGTGGTCCACGTCTGTCGTCTTGGTTACTATCAGAGGGCTCTAGTTCATAGCTCTGGTTACCATGGCAGCACGAGCGGAAACCAGGGACAACGCGGATATGACGCCATTGACTGCGACAAAACGGAAATAAAGAAACGTGCCGTGTCTTCAAATTAAATTAAAATTTCTCCTGGTTTGAAAGTTGTTGGAAACAGTCGGGATAATGTAAGTAAACAACTAAAAAAAATATATAACATAGATATAGTGATTTTTGCTATTTTTAAAGCAAAAAAGTTACATATTGTGCCTTTAAGCGGTGGTAGTCTTTAGCCTACCTCCATAAACTCATGTCCAGGGGCAACCTTATTAAATGTATGAATGTCACGTTAATCCACATCGATAAATTCAGTTAGAGGACTGTAGGACTGTTAGCCTACCACTAAAATCCAACCAGAGCTTCATCAGAGCCATCAATACAGAAGAGATCTTAATGCATTTACACAGCAATTAGCCTACAAGTGCATACAAATATTATGAAGTGTTTTACATTTTGAAGACATAAATATGTATGATGGAATCAATGAAGTGATAGGCCTACGTTTAATATGAAACTAAAACAGACACCAGGTGGCAGAAAGTCACTGTCTTAATGAGTGAGTTCAATCCACTCGTTTGATTCCTTAAAATACACAGAATCAAAAACAACTTGACGTTGAAGCGGTTCAGCTGTGGATTTGTTTCTGATCATTTCTATTTAGGCCTATGCGTTATTTAAATAATAATAATAATTAAAGCTGCAAGCAGCATTTATCGGGGTTCAAGCAGTTAAGGCCTTTAAGCACACAAGCATCAAAACACATTACGTTTTATTTAGCAAGCATTTAACAACTGCCATCATAGATGAAAAAGTCAATTTACAGCCAATACATGCAGTTTGCCATAGGAAATATATGGTTTTAAAGCGTTTTTACAGTTATAGCACCTTTTTGCCTGAGTCTTCTTACAGTCTTGCCTGATCTCCACCACTTTTATTAGTAGTACTCAAAGTGTGCCTATATATATGTGGCAAATTTGTTGTAAATATGTAATTTTGATAAGGAGTTTAGACAATTATATTCAGTGGCGTAACGAGCCAACACCGGACACTTAAGTAGGATTATCAAGGCGGGCCCCTTGATGACGCAATTGATGACATTGATAACGCAATGTCCGCGAGTAGGCTACCATCAATAGGGCAGGATATGATCATACACAGCATATAAGAGATGAGATGACTAACAAAATCAGGAGGAGCCTACGCTCACCAAAAAACAAACAAAAAAAAAACACTGGTGACAGCGCACCATAACACATTGTTAGGCCTAGGTCCAAATACATAAAAAAGATGCTCTCTTACATTATAGCAGGATTTTCCGGGCTTTCCTATGTGCAACTGCAAAGTTGTCAATTAGATCAGGATTGTGCACACGGGCATTCTCAATTGACCCTTCGCAGGGAGTTTGATTGACAGGTGATCTGACTAATCATAATCCGCCATTTTGTCCCACAAAGCAGTCAGGAGAGTTAGTAGATTAAATTTGGAGGATTTAAATTTGAAAAACAAAGTGTACTGACGACTTAGCACTTTAAAACAACATTCCTTTTATGTTAATTCATGTTTATTTTAATGCTATAAATTAACTAGAAGGAAGAGATGATCGGTTCACGAGCAGCTTTAACTGAGCCTTGAGTCTACAGCGATCTGTCAGACACATTAAAGAGTCACAAAACGGTATTTATTGTTTAAATGTCTCTAAAAAATGACTACATTTGAAAGGTGAGACTTTTGGCGCTTTTCCATTACCAGTACCAGCTCAACTCAACTTGACTCAACTCGACTCGGCTCGCTTTTCGCTCCGTTTTCCATTGCAGATAGTACCTCCACAATAGTACCTGGTCGTCATAGCGACGCTGCAGGAAACTGCTGTGACTTAATCTTCTACGCGAGATACATCCGCTGCCACACACAATGGACAATGAAGGAAATCGAGTGTATGCTGTTTCTGGATGTTTTTGTTTTTGCTGTTTTTTATTCAGGATACTCCGTCTGGCGCGTGCAATGATGACGCAGTGAATAGTGACGATTCTCTCTGACCAATCAGCAGTCTGCCGTGTTTTCACGTCACATTTTAGTATCGCCTTAGCTTGCCCCAGCTCACTTAGAACCTCGCCGGAGGTGGTACGAAAAAAAGTACCTGGAAGCAGGTACAGGTACAACTTTTACACAGTGGAAAACCAAACAAAGCCGAGTCAAGTCAAGCCGAGCCGAGCTGGCTGTAGTGGAAAAGCGCCATTTGTTTCATATCAAAAGTACTTGTCTGTCAGCACGCAGTCTCCTCTCTGATCCGCAATGTATTTTTCACTGCGTGAGAACTTGGTGTGGTGTGAGAGTGGCGTCGCTTGTCAGGTCAGACATAGCAACAGTAACTAAAGTGGGCGGGTCTTTGCGAATGGTCATTGACAGTATGGACGGGGATTCGCCAGTCCCAATTCAAAACAAATTTCATGACAATCCATCATTGTTTGTTTTAAACATGTGAGAGCATCAAAATGATCCATGGGTGAAATTGATTGGATTTAATTCATTTTTTTGTCACTTCCTATCATAATTTTAACATTTTGGCGTTATTGTTTAGCTATTTACCTATGTTTTCAAATTTCCTGTGTTTTTTTGTTGTTGTCTCGATCGGACTAACGGCTTTGAAGATAAACACAATTTTTTAAAGCTCTAAATTACACTTACAAAGCGAAACCATAAGGCGAAACCTGGCATGTTTGGTATTGTTGGACTCTGCAAGGATTCAGGAGTCTTAGGAGGTCACTCCTGTGAAAAAACACTGGCTTGAAACTTCTAAGGCTCCTTCAAGGCATTGTGCCAATGACGTATACTGAGTTTTTTGAGATACACCAATGTTCTCATAGACTATCATGGCACCCTGGACAAAGACACTGCGTGCCAATTTTCAGTAGACTAACAGTTGGGTGCGCTTATAGCTATTTTCATGATTTTTTTCACTGTTATAGCGCCACCAAGTGGCCAATTGTCACGTTTTTTTTCATGTCAACTCAGATTGAGCTTATGAACATGTGTGCCAAGTTTAGCGAAAATATCTCTTTCCGCTCACAAGTTATAACCATTTTATAGTGCCACCAAGTGGCCAATTGTCATGATTTTTTTTCACGTGACCTCAGAATGAGCTCATGAACATGTGTCCCAAGTTTTGCGAAAATATCTCTTTCCGTTCACAAGTTATAACCGTTTTATAGTGCCACCAAGTGGCCAATTGTTGCGATTTTTTTCAAGTGATCTCAGGTTGAGCTCAGGAAGATGTATCCCAAGTTTAGCAAAAAAAATCTCTTTCCGTTCACAATTTATAACTGTTTTAGTAAAAGTGGCCCTGGTGCCATCAAATATTTTGGTTCCCCTTATCGACCGTTAATTGAAATTTTGAATTTTTTGGATGATTATTGATTGTCAGACTCCAGAGAATACTCTTGCAGTGGTTTGGTTCCGATCGGGCCAAAAACCTAGGAGAAGTTTGCAAAAATAGGTTTTTAAAAAAAATGCAATTTACTTGAAATTGGCGCTTGAAGGACGAGCAAATCGGAGATAGCCATTTTGTCCGCCTTGAGCCAAGGATTCCAACGATATAAGACACTTGACCCTGGGACAAACGGTCTAAGAGTTATGAGCGATTTTGAACTTTTGGTTGCTGTAGCGCCACCTATGGGCCAATCGGGGTCATACTCTGATAGGTTGTCCCCAAACTGAGGCCTACCATCTGGCCAGGTTTCAAGTCTCTAGGCCTTACGGTTTGTCCTGCACGATGCGTTTTACGAATCCTTACAATTACAATAGGGTTTCAGCATTTCATGCTTGAACCCCTAATAAATAAATAAATGACCAAATGTTCAAAAAGTTGGCAGAGAGGGGTCATGTTCGGGGAAACAACATAATTGTTGATAGGCTATTTGTCGGGGCCATGAGTTTAATGCGCAAACCTGCGTGACCATATAGCAACTATTCAGAAATGGAAATTACGAATGCATTAATATTTTGTTTTGAATTTAAGAAAAGTCGATTGAATATTTACAGGTTTGTATCTCGTTATTATTTTCAGAATAGTAAAGTCTTTGTAACCAACCATAGTGATCAAATATCGAAGCTATCTCTATCTAATAGGCTACTTCAAAGATCAAATCAAATTATTTATTGTTAAATTTTGTAAAAATTTCTGTAGCCCAAAAACATTAAAAAAAATAGCTAGTAGCCTACATAACTTTTTAATTTGTATTATTATTATCATTCTTTCTTTCTTTCTTTTTATTATTATTATTATTATAGGCTATTGTTATCATCACCATCATCAGCTGGCAAACCATTATGGAGTCTATTTAAAGGGAATGATTGTGGCGAGGAGTTTGGTCAAACTATGGCAGTGATAGCCTACAGCGAATATAACGGGTTGAAATAAAAGACGGCGCCGTCCACAGAGACATTTCTATGTGCACTATTTCATCTGTGAAAACCTTTGTCCCCTGGCTATCATGTCAGAATCTGCAATTCAAAATAAATTTTGCCTGCCACGGCAGAAAATTCAGCAGCTTGTGGATTAACGTGACGTTCATACATTTAATAAGGTTGCCCCTGGCCTGGACATGAGTTTATGGAGGTAGGCTAAAGACTACCACCGCTTAATAGAATAAAAAAAATGTTTCTGTTGCTGTCAGTATTGTTTTTGGAAATTACACTACATTAAAATGCAATGGTCTCGTTTCAAAAGCATTGGTCAATATGCTTGCGTCGACTTCACTGTAGCCTATATGTGCCCTGCTTCCTTTCCGTGAGTTCTGACCGAAAAATGGAAAATATCAAGCGCTTCCGTTTCAGAGTCCCTGTTTCATGTTTGTTAGCCCAGGACATTTTACAAATCCAGACCAAACGATGTTCTACGGCCATGTCCGGAATAAAGAGTAGCCTATAGCCTATCCATGTCACAGTAAGATTTAGGATTTTGACTATATACCTCGCAGTCACAGACCGTATCAACGTCAGTCAGCTATACTTATTGTATTTCGCCACAGGGTGTCACTGTGGCCTCAACCCTTCGCCTTCGCTTACTCTGAGCTCGATTGCTATGTCTGAGGTAAACCACGCCCTCCTCATTACCCTACGCAGGAAGAAATGTAGGAAGAAATAAATGAATAAATAAATAAATGTAGAAATACATAAATGTATAAATGAATAAATGTATAAATAAATAAAAGAATAAATAAATAAATATGGAAAAAAATAAATATATACATAAATAAGGAAATAAATGTATAAATAATTATTTATTTTCGTTTTTTTGCTTTTCTATGTATATTTGTTTATATATTTATTTATTTATTTATTTATTTTTACATTTATTTGTATATTTATTTATGTATTTATTTGTTTTTAATATTGGCAGCTTTGGAATTCCATATTAACATGCCCTACGGTCACAAGAGTTTCTTCTTCAATTAGCATAGCATATATTTTAATTTACTTAATATATTATATACATTCGAAGTCCACTGAAACCAATGAATTCTTTAATTCATAAAGATTTAAAAATATTTCAAAAGCAAAAACAACAACATTATTTTCAGTAATTTCTTACTATAAATTATCTTTACATCCCCATTATAAGGTTCACACTTTGTTACATCAGTATTTGGTGGCATCACACACATTTTAAATCCACAAAAATGAACCCAATAATTAAATCGTCTTATCAGGAGTTCTCCCCCTAAACATCTCCTTAGTTAAATCTAAAAGGTATAATCTTTTCTAACCCCAGATTTGTTTGTTACTATAGTATAATACATTTTCACATAATTAAATTAGAATATTATTTATTCATTTACAATAATATATTTTGTTTTCTTAAATCAACATGTATTTATCAGTCAGTAAAAACCATAAATACTTGGCATTATAGATGACATAAAATTATTACATTTTATCTTAAGTACATTCGTGTTTACAATATCAAACACCCACTTCATAATAGTCCTTTTAGTTCTATGGTTTTTATTTTATTTATTTTTTATAAATCATTAAAATAATAAAGTAATAATATAGGATTTCCCAAAAGGCTTAACTGACCCCAGCTAAGGTCTCAGTGCTGGTGGATGCAGAGCAGCCGTTTTCTTGCTATCACAGTCTATCTTGTTTTACAGTCTATTTTGTGACTGAATAAGAGGCATATACAAACTATATAGGACTTCTTATGCTATTTCCGCCCCCTTCTTTGGAAGGGTTCCAGATTCAGTCAAGGCCATTTGGTGCTCTTGCATTGATCATAATGAGAGCTTGTTTGTCCTCATCTGCTCTCTTGCTGTTCTCAAACACTTGCATGATAAGCCTGCATCCAGGAGTGTCAGGTCAACATTACAATATGTCTACTAGCACCTATTATTTATAATGAGCTAATTTTCAATTATTCATTTCTTTTTGTTTGTTATGGAAACATACTAAATTAGCTTTAAGTTGTTTTCTCCATTTTTCTACAAGATGATTGACAATCATTGTCCAGTTTCTCTCCCAATTTTTCCTAGTCTTCCTAGTCTTCTTTCTGCATATTAGAATATTTTAATATAACAAATACTGCAATATTTTCCATAATCCTAATCTACTTTATGTGACTCTCATTAAATATTATTGGCCTACATACTCCATATGCTATCATCATGTATTCGTGATTTAATATCACTCTTCGTTTCTGCTGCCAAGTACGTGCACACATTTTTTATTTTATTTTTCCTCTAAAAAGGAATACTGTCTATTTTCATTTTTAATTTTATCATGATATTTAGGATGATGTTTAAAAATAACCCATGTTTTATATCATTTTTCATTTCTCACTCTTACTACAAGTAGAAGGAATTAGCCTCCTATCCATGTATTACTTTATCTTATATTACCATTATCTCTTGGTTATTTTTCCTTCTAGCCAATGCTAGAATATTCTTCACTATTCTTCACATTATTTAATAGTTTTCAAAATATTAGTTTCATTATCACCAAATAAGTCTCCATAACTGTATTAAGACTTCTAGGATTTGCTTCTATGCCATTTTCTAAATTACATTCTTACACAATTCATATTTAATTCGTCCATGAATGTTCTTCTTAAACTTTGCTAAGACTGACTAAACTGGTGCAGTGTTTACTGATGTCTTTCCATTTTCCCCAAATATTTCAGTTCTAACCAAATGTATACTTTTCTCTCTTATCGACAAAATCTTAATTTCCTGTAATGTTCCTTTAGGGTATATTCACCTTACAGTGCGTTTACCTTCCTATTAAATATTTCTATCAAAACATTCACTTTAAAACATCTTGTTCTTTCTGTTTGTAATACTAATATCATTGGGTTTTTTCCTCCAATTTTTGACCCTAGTTTACTTAGTGCTTTATACGGTGGATTCATCAGGCAAGATTATGCAGATATGAGAATCCCATAATTTCAGCAGTTCCATAATGCACTATTCAAATGTTCTTCCTTTATGTACTATTAAAGATATTTTCCCACTTTCTATTTTATACTTATAGATTTTCCACATTAGCTTTATAGCACAACTTCCTGCTTTCTTTTGCTCCCAAAAAGCTTTAGTTCACTTAAATCACTTGTACAGTTAGGCTACAATAAAATCAACAAAATTCCAAATTGCTGCTACATTCATAATAATTTAAACAATCAATAATTATCATTTACCCACAGCAATTGATTTATATTAGCAGGATGTTTCTATATTTCAGCATTATTCTTCCTCTTTTTGGACTATTTACTTTAATTGTTTTTGATAAGTAAATTCCAAAGTATCATTCTACCCACATCAAAAACTTTTAATATTTTACTGTTTTGTTAATCTTGTGCCAGCTCTTTCTCTTGGCACAGGCAATCGAGGTGCTTTGCTGGTTGTCCTGTTCAGTATTTCCTTGAGGACCAGCCTGTCGTGCTGAGTGAACCTCTGCTAGCAGGCTCTCCCCTTCCAGAAGTTCACTGGCACACAGGATCAGCTCTGCCTTTCAATCATGTCATTGGGACTTTTTTATTTATATATATATATATATATTTTAAATATATTATGCATTTAATCACATTCCCCCTTTTTGGGTAGATTTTTTATTGTGATCAATTCTTACGCTATATTGTAAATAGCTTTTAGCAATTTTTTCCATTAACCATTTCTCACTTTGGTTGGAATATTTTGCCTTCTTCAAAGCAAGATTTTAGGCTCTCTAGTTTTCTCCCAAGTCTCCTGGGACAAAACCAGCAGCCACTTGCTTTGTACGTCATTTGTATTTATCTCAATACATTATGACCATATTTACGACACTAGAAATACCCAGCTGTTTCCAAGTCTGATTTCTTCGTACACCTTTGTTCCATAATTTTGCCTTAAATGGTTAAATTACCAAAGGTCCATGCCCCAAATTCTATGCCTATTGCCTACCATATATACCAGCAAATTACTTTGGTTAATGTCTTTCAAACATTCATCGCATTTAGTCCACTGCAACCCTGTTACATAAACAGTCCTATGCATCCATGCGCTCGCCGATAGTCACTGGGTCATTCATTATTACTTTGAGGATAACTCATCCTACATTCCTGGCAGACAACAACACAATAGGTTCTTTCATTGTTTGTTGACAATCGTCTTTTTCAATTTATCATTAAATTAACCTCAACCCTGATAATACCTCTCTAGTTATCGCTAACTTAAGAAGCTTTTCTTTATCTTAATCAAACTTTTATTGTTAATTTCAATTTCATTTGTCACCTTGTTTTTTATAGCAAGGATCAAATTCCTTTTAAATCAGAGGAAATGTTCTAATAACTCCAAGTTTCTTAATCAACTATCCTCACGTTTATTATTATTTTTACATCTGTAAATGGCTAATCTCCATGTAAGCTTATTCAGACATTCACTTTGCATGCAGTACTTGTTGATTTTCAGTTTCTTAAATAGCTGTAAAATGAAAGATATTAATTTCATTTATCACATCTTGCTTGCAACTTTTATTAGTAGGCTATTAACAGATGTTCTTGTATTTTGATCACTCTGCTGCATATCTTAATATTTATATTAGAACTAATTTCAGTTAATCAATATTCAAACCTTGTCTTTGTTCTAAATATCCTAAAACTATTTGCTCAGTCTAAAGCAGTCACTATCTCTTCCACCGTAGTAATAATTATACATTTACTCTTGTTATGTACATTATTATTTTATCATGATTATTATTATTATTATTATTATTATTATTTCTAAATTCATTCCGACGATCCATCCACTTTTTCTCTCTATGTTTCTTCCGGCTTCTCCCGTTATAGGGGTCATCACAGTGGATCATCCACGTATCTGTTTGGCATTGGGGTTGACAACAAATTCCTTTCCTTGTGTGACCCAGCATTGGGAGTGCACTCATGCAACGCCAGTCGATAGGACTTCCTAAAAATCCATGAACTACTATAATATGTAACGCACTTAATTATTTTAATATCTTATTTCTTGTTTACTATATTTAACTTCCATATTTGACTTTTAAATAACTGCATTATAATTGTTGCATATCTTGAACATATGCAATAGTATTATATCTTAAACAAACAATAGTAATATTATAATGTCTGTCCCCATTTAGGAACATGTATCTTGTTATCAGTCAAAACTTCAAAGATTAAATTCTCACTAAGGTGTCAAATTTGGTCCAATATTTGTTATATATTATACATTCTGTTTCTGTTTCTCTACTTTTCTTTAAGTCAAGCTAGTTATCAGCTGTATTAATATCATATCACTGTGTTTTCTTTAAAATTGTCTGGTTGGACTAAAAGGTTAAAAAAAAATTTAGTCTATACAAGAGGTTAAGTCCCCCCAACATTTTTTAAAGCTTTATAGGTAAATCAGTTAGTTTACCTGGCAGTCTATTTTCCCGTTTTTCAAAACAGTTTAAATTAAACCCTGTTTCTCTATGTATTGCTGAGTTTGTCTGGCAAAAATGCTGTTGAGCGACCTTGAGATACTCCCATGAGCTCTGCGTGCTAGGCTGTACCAGGAGAAAAATCACTCCCCCTAACATGCTTCTTTTCCGGACTTCAAACTGAAATCTACAGTCTTCAGTGCACATAGTTTTACAAACAATTGTACTTTTTTTAAGAAAAAAAAAGTTTCCTTTTATGACTTTTCCTTTTCCTTTTTATGACTTTTTATCTGGCTATTAATAGTTGTTACAACATAAGATATCAATTGTCCTTTTATTATAATGTTTTGCTTTTATTTTTATTTTTTATTTTTCTTCCTCACTGCAATGTTTCCACATTTGAGGCTCTCTAACTGTAGTTGTTTGTCAAATGGAGCATATCTTTTGACCTCGGTCAAAAATTCCAACTTGGAATATCTTTTGCATCCTTAGCTATCTTGAGCGGCTGGAATGGTAGGCATTTCAACTCCTTTAAAACCTTCTGCCATTAGTATAATAGTATTAAAAAATTATATATATATATATAGCCTATATATACATAAAAACAGCTTTGCCTTCTTTCACAACTGTATGAAATGTGCTATATAAATAAGCTTGCTTTGCCTTGCCTTATCTTGTTATTTTAATAAATTAACAATTTCTTGCTGCTAGCCCTTAATTACATATTTTTAAATAAATTATATTTTCTTACCTTAGAGTAGCAAAGTTTTCTTGTAGAAAACCCGTTATAAATTCAGCAAAAAAAGAAACGTCCCTTTTTCAGGACTGTGTATTTCAACAATAATGTTGTAAAAATCCAAATAACTTTACAGATCTTCATTGCAAAGGGTTTAAACAATGTTTTCCATGCATGTTCAATTAACCATAATCAATTAATTAACATGCACCTGTGGAATGGTCGTTAAGACCTTAACAGCTTACAGAGAGTAGGCATTTAAGGTCACAGTTCTAAAAACGCAGGACACTAAAGAGACTTGTCTACCGACTGTGAAAAACACCCAAAGAAAGATGCCCAGGGTCCCTGCTCATCTGCGTGAACGTGCATTAGGCATGCTGCAGGGAGGCATGAGGACTGCTGATGTGGCTAGGGCAATAAATTGCCATGTCCGCACTGTGAGACGCCTAAGACAGCGCTACAGACAGCGCTACAGGGAGACAGGAAGGACAGCTGATCATCCTCGCAGAGGAAGACCACGTGTAACAACACCTGCACAGGATCGGTACATCCGAATATCAGACCTGCGTGACAGGTACAGGATGGCCACAACAACTGCCCGAGTCACACCAGGAACACACAATCCCTCCATCAGTGCTCAGACTGTCCGCAATAGGCTGAGAGAGGCTGGACTGAGGGCTTGTAGGCCTGTTGTAAGGCAGGTCCTTACCAGACATCACCAGCAACAACGCCGCCTATGGACACAAACCCACCTTCGCTGGACCAGACAGGAGTGGCAAAAAGTGCTCTTCACTGATGAGTCATGGTTTTGTCTCACCAGGGGTGATGCACGGATTCGTGTTTATCGTCGAAGGAATGAGCGTTACACCGAGGCCTGTACCCTGGAGCGGGATCGATTTGGAGGTGGGGGGTCCGTCGTGGTCTGGGGCGGTATATCACATCTCCATCGGACTGAGCTTGTTGTCATTGCAGGCAATCTCAATGCCTTGCGGTACAGGGAAGACATCCTCCTCCCTCATGTGGTACCCTTTATGCATGCTCATCCGGACATGATCCTCCAGCAGGACAATGCCACCAGCCATACTGCTCGTTCTGTGCGTGAGTTTCTGCATGACAGCAATGTCAGTGTTCTGCCATGGCCAGCGAAGAGCCCGGATCTCAATCCCATTGAGCACGTCTGGGACCTGTTGGATCGCAGGGTGAGGGCTAGGGCCATTCCCCCCAGAAATGTCCAGGAACTTGCAAGTGCCTTGGTGGAAGAGTGGGGTAACATCTCACAGCAAGAACTGACAAATCTGGTCCAGTCCATGAGGAGGAGATGCACTGCAGTACTTCAAGCAGCTGGTGGCCACACCAGATACTGACTGGTACTTTTGATTTTGAGCCTCCCTTCATTCAGGGACACATTATTCTATTTCTGTTAGTCACATGTCTGTGAAACATTTTTAGTTTATGTCTTATGGTGTTGACTCTTTTAGTGTTCATACAAATATTCACACACATTAAGTTTACTGAAAGTAAAAACAGTTGAAAGTCAGAGGACGTTTCTTTTTTTGCTGAGTTTAGTTCAGTCTCAGTCACATCTCCATTTTTGAACATTTATCAGCGTACCAAGCCCTGTTCTAAGTTACTGAAGTATTTATCATTTTCTCTGCTGTAGTCATTATTTAAAATTTTGTTCGAGACTAAAATAGCCTATAAAATATGAAAAATTCTATTTATGTTTGTTTGTTTGTCCACTTATGTAATTTACATATTTATTTATTACTTCGTAGTATTCATATTATTTAGTTTTTACTATCTTGTCATTTTTTGACCTAGGAATATCTCTCTCAGTAATCGGTCATTATATTTGTCTTTATATCTAAGACAGATACACGTTTGTCTTGTAGCGAAATCTTGGCTCACCTACAGTGAGGAAAATAAGTATTTGAACACCCTGCTATTTTGCAAGTTCTCCCACTTAGAAATCATGGAGGGGTCTGAAATTGTCATCGTAGGTGCATGTCCACTGTGAGAGACATAATCTAAAAAAAAAAAAATCCAGAAATCACAATGGATGATTTTTTAACTATTTATTTGTATGATACAGCTGAACACCTGAGAAAATCAATGTTAATATTTGGTACAGTGGCCTTTGTTTGCAATTACAGAGGTCAAACGTTTCCTGTAGTTTTTCACCAGGTTTGCACACACTGCAGGAGGGATTTTGGCCCACTCCTCCACACAGATCTTCTCCAGATCAGCCAGGTTTCTGGGCTGTCACTGAGAAACACGGAGTTTGAGCTCCCTCCAAAGATTCTCTATTGGGTTTAGGTCTGGAGACTGGCTAGGCCACGCCAGAACCTTGATATGCTTCTTACAGAGCCACTCCTTGGTTATCCTGGCTGTGTGCTTCGGGTCATTGTCATGTTGGAAGACCCAGCCTCGACCCATCTTCAATGCTCTAACTGAGGGAAGGAGGTTGTTCCCCAAAATCTCGCAATACATGGCCCCGGTCATCCTCTCCTTAATACAGTGCAGTCGCCCTGTCCCATGTGCAGAAAAACAGCTCTTTTCAGGTCATTGACCAGCTCCTCCCGTGTAGTTCTGGGCTGATTTCTCACCTTTCTTAGGATCATTGAGACCCCACGAGGTGAGATCTTGCATGGAGCCCCAGTCCGAGGGAGATTGACAGTCATGTTTAGCTTCTTCCATTTTCTAATGATTGCTCCAACAGTGGACCTTTTTTCACCAAGCTGCTTGGCAATTTCCCCATAGCCCTTTCCAGCCTTGTGGAGGTGTACAATTTTGTCTCTAGTGTCTTTGGACAGCTCTTTGGTCTTGGCCATGTTAGTAGTTGGATTCTTACTGATTGTATGGGGTGGACAGGTGTCTTTATGCAGCTAACGACCTCAAACAGGTGCATCTAATTTAGGATAATAAATGGAGTGGAGGTGGACATTTTAAAGGCAGACTAACAGGTCTTTGAGGATCAGAATTCTAGCTGATATACAGGTGTTCAAATACTTATTTGCAGCTGTATCATACAAATAAATAGTAAAAAAAATCATATATTGTGATTTCTGGATTTTTTTTTTTAGATTATGTCTCTCACAGTGGACATGCACCTACGATGACAATTTCAGACCCCTCCACGATTTCCAAGTGGGAGAACTTGCAAAATAGCAGGGTGTTCAAATACTTATTTTCCTCACTGTATATGCATTTTCTAATGCTTTAACCTCCTGTCAGCATAGGCACTATATGGTTATGTAATTTTTAACTCCTACCTGTTTACTTATGTTTGCAGTATGACTTGACATGATTTATAAGTCTAATATTCCTGCTTATAAACTATTCTTCATTGAATTTTGGGTTAAAAGTCAGACTAGCATATTCAAAGTCCCAGTGTCTTTTTCCATCTCTTCTTCTGGACTCTGAAACTTCTCTTTACCAATATTAACACTCTCTTGTCTTTTGAAGTTCTTACTTAACTTCTTACGGTGCCTAAGTCTCGCTTCAGAAACTAATTTTTGTTTTTAATGACACTATTACTTGTTCTAAAATGTTAGTCACTTTTCTACTTAAACCCTCAGTAAATGGGTTCCCATTTTATTCTGGCTGACTTTATATCTCTGTAAGTAAAATTTCTATAGGCACAATTTTATTTATTTTTTTATTATTATTTTTATTGTTTTCCTCGTAATAGCATCCTACTTCATTTCTTTCTATCAGAATATTTGTATTTAGCCCTCTGTATTTACTACATTAACCTCTGACTAATCATTCAATATTAAAAGTATATACTAGTTACATTTAACATAATATTATTTGATTACCTGCTTTCATTTTCTGTGTTGTGTATCAGAGGTATTGGAGTTCTCTGAACCCTCTAACTCACCCTGACTCTGTTGTAAAACTCTCATACGGAGGCATGGAGGGCCGAGAGAGTCCTTGCGGGACATCTTTTCCCGTTTCTAAAGTTGTTACTCTTTGCATTGTTACTTAACAAGTTTATTGTTAATAGTTTATCTCCCATTTTCTTCATTGTCTGTTATTTGTAATTATATCCCTTCGATTACCATTTTTACTCCATCATAAACTATTATTTAACTTTATATTAAAATAAAGTTTACCTGACTTATTTTGTTGTCAGTGCCTCCCTTAAGTTTTCATAACTATTGTTTTACAGGTCTTTCTTTCAGCCTCTAGCGTTCTGAAGTACGAGCTCTTCTCTGTAATACAGTGTGGGAGACGATCTGGCACGCACCACTGTTGGCTTTTCGAGTCTGAGCTATGCTCACAGACTCTGTCTCTTTAACCGTTACACCTATTTTACAATAAAATCATCCTGGCTGTTCCAGGACCAATAATTATTCTTTCATTACACTTTTTATTTTTATTTTAATATGCCAGATAACATCCCATTTTTCCCAACACATATTGTTACAGATTATAAGTCCTACTTTTAGCCTGCATATTTCCACTTCATGAAACTGTCTTCTGACAATGTTAGGTGCATTTCTTCTGTTTGTTTAAAGATGTTAATATCAATTTGATATATAGCCTGTCTAGCCAAGTCCGGTGGTTTAAATTCTTTTTAGCACTCTATCATTCGTAATATTTAGAAAAACATTTCTTAGCTGTTTATTAACATTAATCATCATTAACCATTATTCCTTGTCTAGAAGTCTTTTTCTGTAATGTTATTACATGTACACATTTTTCCACTTCATGTTATACCTCAGTCTTTAAGTTTTAACCATTTTGGTCTATCTCTATAGAGAAGCCTCGTTCCATTTTCTAGAACCGTTGTGTCTGCCTGGAAGGCTATTTTTCATTTTAATACATGAGAATCTCCTCATGTTAGATATCTACATTGCTGGATTTTACTGCATGCCCTGTCATAAGCGAAGCGTCCTCCACTAACAGGTCTTATCTTTTAGCCAGTCTCTGCCTCTTACTCTCTGAGGCTAGCCGTTTGAGACTTTCTGTCTCTCCTTTTTCACGGCTTTCTCAATCTTTACGGCTCTCGCTCATAAAGTTATTTGTTCTACGCGCGTTCAACCCTTTCTGGGCTGTCTATAAATAATCTCTGTTCAACCCTTTCTGGGATTTTCCTTTAAATAATCTTTTCTGGATTATTACTTTCTGGCTAAATTTCTCTTAGTCGACTTTTGTTTTAAACCTTCTGGGTTTTATTATTATTACATTAATCTTTGCCCTTTCTGGGTATGCATTATAGCATTCATTTTTCCACTCTCACGGAATTTTATTTTTATATCTTCCACTCTCACAGAATTTTATTTTTATATTAATCTTTGCCCTTTCTGGGCTTTATTATAACAGTAATATTCTCCCTTTCTGGGTCTGTATTATAACAGTAATATTTTCCCTTTCTGGGTCTGTATTTTTAAATACTATCTTTTCCAGAAGTTTCTCTTAGACGTCTTTTATTTTAACCCTTTCTGGGTTGTTCCTTTAAATAATCTTTTCTAGATTATTAACATTTTTGGGGTCTTACAGGTTGCCTTTTAGTTGGTAATTTACTAGCATTCAAAGTTCGTACTCCTATACTCAAGCGTACGAGTGGGAAGCGAATGGTCAAGCATTGCTCGATCGACCGTGGCCAGGGGTCGATGGATCAATGCCCCTAAAACGTTGGGCGCCATGTTTTACGGTGTGTACTTTACTCTTAACACCTTTTACCTATTTATTTATTATTCTCAGGTAAGGTAAAGAAAGTCAAATCTGACCTAAACCGTAAGCATTCAAAAGGTACTTACAATTTGGTCAGAAGACTCCTCTGTGGTATGTTCTCATTAAAAGTCTTCCAGCATCATAAATCTCAGAAGGCAGATTTTGTAATCAATTAAATTTCTTTTAATTGGTTACTTTTCTTTTTATAATAAACAAAAGTATAAAGGCAAATAGAACTTCATCGTTTAAGTATAAAATACAATAATCGCGTTTTAAATCAAAGGTGTAGTAAGCTCTGGGCTTCTTATCTTCTGCTCGGGGTTTCTTGTCCCCAGCTCTGGGCTTCTTATCTTCTGCTCAGGGTTTCTTGTCCCCAGCTCTGGGCTTCTAGGCGCCGGGGGCACTGGCGTATAAGTATCCCAAGAGGCAGTCAGTTCATCAGTCTTTTATACTCCTGTTGTTTTTAACAGGCGTTAGGTTGACACTCCTCCAAAGTTTCCCAGATCCTTCTCCAGGCATGTGCAAGCGGTCCACCTCTTCATGTCCTTGAACTACAGTAAACTCAACTAAGATGGCTGAGTTCATTTAAAGTTCTAGGAGTCTAGCGCACACACATAATCGCACTTTTCTGCTCCTCTTAACATGGGTTGGCACAGTCACATATACATACAAAACCAATTACTGTACATCTATGCCAAAACAATATAAGCCATCTTTTACAAACAAAATAAATAATAACATTGAATGCAATGCATTATATCCAATACATTGGCTAAATATGTGTAACAATAAAGGCATCTATAATAAACAAGGAGGCAGGTAATTGCATTTTCTTGATATTATACAACAATAGATATAGATGGGTGGAATCTAACACAATTGTGGTCTTACTGTAGCAAAACCAAACCTTGTGCAGTGGCCTCACAAGGATCAAATGAATATTCACATGGGAAAATATAGTATAAAACAAATTAAATTTTCTGCCACTTTTAGTGCAATCATATGGAATCAGAAGACTCTGCCATTACAATATTTTAAATTACTTCTTCCCATACCTTGTTTGCCATGATCATTCTGCTTTCCACTTGACCTGAAATCACAAAAAAAAAAAATTATATTTATTTACAACTTAGTATTACATTTACACATGTCAGAATATGTTCAACTAGGACAATGTAAAACCTCAACTTACTTTAAGCCTAATATATGCACATATATGCATTATATAGCTACGTGTTGGCAAGCAGATGCAGCCAGAATATGCAATTTATCATGTGGTGTTCTTATTCTAGTCTCATGTGCTTTCCTGTATCATCAACAAGTACAGTATTTACTGAATTAGTTTTCTTAACGGTCTTGACAGCCACGTTAACCCTTACGAAAATGAACTATGGTTTAACAAAAAAAAAAAAAAAAAACCTTGGTAACGTTAGGCCTATTTGTAGTATAACTGTGGTTATTAAAAATTGTAATAAAAATCCGCCAAAAACGTGGTTACTATTTTTTAAGAGAAGAGTTTTCAGCTTCCAGACAGTGTTTCAAAATGTCCCGCCATTTAAGAGATTGATTTACTGACAGATACTATCGCGTATTAACAAAGATCTTATACACAATTAAACGGACTTTGATATATATAACAAGTCTACGAAAGCTTGTTTTAGGTCTTTTGAGGTGTGTGTTCAACTGATCTTTCTTAAAACAGATGGAAAATGTAAAGACGCATGCTACATTTTCAGTTTTTTGCCTCCAGCTCTCGCCAGTTAACTGAACATTTAAAATGCTAACGTTAGCTTGAAAACTGTAACGTAAACTTAACACAAATGTAATATAAAATATCGTTCACATGTAGACTCTTAACGTTTCCTCAGCCTGTGATAGGTTGGCATGATGTCCGCTGTGACGAACCAGGCTCACTGAAAAGGGCGTTATTTCCGAAGAATCCAAACCACTGATCTATATAGATCAGTGATCCAAACGGACTGACTGACAACAGGGCTCCTGCTCACGGCTGCTCTCAACGAATACGATTGCTTTGAACCCCTGTTAATATCACAATCCACTTCACGATAGTAGACTGAATTCAAATCTCCCGCTTTCCCTTGATACAGATCCAAAGCATAGACAGTATAAGAAGTGGACAGAGCCATCTCATTGGATCTCAATTGAGACAAGTGAAGCCCATTTTTAGCGATTTCTTAGCACTTCCTTTCCTGACGCGCAGACTCAAACCGAGCAAAGCGTTACACGGACCACGTGAGCAACCCGTCTGTCTTCTAGTAGCTGTGCCAAGAGAAATCTGAATCATTCCCTTCCGAATCTTGCAGAGACGGAGAGTGTGAGTAGGAGCTGTACATGAGCTTGGAGCAGGAGCAACTTTTGCTAGGTATTCTGATTAATTATATTGTCATTTTGCCTCCACGTCCCCCCGATTGCCCGCGAGCTTCTCCTCCCGTCCATACAGTAATCTCTCTACTGTGCGACAGAGTGTCGCGTGGTTATGACGCAATCGTTAGCCTACTTTTACAAAAACTGCTTCTACGGGGCCATAACATAAGCTACAAGGTAATGGAACATTTTATACATTGTCGTGTTTCTTTAGAAATAAATAATGCACAAATGGAGTCTTCAAACGCCTCAGATGTAAAGTTATTCGCTGTCAAAGTGACGCCAAAATGAATGGGAGTCAATGGGATGCTAACTGCAGGTGAAGTTCTGCTACAAGATGGTGGCACGCGGCCGGCTTCAACTTCCGGTCGACTTCCTTCCCACCTGATCCAAAGTCGACTTCTTCTTCTTCTTCTTCTTATGGAGTTTTATGACGGTTGGCAAACCAACTTTCGGTGCATTACCACCACCAACTGGACTGGAGTGTGAAGCACTAATAATCGTTTAAAAATTAACAACGTAAACAATAAGGTTGAGAAAAAGAAAAAAATTAGTAAAGATTATATATATTTAAATGTTATATTATTTATACCCATTACTTTATATTCTCCAGTATACTCCTATTGCTTTAAAATACTTCATTATAACACTATATATTTTATCTTGTTCTGCATGTATTTTCAATAGGCTTTCCATATTAAATGATACAACCTCCAATTTTCTTACTTCCTTCATAAGTTCTACTCTTTCTTCTACATATTTTATACATTTTATTAACACGTTCAATTGTTTTTGCCTGATCACAATAATTACATTTACCCGTTTTATGTTTTCCTATTTTGAACAATGAATGATTTAGTCTTGTGTGTCCTATTCGAATGCGAGAAATAATTGTATCTTCTTTTCTATTCCTAAAAACACTTCTTCCGTTTCCTACTTGTTTCTGTATACTGTACATATGTCTACCCTTGTTATCACTATTCCATTATTCTTGCCATTTGTTGTTTATTAATTCTTTAATTTTACTTTTAACCTCTTTTTTGTCCAAAGTCGACTGATCAGACAGCTAACCGTTGTGGGCGGGACTAAACAACAGCGGAAACGTACAGGCGGCGAATTTGAATCTGCGTCATCGCGCGCGCACACACACACACACACAACACACAAAGCCCTGAATGTGCAGCAACGGAGATTTGGAAAAATATTAATAAAATTAAATTATGGGAGAATAAGACAATGAAATAATGATCAAAATGAGCATCTATTTTCAAGACAAGATTAAAAGAATATATACTATGCAATAAAAAATAATTCAATACAGGCCTAGCCTATGTAGCCTACTGAACATATTATTTAACCTTAAAAAAACTCACTTTAACCCCCACATGCTTAATAATCTGTAAGGACAACATATTGAATAGATGCAGATTTCTGCAGTTATACCTTCTTTTCTTTTTCTAATTTCACAGAAAAAATCTGTAAAATATTACTTTGTAAAAATACAGACAAGTTCCTTTTAAAAACGTAAAATTGATGTAAAACAAGCAATTACCTGTAAATGTAATAGTGGACCTTTAAATTACAGCAAATATCTGTAAAATAACAGGCATTCACTGTAATGACAAAACGGTAAAATTCTGTAAAAAAAAATTCAGACCATTACCTGTAAAATTACACTTTTTTTTTTACAGTGTAGGCAACATAAATAAAAGCCCAAAATGTAGAAATTTACATTATTTATTTACTTAAGAACAATCAAATAGTACAAGAAAAAAAAGAAAGAAAAAAAACTGAACAGAAAAAAAAAACAATTTATCTTTTTGATCTTCTCAGCTCCGTGAGCTTTGAATTGATAGATGTGCCTATCTGAGCTAGGCATCATGTATGACAGTTGCCAAAGTGAGATATGAGCTACAAAATGACCAGATCCTGCCATGAGCTATATGACATATCTTGTATGTACATATAGGGCTTATATGTGGATATAAAGAAGCAATACAGGATACCTATATGGCCTGTATATGCATATATATGCACCTCAATTATGCCTATATGTGGCATATATACGCAGCATATATATTATCATATATGTGCATATATGCTGTATATATGCAGCATATATGTGCATATAAACTGCATATAGGTTTCATATATGCGCATATATCCTCATGTAGGTTCTTTCCATGTGGGTGTGCTCTTTGATACCAATCTTTCATTTGAAAGTCACGTGTCTAGTATCTGTAAAACCGCATTTTTACATCTTAAAAATATATCTAAATTACGCCATATGCTCTCATTGACAAATGCGGAACAATTAGCTGTTAATTGCCTGTCATGACCTCAAGGCTAGATTATTGTAATGCTCTATTGGGTGGTTGCCCTGCATGCTTAATAAACAAACTACAGCTAGTTCAAAATGCAGCAGCTCGAGTTCTTACCAGAACCAGAAAGTATGACCATATTAGCCCGGTTCTGTCAACACTGCATTGGCTGCCCATTAAACATCGCATAAATTTTAAAATATTGCTGATTACTTACAAAGCACTAAATGGTTTAGCTCCGCAGTACTTGAGCGAGCTCTTAACGCATTATAGTCCTTCACGTCTATTGAGATCTCAAAATTCCGGCCAGTTAATAATACCTAGAATATCAAAATCGACTGCTGGCGGTAGATCCTTTTCCTATTTAGCACCAAAACTTTGGAACAGTCTTCCTACCATTGTCCGGGAAGCAGACACACTCTGTCAGTTCAAAGCCAGATTAAAGACACATCTCTTTGACCTAGCATTCACATAATACATTATAGACTTCTACAATTCAATGTTAGGCTGCATAGATTAGATCAGCCGGAACCGGGAACACTTCCCATAAATCCTGATGTACTCATTACATCATAAAAAGAATGGCATCTACGCTAATTTTAGTGTCTTTGTTTATCCCGAGGTTTTCCGCAGCCTGCCGGATCCAGGCCATATCCAGGCCATATCCAGATCTGACGAAGGACCTTCGCCTGGACTTGATGACAACGCAGTGCTGAAGTGCCAACTAGTCTCTGCCTATGCAGGATCCCTTTACCACTCTAAAGCATTTCGGGAAATTCGTTTTGCGTACCTACCCCAAAGTGACAAAATAAAATAAAATTCTGTATCAAAATTTATAAGGAAAGACCAGTACTTTGTTTAGGCTTGGTTTGTAGGGAATTCCAAACCTGCGCACATATATTCAAATGCACATAACCAATATAGAACCAATTCTTAATGCGCATGTGAACGCCATCAGCGTTTATCACAGGTTCGCGTTTAAAGTCTGTGTAGAGAGAATGGTGTCATCTTAGCGGCCCCTAATTTAATAACAAATGATCGTTGCGACGGAAGCGAATCAATCAAAAATAACTTCAGCTGAAAAATAACTTTATTAAAGAACCACTATAAAGCCAAAACAATCTCTGTTACTATAAAATATACGTTTATCTCTGTAAAGCTGCTTTGAAACAATCTACATTGTTAAAAGCGCTATATAAATGAGGATGACTTGACTTGACTTGATTTCTATTCCTTCCAGACACCTTTGGAACACCTCTGGAGCTGATGAAACCCCAAATGGAAGCCTGGTAAACTGTATGGGTGTGTTAAAGGTACAGAGTTTAAAACTGTCATCATCCAGCCGAATCTGCCAAAATCTTTGATTGGCCTCCACCACAGAGAATATATCTAGGCATTTCTGCATCAACATTCTCAAGCGTTTTGAGAGGATAGTGTTTTCTTGTTGGGTTTTTATTATTGACACTGTACTATTATATTTACCCATTCAGTGAGTTTTTTTGATGACACCCAACTCTTTCATACATTTCAGTTCTCTTACGAGAGTTCTCTCGTACTGCGTTTTATCAAAACGCTACGGGAAAAGTCTCTTTTCACGAAACACTGAAGCAAAAAATTATCCTTTAATTTTCATATATGTAAAACGCGTTGCGGCAGCAGCAGTCAGCTGAAGCGAGACGGCTTGTTCGCTCATTGGCTGCTCTGCGGCAACTGCATAAGCCTATCGAGCGAGGCCTGAGGTGACGTCAGGCCAATGAGGGCGCTTCGCGCCCTCCTCGCCACTTCCCGCCGAGACGGGCGTGGCTTACCTCTATAAAAGGAGCTCGAGAAGGCTGATTCACTTGATTTTAATCTCTTCAGCGAAGCGCACGCATCGCTGGATCACGAGGAAGCACGCGTCGTCTGATGCAAGCACTTCAGCGGGACGAGCCCTTGAAGCCGCTGGCCAACGCCGCCTTCTACCGCCGTACCTGCTGCGCTTTCCGACGCCATATCCTTTACATTCTTGTTCTTGTGTATGTGTGTGTGTGTGTGTTCGCTTTGCAACACACACCCCTAAAAGAGCTGCGTCTTTTTCAAGATGCCTTCTCATGCAGCGCTCGCACTCGCTGACGGCGAACGCCTTCACTCCGAGCCAATTGCCTACGGTGACTCTGAGGACTCGCCGGGCATCCTTTCCGAGGCTGCCCTTCCTGGAAGCGGATGGCGGGATTAGTTTTTCTTTACGTTACAAGAAAAGCTACCCTGCCTCTGCACGCGTCATTCACCGGCGAAGGAGAAAAGAGTGTTCTTAGTCCCACCGTTGGTCGGTCTGACCTCTTTTCTCTCACATTTCTCAGTTCCCTGTTCGGCGACTGGAAATATTATTGCAGCAAGTGAGTCTGTTACACGCTTGCCTGCCAGCAAACGCCGAAGAATACATGTTGACGCCGCTTTCAAAAGCCTGTATCCCCCTGTGGCTCAGTGGTGGAATTATAGGTTTTCCACGCGGGAGACCGGGGTTCGGATCCCGGTCTAGCGGCATATATATTTATGCCGCCAATGCTTGCTCTGTCAGTCCCCTGAAGGCGACTGCAGAGATGCATTTTGCAGCCAGCGAGCGCGTAGTACCCGCTTGCCTGCAACCGAACACCGTTTCTACGGTTCCCGTGCGTCACTGGCGAAAGGAGAATGGAGTGTTTTCAGCCCCGCTGAAACTGGGCGATTTCCACTCTTCTCACATTCTGGCATTTTGCAGGCGTCTGAAAATGCAAATCACTCTGTCTGTTCCCCGAGAGGCAACTGCAGACGTGTTTTTTGCTGCCCACGAGCACGTGGTACATGCCTGCAAGCAAACGCCAGTGTGGATAATACTCGCGCTGATTTTGTCTATGTATCTTCACTGTGGTCCAGTGGTAGATTCTTAGACTTGCGCGCGGGGGATCGGAGGTTCGAACCCCAGGCCGGCCGGCAGAAAATATTTATGCCGCCGAATGCAAATCACTCTGTTTGTTCCCCGAGAGGCAACTGCAGACGTGTTTTTTGCAGCCCACGAGCACGTGGTACATGGCCGGACTTCTACCGAAGTCCCGGCCACGGCCGATGATGCTATATGTGTAGAGAAGATGCCCACTGCTAGTGCCCATCCCTACACACTAGCACAGCCCTTCACACAGGGCCCGCGCTTATATATTCGACTCGGGTCGATCACGCACGCAACATAGTGAACGTGCCCACTGCCTAGTGCCCACAAACACTATGTTCTGCATGCCTTGTGGTTTCTGTAAAGACGAAACCTGTGTGCATTCACTCTGCTCAGACAGACAGTGCACTCATTGCAGTAACTGTGCCCGCTCTCCCGCGCCCACACTTACTCACGGTATTTTCTGGTGTCCCGGCCACGGCCGATGGTGCTATAAGTGTAGTGTCGATGCCCACTCCTCAGTGCCCATCTCTACACACAAGCACAGCCCTACACTTAGGGCTCGCGCACATAAATTCGACTCAGGTCGATTGCGCTTCCAACATAGTAAAAGTGCCCGCTACCCAGTGCCCACGAACACTATGTCTATCAGATCACAGGCTCTCTGTAAAAACGAGACCTGTGAGCGCGCGCGCTGCTCACACAGGCAGCGCGCCCAAAGCAGTAAATGTGCCCGCTCCCAGCCCACATCTACTCGCACACATGAGTCCCACGGGACTCTCGCAGCCCTCCCTCACTCATCCAAGCACTGTTGTAAGGTCGAGGACGAGCGTTCCGCCCGCTGTATTAAGCGCGCCCCCCGCCTCAAATGCCACAGGCATAACGCCTACGTTTGTGAGCCCCGTAGCACCTCTGTCGCACGGCGAACAGAGCGCGCTCTGTATCCGGCCCTTAGCCAACCATGCAGATGCATGGGCAGCGCTTCCAGGGGTTTCGGACTGGGTCTTAGGCATTATAAAGAGAGGCTTCTCGCTACAGTTTTATTGACGCCCTCCACGCTTCACAGCGCGCGTCGAAACTTCGGTACCGTTCAAAGTAGCACACCTACTTCGCGCCGAAATATCAAAACTGATAAGCAAAGGGGCGATAGAGCGTGTTCCCCGAGCTCAAAGCGAACAGGGGATATACAGCCGATACTTTCTAGTCCCCAAAAAGGACGGCGGTATCAGACCCATTCTGGATCTAAGACGGCTGAACAGAGTGTTAGTGAAACGCCGTTTCAAAATGCTCACGACCAGCAAAATTCTCGCGCATGTTCGCCGAGAAGACTGGTTCATGTCGATAGATCTGAAGGACGCGTATTTTCAAATACAGATAGCGTCACATCACAGGCGATACTTGAGATTCGCCTTCGAGGGTCAGACATACCAGTATACAGTCCTGCCTTTCGGCTTGTCCCTGGCACCTCGTACATTTACGAAATGCATGGACGCAGCGCTCGCTCCTCTCAGACTCAGAGGCATGCGAGTGCTGAACTATTTGGACGACTGGTTGATCCTAGCCCAATCACGATCTCAGCTCGTAGAGCACAGAGCCATTTTACTCGATCACCTTGAGAATCTTGGTATCACGGTCAATTGGGCGAAGAGTTCACTGAACCCCAGTCAAACGATTTCGATTACGCCTCAAAGTCGATCAGGACTGTGTCACAGCCCTGGTGCCTTGGATGGCGGACGACTGGTACCGATCAGGTGTAAGCCTGGGGACTTCCTCGAGGGTGAGGATGGTGTCGACAGACGCATCCACCTCGGGATGGGGAGCGCTGCTCGAGGGCAGACCGTTCTTCGGCCTATGGTCGGAACGAGAAAAGCTCCAACACATAAACTGCCTAGAAATACTGACAGTGCACAACGCGCTGACGCGTTTTTGTCCCCACATCAAGGACCAGCACGTCATAGTCCGTTCGGACAACATGGCTGTGGTGTCCTACATAAATCGCCATGGCGGTCTGAATTCCATATCCCTGTACAGGCTGGCGAACCGCCTCCTACTATGGGCTCAGCACAACTTACGCTCGCTGAGAGCAGTGCATGTACCTGGGCTTCAGAATGTGGGCCCAGACAGACTGTCCAGGAACAACGTTCCCCCAGGCGAATGGTCTCTACACCCACAAACAGTCCGGCTGTTGTGGGAGAGATTCGGCAAAGCGGAGGTGGACCCATTCGCGTCCCACGAAAACGCTCACTGCCCCGCGTTCTTTTCAAAGACCGACAGCGCGCTGTCCCAAAGGTGGCCGCGCTGCCCGCTATACGCTTTTCCCCCCGTCTCCCTCCTGCCACAGGTGTTGGAACGGGTCAGGAAAACAAAATGCCCAGTGCTGCTTGTAGCACCGTTCTGGAAGAACCAGGCATGGTTCCCAGTTCTGATGCAGTTAGCAGACATCGCTCCATGGCCAGTGCCGTTGAGGAGAGATCTCCTCTCGCAGGCCGGGGGCTCGATTTGGCACCCACACCCGGAACTGTGGTCCCTTCATGTGTGGGTGCTCAACGGATACCCGTTGGTCTCGCAGAGGGAGTCATGAATACCATCACTGAGGCTAGAGCGCTGTCGACCCGGCGGCTCTATGCTTTAAAGTGGTCGTTTTTTTCCGGCTGGTGTACAGCTCGGAGCCTTTCACCCCTTGAATGTGAGGTAACGGAGGTTCTCTCCTTCCTACAAGAGCTGTTGGATAAGGGCAGATCCCCTTCCACGCTCAAGGTGTATGTGGCGGCTATTTCAGCGTTCTCCGGTTCAACGCTGGGTCAGTCACTGGGAAGGAATGATTTAGTCATCCGCTTCCTCAGGGGAGCTAGGAGACTGAATCCACCCAGACCTCCTTCAGTCCCTATGTGGGACCTTTCTACGGTCCTGGCGGCCATGAAAGGTGCCCCTTTCGAGCCTATCCAGTCTATCAGCCTCAAACATTTGTCTTTCAAAACAGTGTTTTTGATGGCTCTCGCTTCAGTGAAGCGCATAGGCGATCTGCACGCGCTCTCTGTGAGCCCGACGTGCTTGGAGTTTGGTCCTAATGACTCTAAGGTCATACTCAAACCTAAGCACGGCTATGTGCCGAAATCCCTCAACACGCCTTTTCGGGCTCAGGTTATTTCCCTGGCTGCCCTGCCGGCGTCGAGTGAGGAGGGGGACTCGAGTTTTCTTTGCCCTGTTAGGGCTTTAAGAACTTATATGTCCCGCTCTGCTGCCTTCAGACAGACAGAGCAGCTCTTTGTCTCGTTCAGCGGACGTTCCAAAGGAATGGCTGTTTCGAAACAGAGTCTATCCAGATGGATAGTTGACGCCATAGCGCTGGCTTATACTGCCAAGGGCATTCAATGCCCGTTGGGAGTCAGAGCGCACTCTACGAGAGGCGTTGCCTCCTCGTGGGCTTGGTCCAGCGGGATTTCCTTACAGGATATATGTACGGCGGCAGGCTGGGCCTCTCCGTCTACATTTATCAGGTTTTATAACCTAGAGGTTCCCGCCTTACAGGCTAAGCTTTTGTCGGTGTAATCTATTTACAGGCGCAATGCGCTACCGACTATATTGGGCAGAACTGTGTAAGACCCACGTTTCCCACATTAGTGCAGGCTCCCTACCCTGTCTATGTGATGTCATATTCGCGTCTGTGGACATGTCTATATAAGGACGGAGGAAAACCCCTCCTGTCTTTAGACTCTCCCTGTGAGGTCACGTTAAGTCTGCGGACGCTACAGTATAGGGAATTAAGGTCCCCCCCCTTATTCCCTGACTCTGTGTGAGTCTATCTGGTGATTATGCACTGTATGCCTGAAATAGCTTCCGGTGATCAGTGTTTTTATCCCAGCACGCACAGCGTTTTGCAAGGGGTTCCCGTAGCGTTTTGATAAAACGCAGTACGAGAGAACTCTCGTAAGAGAACATACTCGGTTACTAACGTAACCTCGGTTCTCTCTAGAAGAGGGAACGAGTACTGCGTTCCCTGCCGTGCGTTTGGTTCACTCTGGTTCGCTTCGGCGATCAAAATCAAGTGAATCAGCCTTCTCGAGCTCCTTTTATAGAGGTAAGCCACGCCGTCTCGGCGGGAAGTGGCGAGGAGGGCGCGAAGCACCCTCATTGGCCTGACGTCACCTCAGGCCTCGCTCGATAGGCTTATGCAGTTGCCGCAGAGCAGCCAATGAGCGAACAAGCCGTCTCGCTTCAGCTGACTGCTGCTGCCGCAATGCGTTTTACATATATGAAAATTAAAGGATAATTTTTTGCTTCAGTGTTTCGTGAAAAGAGACTTTTCCCGTAGCGTTTTGATAAAACGCAGTACTCGTTCCCTCTTCTAGAGAGAACCGAGGTTACGTTAGTAACCGAGTACGTTCTCTTTCAATGTCTTTTTTTTTTCGGGACCACTGGAACTTTCCTGGGAGCATGAATCACTGGCATGACCTCAGACTTTGTCTGAATGTGATGGACTCTAGGAACTGAAGGGTTACAAATTTAAGAATCTATTTCAGATATGCTTCCTTACATAACATCATGGTGAAGAATACTGATTTTAGCATTTGAGGTTTTAATTTAGATTCCAATACAAACTGATAAAGTTTAGTAGACTGATTTCAGATGATTATTGAGTCTCCAGCAAGAGTCTCCTTTCCTGCCAGTCCTGTTTTCTCTATTGTATTTTAAATGAGTCAGATCACTGAGATTCTCACCTTTCAGCCTAAACGTTGAATCGTTAGGTTGATTGGATTAGCTGTAGGGGAGACTTTCACCTTTTGTCTTTAATGGCTCTGGGATGGCCCTTGGAACCGGAGTTCCTGGCCAGTATCAGCATTTGAATAGCTATGCTGATTCAATTGGACTGGTAGTGCTCTCAGACTAGGGTGTTACCTAAACCTGTTACATGCTTTGTTTGAATTTGTCTCCACCTTCAAAAGTCCCTCCTCCTAAAATGCCTATAAGACACCATGTACAGTTACATACTTTAGATTATGTTGGATTCCTGCAGCCACGTACAGCGTTAGTTCTCAATAAAGAATAACTTCTGTTGAACGCGATCCCAACTGTCTCCTGGTCTCTGCTTCGATGAAAGAAAACTTTCCAACAGAACACAACCCAGTCCAGTAAACAAATCCTCAAATTCACTCAGAATATCTGTTGAGGTATCTCCTTTTATTTTATACATCCTTTTGATTACACCCAACGTGTTGCACAATTCTCTAATCTCTACCCAGAATTGCACAAGCATTTTGCTTTATGATCTAAAATTGCATGGTTTACTCAAGGGCGACATCTTGTGGCCTGAATATGTCACTAGTTTACATCGTGATTTTCTCATGACAATTCTGTCAAGCTTCAAGGCATCCAGGGGCCCGTTCTTCGTACGTGGATCACTCAGTTATCTGGATTTCACTGTTGACGATTTGACATGATCCAGGATTGTTAGGTTTTTTGAAGCTCATCCCTTGGTTGCTGTCATAGCAACAGATCCGTAAGCTCAAACCTGCTCGCGGGAGAAGGCTTATATCATGTAAACAGGATTAGATTGCATATTTTTAAGCAGAGGTGATACTTAAAGTCTGTCACAGCCACTGCTACTTTCTTACAATACCTTAATGAACCAGAGACAATAATGATTTAAAATAATAATACAAATTTGAGAATAATATTATTATTTTGTGTATTCTGTCATAATATAGACACAGCCAGTTTTACTCATTGAGAGATTTATTCGTGAGAGGAAAATTACCTAATAAGTTTACTGGAGTCTTACACACAATGTAATATTAATTTAAATGGTGACAACTTTTATGGGTGTAGTTTGATGCAGTGCAGGAGATGCAGATAACTTGCAGGTAAAAAACGCTTCTGAGCAGTCAAACTTTAATTAATGCTGTGACGTAAAAACAAATCAGCTTCACAGGTAAAATTAGATGAATTGCTCATTACAACATTGAAATAAAAATGTAAAGCCTGTACAAATACTAGAAATTGTTAAATAATGGAAATAATTTAATCATATAACAAACAGTACACATTTCATTTATCAATTATAACTTATGTTGTTTTGGCTGTTTTCTTATGAAGGTCCAGAAATTCTTCACGTTTTTCGTCAGGTGTGTGATGTTCTTTTTTAATATGAGCTGCATCCAAATTCAGAGGCTACATCTTTTGAAGGACGCAGACTTCAAAGGGCACACAATATTCTAAATGTTCCGATCCAATCTGACTTTTGACCTGCATGCTGTCTGAATCATAATCATACACTGTTCGTTCGTTGGCCAGAGGAGAACTGGCCCCCCAACTGAGCCTGGTTTCTCCCAAGGTTTTTTTCTCCATTCTGTTACCTGATGAAGTTTTGGTTCCTTTGCCACTGTCGCCTCTGTCGCCTTTTGATTTTGGCTTGCTTAGTTGGGGACACTTAATATTCAACACTATTATTGAACTGCTTGCATTGACACTAGGGGTGTGACGAGACGCTTACTCCACGAGACACGACACGAGATTGGGTTCACGAGAACGAGACAAGACAAGATTTTTACACAATTTTTAAGAAATCCTCAATGATGAAATATATGAATGGAAAATAGTCTTTTATTCAACTGAAAATCACAAAATGCAAAAGAATTTAGGTGCATTTTGAAATCAACTTGTAATTAATGTTATTTTACTTCTATTTTAATGAATTCTATGCAGTAAACACTGCAAAATGTTTTGCTATAAACTCTACCGTCTGGCTTCTCCCCTGTACGATTTCACATGAGAAATCTAACTCCTTTCCACAAATCGAACATAAAAAAATAAATAAAACAGTATAAATAAAATAAATATATAAATAACAGAAATAACACTTTAAATGCAAACAGTAATTGTATCCATAGTATAAATAAAATAAATATATAAATAACAGAAATAACACTTTAAATGCAAACAGTAAGTGTATCCATAATCAAAGTACTGCTCTCTCAAAACTACAAGTTCAAACAGAAACAAATTTTTTCTTCAAGCATGAAAAAGAGATAAATTAACTACACCATGTGCGATAATATTGTTTAATATTGCGATGTCGATATGACTTGCGATAAATATTCAAATGTGAATGTTAGCTATACTGTTCCCATGTCTTAGTGCTTTAATAGGTTCTTTGCGTGATAGGTCAAATGTTACCTGCCTGGTTCAGATTACACGATTTTAGCGCGATTTTGGCACGATCCGTTTGACTAGGGCGTCGGGACGCAAGATTCAATCGTTTCATTTCGTATAGCGTGTCATAGTGGGCGACAACCTACGCGTCTGCGATGCTTCACGACAGAAAGACTAGCATGTTTCATTTTTTAACGGTCCTCCACGACGGGTTGAGTATGTGAGCGAGAGTGAGTGTGAGCGTGTGTGTGTGTGTGTGCGCGCGCGCGCCAGTGAGCGAGTGTGTGTGCGCGCGAGTGAGCGTGCGTGTGTGTGTGCGGAGTCGCCGAAATCCCAGATTTTCCACCACAGAAAATGGCCTCATATCAGCTGCAATGAAAACGCAGATGTCTCTCGTTATTGCCGTGGCTCTTGCACTTGACGGTGGAAGAGATGCAAAGGCATTTAGAGTTGTTTGCCCTTTTAATGTTTTCGTCACAGGTGCAGCTAGTTTTAGTAGAGAGCTGTGGTGGTTCTGTATGTGTTTTTGCATAGTGCTCGTGTTAGCCGCGGCGTACGGCATTGTTTTCTTACAATGTTTACATATTGTGTTTGTCTTGTCTGTCACTCTTTTATGGAAGCAGATTAGTCTCAAATATAAATCACGCAAAAAACATGATTCACAAATGCATAGACAATTTCACATGCATGAAACCTAATTCACGTACACACAAAAAAAATCACGTGCGTGAAAAAAATATATATTCACAAAAAGCAATTCACATATGCAAAATAAAATTATATAATCATGAAATACATTTCACAAATGCAAAACACAATTCGTAGATATACAACTGTGCACAAAAACCTTTGAATGTTTAAAATGTACGAGTGTATCCTTCCCAGACAGCAAACTGACTACGAAACGCATCCGCCGCGGAGGTACAGTGAACTCCGGAACGGATCCAGAAAGCGGATCCGAAACTGCGTCCACTTGCACACCGCGGCGGATACGCCCCGGTGGCGGCTCGCGGATCCGGTCCGACACCGCTGCGGTCCCTTTGCGGATCCGTGCATAAATGGATACATCCGCCCCGGCTTCGCTTTGGATCCGCGATTGAGCCGCATATCCGCTCCGGGTCCGTTTTGGACCCGTTCATATGAGCATCGTATCCAGCCCGGGTCCGTTTTGGACCCGTTCATAAAATTCCGACTGCAATGCCACTTTTTTCCCCACACTGCCTGATAACATCCTCCTCATCCAAAATTAATGCAATGAATCCAGTGTATGAACGTGATTGCACTGCGCCTTGTTAAAGATGTCAGGAGGAGAAGGCTGTGAAATCAGCTTGACGTGGCTATATGTGGGTTTTGGTATGATTACATTAGGCTGCATTGCATTACGTTTGGCTGACGCATTTTTAACATGGTAGCCTACAGTTTGCATTTTAAGGCAATTCTCTCAACAATTATATATATATATTAAAAAGGTAGAGTACAATAAGAATAAGTGCATCAGTGTCGAGTGCTGTTCTTAAACAGTCGAGTGTCAGTTCTAAGTGCTAGGATCAGCAAGACTAGTTGTAAGTAGTGCTACGAGAGGAGATGTTCTCTGATTATAAATGGGCTACAGGCCAATGGAATTTGTAAAGGGCATGGTCTCTGAATTGGAAAACAATGTGTAGCCTGCGACAGACTATTTAAATTAAAACAAACAATTTGAAAGAAATAAAACATTTTATTTAACAAAAGAACACATAAACATAACAAAAGAACACATACAAATAAGTAGCCTAATCTTCGGCCTCAGCCTGGTTAGACCGGTTAGTCAGGCGCCTCCTCGCCGCACCACGGTCTGCAGCCAAATTGAACCATCTTATGGCATACCGTTGAATGTCTGAGGCTGTGGCTGTACGACACAAACCATTTGCACGTACAGCACCTGTAAGCACAAAATGAGTTTTTAAATTCAGTATTTGGTAGGCTACTTATGACTTAAGCCCGGGCTGCCCAGTTATTGGCTGGAATTAATCAGTGTTGCCAGATTGGCATCTTTTGACTTCGTCGGCTGGGGAAAATAAGCCGGTGTTATTTTAACACCGGCTTAGGCGGGCAGATAAAGTTAAATTGTAGGGCAGATTTGAGTTCAATTGTTTATCTGTGACAGAATCATTGTTGGGGCGGATTTTTTGCTGAAGGGGGCGGGTTTTCGATCATGATTGGGTGGAAATCACTCAACCCAATCTGGCAACACCATTTACAGTCGACCCCAGGCGCGCACAATCTCAGCACGACGGACACGTGGAGCCTCAGCGGATTTTCTACAACATCACATAAAGGTATGCTCCCCTATTATTTTGTTTAGATAACCGCGCTAAGTTTTGCTGATTTACGTTACAAGCAAAAGTTTTTGTCGTTAACATGGTACAGAGATGGTTGCAGTGGGTCGTCAGTATTCAATGATCTGTGGTAACGCTATGCTAACAGGTGTAGTGAGCTTGTATTCGTCTGAAATGGAACTTAGCTAACTGCTGTACCATATTGCATACAATTAAAGCTAACGTTACTACTTACCAATACAACTGCTCATTTTAATACTGGGCTAGCTGCTAATGTTACAAAATAGAGCCCTCTTGCTATTTAGTGGTAAGTTAAGTTGCTTTGGCTATATATTCTCTATGCCGTAATGGTACAGTAGCCAAGCTAACTGTGTGTGTGTTTTAACCCTAGATACTTCTTAGCCTACACTGGGGAAGACGGTAAAAGTGACATGACCACAGGACGTAAGTACCACAACATACACATGTTCAAATTACTGTGTGATATGCTTTAAGAACTATAATGCAACTTTAACCTGTTAAGCTGCAACCCCACTTTTGAAAAATCCCCAGAAATGACATACCCAAACTGAAACAGATACAGTTCATGAACCCTTTGTACTAAAAGCACAAGTATGATCTCGTTTGAAAGCTGACACCTGGCAGTTTATTGTAAATGTAGAATTAATTATTGTCATAATGACAAAAATTGTTATAAATAGCTTCAAAGTTTTGTAAAGTTATTAAAAATTAATTTTTATGAAACATCCTCATGAAAATAAAATTGAAGTTGGCACTGTAGCAATCTAGAAATGCACTACAGCTAAAGCCACGTCTAAACATTTTATGTTTAAAATCTGAAGATAATAAGTCCAAAACTCTGTATTTAGTTAAATGTTTTTCAAGACCATGTCAAATGACTTTATTTTGATTTGACGCTAAAATGCTACTGATGTTTATTGTCATCTTCTAAGCATCTATCCAGTATATTGTCTCTATTGTTTTGTCGTGCAAACGAGCCCCATTCAGTCTCAGTCTCCCCCTGCACACATTCACACTTCTCCAGCCTGGTTATGGCTCTAAATATGCATTTCTTTTGTCTGCATTATAGTTACTAACGACTGGCTATTCACAGGCTATTCATAGGGTTTCAGTCCCTAATTTCTTTTCTCAAAGTTCACCTCACATTTTAAACTGTATCAAATGCATTTCTTGAATAAAGAAACATTTCAGTAAGCATTCAAAAAATAATAAAAGTATAACTTCTAGGTAGCAGGTGCACCTAGGGCTAGCTAGCATGTTAGCTTAGCACACCATCAATACACGACAATTTATGAGATTAAAACCATGTTTGTGCTCCAAACTTACTTTATAACGCAAGTGGAGTATTTTAAATAATCTTCTGTGATCTAATTTGGCTTCAGATAAAAAAATCAGACAGAAAATATACTATTGGATAGTGTTCTGCACATTGATAGTCTATATAGATTAGCATTACATTATAAATATAATCTATTATTATGAAAATACCTGGCATGGCTTGAAAAACACAGGTAACTCAAATATCATTGCAATCATGTTTATTGTCTTCAAAACATCTTTATCTGCATGTTACAGCGCGATCTCTGTAGCTTTGTGTGTATCAGTGGCGTCCTGGAATGTCACATGATCATGGCTCTTCTTCATGTTCCATAAATGGACTATTATTGTGCATAATAGCGCCCTCAGGCTATTGGTATGAATTGAAAACACAATATCAGAGTACCAAACGCTCATAAAGATAACATCGACGCATTTGGGTATAAATTCAATAAATATTATTCCTGTCTATAGAAATATGATGTAAATCTATGAGAATCTATTAATATTTCTCCAAATCTGCACATTTTTGAGCTAAAGCCCTGAGGGACGTTGTTTTGTGTATCGCTGTCATGACGACAGCACAGAGTTTTTTATGAATGAAAGCGGCTGACACGCATAATTATAAAGGGGGTGGGGACGACACGAGCCTCGGTAGGACACGAGCACGCAGCTGTGTGTGGGAGCCGTTACACTTCCCTTCCCTGCTGCTGAATACTTAAAGTGACTTACGGTACAGCAGTGTCTTTGACGACATGTGACCGAATGCCCTCTTGCCGTTTGCCCCCTTCCAGCTTATGGTCTTGGCCACTTCTTCAGTGAACATCCGAGAGAGGATGTTCCACGCCACTCTCTTCACATCTTGGCCACCGATCAGATATTCGGATAGATGAAACCGTTGATCAGACTGGTAGCACTTGAACGAACTGTAAGCTGAAACAGAACACACACACACACACACACACAGTCTCTTAATATGATATTAAATAATTATCTGAAACAACATTACATGGGGAGGTGGTTGAAAATATATTTGTCATGATGTAAACCAAAATAAACTCAACCTAACCAAACCAGTGTACAGTATTAAATGCTGTAGTGGGGAGTCTGGGGACCAGTGTCAGTATTTGACTAAATATCTGGCTAAATCAAGTTGGAAAAGTATTAAATCTTACTTTACTCAGATATTCGGATAGATGAAACCGTTGATCAGACTGGTAGCACTTGAACAAACTGTAAGCTAAAACAGAAAACACACACACACACACGCACACACACACACACACACACACAGTCTCTTAATATGATATTAAATAATTATCTGAAACAACATTACATGGGGAGGTGGTTGAAAATATATTTGTCATGATGTAAACCAAAATAAACTCAACCTAACCAAACCAGTGTACAGTGTTAAATGCTGTAGTGGGGACCAGTGTCAGTATTTGACTAAATATCTGGCTAAATCAAGTTGGAAAAGTATTAAATCTTACTTTACTCAGATATTGGGGAGGTGGTTGAAAATATATTTAGGCGGTCTCTGACGTGCCAGGGCGGGAAGTGCCCTGATTGGCTGAAGCGTCTGAGCCGCCTCGCCATAGGTTCGTGCAGCATTTGCTGCAGCACAGCCAATGACCGCTCTAGACCGCAACTTTACTGCGTCACAAAAAAAATTGACTTCAATATTCTCGAGAAAAGGAGTTTTCCCGCCGTAATACGAGACCTCTCGGAACACAAATTTAATTGAGAAAGGTCATAACACTTGTATATTGTTACTGTTAGTCTAACTGATTTTATTGTTCTCATTTGTAAGTCGCTTTGAATAAAAGCGTCTGCTATATGAATAAATGTAATTAATATAAAAGTCATTAGGTGTCCTTCCGCTGTTTATGAAAAGTCATAAAGTCGTAATTACACGACTCTGCAGAGCTGTCTGCTCTAACGTTACTGAACTCAAGCGAAATGTCATCCGCTCCCTCGAGCAACTAACGTTAACAGTGACAAGACGTCGTCACTCGCCAAGTTATGGCAACCAAATAACAACAATATATTGTATATAATATATTATAATATATATAATATATTTGCCTATAGGGAAAGTGACAAACAGCGACGAAAGCCGTGACATGAAATCCGCACTCACGGGTCCCGTGAAATATGACAGCTAACGTACAGCTTATTGGAAAATACATAGCATTGTGGACACTGAATTTGATTAATTTAACTTAACGTTACTGTTTATTAGACCCCAGACGACACAAGAAATGTTTATGTTCACAAGGTATGGTTTCAATGTAACTTAGACGGTATAACTAGCAGAAGCCCGCACTTTTGAGTTTGACGTTCAAATAGGCGGCATAGTTGTCTGAACCGACTCAAACAGTGATTAAAATGCCGTAACTTAATTTTCATTATATAAGAGGATGGCAGACACACACACATGAGACCAAAATTGGCAAAATACAAACTTAATAATGCACAGCTAGCTAGAAGCTAACGTTAGCGCTAAACCATTAAGTGAACATTCTAAAGTTGTCCTAATATTACAATCATTACAATCATTAGTATACAGTGATTTAAAAACCAATGTTTACTGTGAATGTCGCAATATATCAATAAATCAATATACTTACTCAAAAGAGGGTTCAACACAACCGTGTCACAGCAAACATATTTCTCGACTGATATATCGGCTCTTGGTGACGTGCTGTAGTCCAACCGTTGCAGTAAAAGGCGCGTCCGAAGTGCGGATCCGTATGTGATTCGTTCTGGGTCCGCCGATTAAAACCGCAGGCGGGGCCGATCCTGGAGGCGGGGCTGATCCTGTTAGCGCAGCGAAAACGAATCTGACAGTCAGGCGGATCTGGCGGCTTGAGGGCGGGTCCGCCACGGACTCCTTTGCTGTGTGGGTTGCATTTGAATGTGCAAATCGTCATTCACGTACGAATCGCCTTAGATATGTGTGTGTGTGTGTGTTTTTGAGACTTTCCTGGCAGCATAACACTCGTAACACAGAGCAGTCGTACTCTTTAGCCAATCAGATTTAAGCTTATCAATCGACCAATCAGTATCACGTGAGGGCGGGCCTACCTACATGTTACGTCATCAGCTTTCGACCAGTTCATGGCTGAGCAGAGGTAAGTGCAGTTAATCGTTCATTTCTGTGTTAACTGAAGTTAAAGAAGTTTGAGATCAGTTGAAGCAATAGTTTATGAACTATTAACTGATGTAAGCAAGTGTTGTTGTAATCAGATGTCCCATATTGTGTCAAAAATGAAGAAGAATGATGCTTGTTTTGTTGTATTTTAGCTGAAGGTACAGACAGCTCTCACAGCTACAATCACGCTAATGATTGCAAAACAATCATCTGTGGTCAATACCCATCGAGATTGTTCTTTAAATAGTGAATAAACCTATTTTAATGAGCAGCCAGTGTTTTTTGCCATTTGTGTATGATGTTAAATTATTATTAACACTTGTTTCCCTGCATTTTTCAGGATTACTCACCTTTGGTGTGACATCTGGATAGCAGTCACGAACATCTTAATTCATGTTGTTTCTTTATTCTCTTTTATACTTTTTTTTTTTTGTATTTATGTCTTAATTGGTAACACTTTATTAAAACGTTTCATTAGTTAACATGAACTAATAATGAACTGCACGTGAACAGCCTTTATTATTTTTTGTTAATGTTAACATTTACTAATACTTCATTAAAATCTTGTTAACATTAGTAAATGCACTGTAAACTAACAATGAACAGCTGTATTTTTAACTAACGTTAACAAAGATTAACAAACACAGCAACAAATGTATTGCTCATGGTTATTTAATACATGAACTAATGTTAACTTAGTTATTGTACCTTATTGTAGAGTGTTACCAATATATTCAACATGCATTTCCTTATGCTGTATTGTAATGTCAAGGTTTTTAAATAAGGTTTTTTATTGTCATCTTAAGGTCTCACAGGACAATATTGTGAAGCATTAATTTTACTTTGCCTAGTAAAATAGGCAAATCTGATTTTATGCTGATAAGACAAAGGTACTTATCATAGAGAGGCAATTAAGATTATGCGACTAAGATTACTCAGTAAACTCTATTCAAATATCATCACTTAATTTCCCACATCCTCTGTCTGCACCTCTTGTACTATAGGGTTTTAGTACTTTAAATATCAGGACAAAATCTTATATGTCCTAACAGAGAGGTCTACTGATGACCGGACTGAACACAATTCATTTTTTAACTTTTCACTTGATGTATTGCACTTATATTTATATACTTTAAAAGCAAAGTACACTCTGACTGGATCTCACAACTCCTGAAGAGACGTATATTTCTCTGTACTGAATATTGTGCTTCACAGTTTAGACTGTCAGTTCATGATCTTCATATGTAACAGGAACATTAATCATGATCAAGTCATTTTATATATTTTATTCCCAACGGATTCGGAAACTTTCAAATTAATAAAACGTGTACATCAAATTGAACTATGTCTGAATCTTTTAATTCTTACAAGAACATTTAATAATGCATGCATAGCAAGGCTTTATTCCTAAAGCGTGTACATATAGTCCGCAGGAGACAAATTAATACAGTAACAATGCATCACTTTCAACCACTTGTTGAAACAACTGTCAAAATGGATGGCTTGCAACATGACTGTTTTCAAAGAATTACAGTAGAAATGGTAAGATCACAGTACTGGTTGTCTGCAACTTCATACATCATCTGTCTTGGAAATCTGAAACAATAAAACTACATAATATATGCAGATCAAAACATGTCTCCTATATATGCACGTCATTACATACATTATCATCAGTTGAATGTGTGGTGGACAGGACATGAAAATCCATCAATACTAAAAATAAATGTTTATATTCACATGTGGACTAAACAGCAGTTAATAAACTATTGCTTCAACTGATCTCTAACTTCTAAACACAGAAATGAACGATTAACTGCACTTACCTCTGCTCAGCCATGAACTGGTCGAAAGCTGATGACGTAACATGTAGGTAGGCCCGCCCTCACGTGATACTGATTGGTCGATTGATAAGCTTAAATCTGATTGGCTAAAGAGTATGACTGCTCTGTGTTACGAGTGTTATGCTGCCAGGAAAGTCTCAAAAACACACACACACATATCTAAGGCAATTCGTACGTGAATGACGATTTGCACATTCAAATGCAAAGGATACACTCGTACATTTTAAACATTCAAAGGTTTTTGTGCACAGTTGTATATCTACGAATTATGTTTTGCATTTGTGAAATGTATTTTATGAGTATATCATTTTATTTTGCGCATGTGAATTGCTTTTTGTGAATATATTTTTTTTTTTCACGCACGTGGATTTTTTTTGTGTGTACGTGAATTAGGTTTCATGCATGTGAAATTGTCTACGCATTTGTGAATCATGTTTTTTGCGTGATTTATATTTGAGACTAATCTGCCTCCATACCTCTTTCGTCGTTTATTATTTCCGCAGGAAAACCAAAATGTTGCCACACAAATGATTTAAAAGTGGCAGGGGCATCTTCAATACTAATTTCACCCTCACGCTCCATCACGCTGACATCACAACAACTCACGAGACAACTTTTCACCTCGACGAGAAATCTCGTCGCGTTTTAATCTCGTCACACCCCTAATTGACACCATTACATGAGAAGTGAACTGAGCTGGATGATGACATCACTGTTTTCTTCAGAGCGGCTATACATATATATAAATGAACTAAATTAATAACCTTTTATAACAAAAAGATAATATAACAATTATCCATCACTAAACTTACTTAAGCTGGACTATGACACTATTTTCTTCTAGACCTGCTGTACAGCAGAAACAAACTGTGTTGCATTATTTTCCCGTTATCACTGTAAAGCTGCTTTGAAACTATCTGTATTGTAAAAAATGCTATATAAATAAAGGTGACTTGGACACCGAAGGTTCATTAATTAACATTAGTTAACTTCATTAGTTAACATAAACTAATAATGATCAATACTTCTACAGTATTTATTAATCTTAAAGTTAATGTTAATTTCAACATTTACTAATACATTATTAAAATCAAATGCGTCGCTCCTGCTCTCCATACTCCTGCTTCCTTGCTGCCTCCCGGGCATCCATTTTCGCCATATGGGCTCGAAACAGGCCAGTCAAATCACCTAATGATGGTTCTCTACTTGCCATCTCCTTATCCCCATCAACCACTCCTTCCTCTATAGGCCTCTCCTCATCCCTTTCTTCTCGCTCAGCTGGAGCAAGCTTTGGAGCTCCTTTCTTTGGCGGTCGACTCATAACTCCTCAAAAATATAATTAAACAGGAGGAGAAGGGGGAAAAAAAACCTGTGTCCTCTACTGGCTTATCCCACCGCTGCCACCAATAAAGCCAAGTAGTAAGGCACAAGAACACAGAATTTCCAACAAAAAATGGGTTTTATTTTACCACAAAATAAGAAAAAGTCACAATTAAGGAATACAAAATAAATCAACTTGTTCTAACAAATAATCTAGCTAGACTTAAATAAACTAGGTCAACAAAACAAGTTTTAACTCATGTATATAGTGGAATGTATGCGAGGGGAATGGATGCATTGTGAATGAATGAATGCGGGTTACCCTTATCAATGTGTGACCACAGGTTTGGCCATCATACACCCCCTCCCTTCAGGCATCTCGTGGATACAACGAGAGAAGTAGTCAGCGGTCACATTGGACTTGCCGGGAACATGCTGGACTGTAAACCGGAAAGGCTGCATAGCCAGATACCACTGTGTTATTCTCCTATTGGTATCTTTCATCTTTTCCAACCACTGGAGAGCTTTATGGTCCATTGAACTCCCTTCCCAGTAGGTAATATCTCAAGAGTCTAGGGCCCATTTAACTGCCAAACACTCTTTCTCTATTGTAGAATAGCGAACTTCCCTTGGAAAGAGTTTGCGGCTAATGAAAGCCAGAGGCCGTCGGTCACCTGGTGGTCCCTGTAGCAGCACAGCCCCTATGCCCCTCTCAGAGGCATCCGTCTGCACAACAAATTCTCGATCAAAGTCTGGACTGTAAAGTACTGCATTTTCTCTTAATGCCCAGTCCCTCCAGGATTTCGGGGGCCTTTTTTGTGATTGTTGCGGACTAAAATGCCTGATGTTGCGACCGCTTTTCTAAAAAGTTGCGATGTTCTTCGACATTTGTTTTTATAGGTTAAAACAGCAAAGGTAGATAGATTTTTACTTAAAGTGCTCATATTATGCTTTTTGGCTTTTTCCCTTTCCTTTATTGTGTTATACAGTGAGGAAAATAAGTATTTGAACACCCTGCTATTTTGCAAGTTCTCCCACTTGGAAATCATGGAGGGGTCTGAAATTGTCATCGTAGGTGCATGTCCACTGTGAGAGACATAATCTAAAAAAAAAAATTCCAGAAATCACAATATATGATTTTTTAATTATTTATTTGTATGATACAGCTGCAAATAAGTATTTGAACACCTGTCTATCAGCTAGAATTCTGACCCTCAAAGACCTGTTAGTCTGCCTTTAAAATGTCCACCTCCACTCCATTTATTATCCTAAATTAGATGCACCTGTTTGAGGTCGTTAGCTGCATAAAGACACCTGTCCACCCCATACAATCAGTAAGAATCCAACTACTAACATGGCCAAGACCAAAGAGCTGTCCAAAGACACTAGAGACAAAATTGTACACCTCCACAAGGCTGGAAAGGGCTACGGGGAAATTGCCGAGCAGCTTGGTGAAAAAAGGTCCACTGTTGGAGCAATCATTAGAAAATGGAAGAAGCTAAACATGACTGTCAATCTCCCTCGGACTGGGGCTCCATGCAAGATCTCACCTCGTGGGGTCTCAATGATTCTAAGAAAGGTGAGAAATCAGCCCAGAACTACACGGGAGGAGCTGGTCAATGACCTGAAAAGAGCTGGGACCACCGTTTCCAAGGTTACTGTTGGTAATACACCAAGACGTCATGGTTTGAAATCATGCATGGCACGGAAGGTTCCCCTGCTTAAACCAGCACATGTCAAGGCCCGTCTTAAGTTTGCCAATGACCATTTGGATGATCCAGAGGAGTCATGGGAGAAAGTCATGTGGTCAGATGAGACCAAAATAGAACTTTTTGGTCATAATTCCACTAAACGTGTTTGGAGGAAGAAGAATGATGAGTACCATCCCAAGAACACCATCCCTACTGTGAAGCATGGGGGTGGTAGCATCATGCTTTGGGGGTGTTTTTCTGCACATGGGACAGGGCGACTGCACTGTATTAAGGAGAGGATGACCGGGGCCATGTATTGCGAGATTTTGGGGAACAACCTCCTTCCCTCAGTTAGAGCATTGAAGATGGGTCGAGGCTGGGTCTTCCAACATGACAATGACCCGAAGCACACAGCCAGGATAACCAAGGAGTGACTCTGTAAGAAGCATATCAAGGTTCTGGCGTGGCCTAGCCAGTCTTCAGACCTAAACCCAATAGAGAATCTTTGGAGGGAGCTCAAACTCCGTGTTTCTCAGCGACAGCCCAGAAACCTGACTGATCTAGAGAAGATCTGTGTGGAGGAGTCGGCCAAAATCTCTCCTGCAGTGTGTGCAAACCTGGTGAAAAACTACAGGAAACGTTTGACCTCTGTAGTTGCAAACAAAGGCTACTGTACCAAATATTAACATTGATTTTCTCAGGTGTTCAAATACTTATTTGCAGCTGTATCATACAAATAAATAGTTAAAAAATCATACATTGTGATTTCTGGATTTTTTTTTTCAGATTATGTCTCTCACAGTGGACATGCACCTACGATGACAATTTCAGACCCCTCCATGATTTCTAAGTGAGAGAACTTGCAAAATAGCAGGGTGTTCAAATACTTATTTTCCTCACTGTATATCTTTTTTTGTGCATGTTATAGGTTTACAAAGTGAAAAAGGCCAAAGTCCATCCCAAAGGGACTTACTATGTGTCCCACAGAAAACACTGTTCACCATCTGCTCTATTGTAGTCCAGCCTTTACTTCAGAGACAAACGTGCTCACTTTGTAACACACATTATAATGCTCACCTAGCAGCTAGCATGGAACACCCTCATTAGTTGAATCATTAAATCATTAAAAATTAAAAAGGATATTGATCTAATGAGAACAAAACCACTAACTAACCTTTAGTAACCTTATAAAAAGGCAAAACAAACGGTTTAAGACACAGCAAAATCTAACTAAGCTGTATTTTTAAACAAGATCTGCACCTGCAAAAATGTAAATGTGCAGAACCTCACAAACATTAAGCAGCATTTATGTTGAAAGATGCCAATACTTATAAAGTGCAAAATACAGTTTTCTTAGGAATACCCACAAAAGTTAAATGGTGGAAAAATCAAAAGTTTAAGTGCACAGCCCTTTACAGTAAACACAGTACAGGCCTAGTACCATTTCATAATTTTGATACTTTCATCCAACTAATCAAAAATAATCTTTGCTTTAATGAAACATAATAATTTCATTTATTTCTGCAGATATGGATAACAAAATAATGCTGAAGCCTGCATTCTTCTGAGTACCATAACATAACACTGATACCACTATGGATCAACAAATATGCAGGGCAAAACTGTTTTTGTATCAGTATGCAGTAAATGTAAAGAAAACAACAAATTACACTGACCCTGTTCAAAAACTAAAGTGCTGTCAGGAATCAGAACAACACAAACAGGTAAAGTTTGCAATGGTGTTTATTAAGCACTGAGGAACAGTCACGGCAGGTAAGTAGACGAGTAGTAGTAATTTTGGAATGAGGCAAGGGATGAAAGTAGATCTGACAAAGTCTCTTATCTGTTACAGGTTGGTAGATGAAGGTTGAACGGAAGAAGTCAGGCGGGCTGAAGAAGGCTGGCAGATGAAGACTGAAGATTCGGTGGACAGGCTGAGTAATCCGAAGATGCAGGTGAGTATACGAAGCAGGTAAGTGATTACGTCTTCGTCTCAAGTTGAGTGAGTCAGAATGTCGATGTAGAATCAACGAGACCTGACAACTGAATGAGGGAACTGGTGGTGTATTTAAACAGTGAGTGAAGTGACAGGAGATTGGCGACAGGTGATGATGACAGGTGCAGGTGATCAGAACTCAGGGGATGCTGAACGAGTGGGCGGAGAGTAGAGGTCTGGCGCTGACGCTGATGCAACCGGGACAGTACCCCCTCCTCCACGGCCAGCTCCTGAGGGCGGAAATGACCGACGACGGGGATGACCACAACCTCTCGGCGCCGGACGACTGGGATGAGCTGAGTGAAAGTCCTGTAAGAGTGTAGGGTCGAGTATGTCATCACGGTGAACCCAGCATCTCTCCTCGGGGCCAAAACCTTCCCAGTCCACAAGATATTCTAGTTGGCCGCCCCGTCGCCGGGAGTCGAGAATGTCCAGGACACGATAGATGTTCTCATCTGCGGGGTCCACAGGAGGAGGAGGTACGTCATCAGCACCAGACCCTGGGGAAGGAGGAAAGAGAGGATCAATGTAAGGTTTGAGCAGAGAGACATGGAATGAAGGTGAGATGCGGTAGTGTGAGGGGAGTGATAACCGGTAGGTGACTTCGTTGATCTGCCTCTGTATCGCGAACGGACCGATGTATTTGGGACTCAGCTTGCGGCATCTCGGAGGTATTCCAGGTTACGGTGATCGGTAATGACATCAAAAGGGTGTTTAGCTCCCTCCAGCCAGTGTCTCCATTCCTCAAGAGCGAGTTTGATCGCTAGAAGTTCCCGGTTGCCGATGTCATAATTCTGCTCCGCCGGGGACATCTTCTTGGAGAAGAAGGCACATGGATGGAGTCGAGGAGGCTTCCCCTGCCGCTGTGATAGGACCGCTCCTACCCCGGTGCAGGACGCGTCCACCTCGACGAGGAATGGAAGATCAGGGTTGGGATGGACGAAGGTAGGAGCGGAGCCAAAAGAGAGTTTCAGTAATGGCTTCGGTGGTCAAGGACAGAGACTTGGCCCCTTTTTTCAGAAGAGAGGTGATGGGTGCACTGATCTGACTGTAACCTTGAATGAATCTTCGGTAGAAGTTCGCGAAGCCCAAGAAACGTTGAAGTTCCTTTATGTTGGAGGGTAGTGGCCAGTTGGTGACGGCATCCACCTTCCTCTGGTCCATGGTGATCCCGTAAGGAGTGATCACATACCCCAGGAAGTGGATAGTTTTTTGATGAAACTCACATTTCTCCAGTTTCAGATACAGCTGGTGTTCACGCAGACGTTGAAAGACAGACTGGACATGATGGTGGTGCTCAGACAGGTTGGTAGAGTATATGAGAATATCGTCTATATAGATGATGACAAATTGGTACAGGAAGTCTCTGAAGATCTCGTTCATGAACCCCTGAAATACTGCAGGAGCGTTGGACAACCCGAAGGGCATGACCCTATATTCGTAGTGGCCTGCAGGGGTGATGAACCCAGTCTTCCACTCATCTACCTTTCTGATCCTTACCAAATTGTAGGCACTGCGGAGATCCAATTTTGTGAAGATCTGAGCACCACGGAGTTGCTCCAGGGCGACTGGAACCAGAGGAAGGGGATACCGATATTTAACCGTGGAGTTATTGAGGGTCCGGTAGTCGATACAGGGGCGCAAGCCTCCATCCTTCTTGCCTACAAAAAAGAAACTGGAAGCGGCAGGGGACGTAGATGGCTGGATGTAGTCTTGACGGAGAGCCTCCTCAATATACTCCTCCATGGCCTTCTGTTCCGGGATGGACAGTGGATATATCTTACCACGAGGAACTTAGGAACTTCCCGGACTGGGAATGAAGAAGAGTGAAGAGTTTTCTTGACCTGAGACAGACAGTGTAAAAAGCAGTCACTTCCCCATTGACGAACCTCTCCCGTAGACCAGCAGATGTTCGGGGAATGCAGTTCCAGCCACGGGCGTCCCAGGATGATATCTGCCGTAGAACCCTCCAGCACCAGAAACGACAACTCCTCTTGATGAAGACAACCGATTTTCATGGTTATGAAGGGATTGCTGTGACATATCTTCCCACGACCGAGCGGTTTACCGAGGATGGACTGAACCAGAAGAGTCTGTGGAATGGGTCTTCGGCGGGTTTGTAGTTTTTGAAGAGTGGAGAGAGAAATAAAATTACCAGCGGACCCAGAGTCAATTAACGCTTGCGCTGAAAGAGATCGTTGAAGGTAAGTGATCTGAACAGTAGTGTATTTCATTTGTGAAATGGGTGTATGAAGACGTACTGTACTCACCGCCGGTCATGGGGGACGTACTGGACAGGAGATGAGCAGGTGACCAGCGAATCCACAGTAGAGACACAAGTTATTGTTAATGGGATGCTGGCGTTCAACAGAGGATATATGCGTTGAGCTGATATCCGTGGATTCTAGTGCTGAAGGGCTGACAGTGGTCGAAGGTCGAGGAGGAGGCAGTGCAGGATGATCGAGCTGACAAGCGGTGCGCCGTTGGTCCACACGGATGGAACGTTGAATGAGATTTTCTAAACCAATGATGTCATCATGAATGGTTAGCTGTAAACGAATCTCAGGCTCTAAACCTTGACGGTAAGCCGTAATAAGAGCCGGTTCATTCCATCCGCTGGAAGCTGCCAGGGTGCGAAATTGTAATGCATACGAGGAAACCGATGTTTTGCCTTGTCGTAAGCGAAATAATTGATCATGGATAGACAGTGAATTGGAGACTGGTGAAAACACTTCCCGGAAATGGCTGATGAAATTATTGAGAGTTTGAGTTACAATACCTTTTGCATCCCAAAGCGCCCGCGCCCAGAGCAGAGCACGTCCGTTGAGAAGGGAGACGAAAAAAAACGACCTTCGCTCTCTCTGAGGCAAATTGAGAAGCATTCATCTCCATGTACAGCTCGAATTGCAGGAGAAATCCGCTGCACTCCCCCTCCTTGCCTGAGAAGGGCGCTGGCCGGGCCATGGGACTGACAGAGGCAGATGAAGAAGCATTGATGGCGGATGGTGGTGGAATGGCGTGAGAGGCAGCGGCGATCGGGATTGGGGCTGAAGTTTCCTCTTCGCCGTGAACTGTTGGTTCGTGCATGTTGGTCAGGTCTTCTGTCAGGAATCAGAACAACACAAACAGGTAAAGTTTGCAATGGTGTTTATTAATTCACTGGTCAGTCACGGCAGGTAAGTAGACGAGTAGTAGTAATTTTGGAATGAGGCAAGGGATGAAAGTAGATCTGACAAAGTCTCTTATCTGTTACAGGTTGGTAGATGAAGGTTGAACGGAAGAAGTCAGACGGGCTGAAGAAGGCTGGTAGGTGAAGACTGAAGATTCGGTGGACAGGCTGAGTAATCCGAAGATGCAGGTGAGTATACGAAGCAGGTAAGTGATTACGTCTTCGTCTCAAGTTGAGTGAGTCAGAATGTCGATGTAGAATAAACGAGACCTGACAACTGAATGAGGGAACTGGTGGTGTATTAAAACAGTGAGTGAAGTGACAGGAGATTGGTGACAGGTGATGATGACAGGTGCAGGTGATCAGAACTCAGGGGATGCTGAACGAGTGGGCGGAGAGTAGAGGTCTGGCGCTGATGCTGATGCATCCGTGACAAGTGCATAGATAACTTCACAGCATTTATGTTTCAATATGCTGTAACAAATCTAGCTCAAATGATATAGGGAATCAATAATGATGAATCGGGGTTATGATTCATTTACTTCGCATACAGAGTTAATAAAATTATTGAAGCTGAAAAATAGATCAATTGTATATATCAATAACCCATTACAATGAATTATAATTTAATCATTAATATATCAACCGTCCATTCTTCAGATCAATTATCAGAATAACTTTTAATGGAAATTAATGTAATTATCAAACAGTTGTTTGTCCAGCAAACGGCCGTAAGATTAACCCATCAATTTCTCAACAAAAATTATCTCTTTCTTATAATTCGAAGAAGGCTATTTTCTGGCCACGAAAATCACCTTCCTGTTCTTATAAAATTTAGGTTACTGAAATGGTAACAAATTGTAAAGCTTTGTAGCTTTAGATCGTAACGCTTCAGGGACTTTGAAATGTTGAGCAAACAGAAGCAATAAGGGATATATGGTTTTAATAAATGAAACTACGAATACAGAATACTACAATTCACACGGAATACATACAGAGTGCAACCAGTAAAACAATACAAGACAATGAATAACGAATGAGAGTGAGAGAGGATGAGAGAGTGAGAGAGGATGAGAGAGTGAGAGAGGATGAGCGAGAGAAAGTGAAAGCAAAATGTCAGGATGGCAATTTTCACAGTTAACTTTGAGAGACACCAATATTAGAATACCCAAAAGGGAAGTAAACACAGCCTTAGATTTCAAATGAAGGTGATACTTGCCTTAAAGTCTTGGTGTGACTGCGAGAGCAGCGTGCGTGTGTCCCTTTTGGAGCTGGGCGTTCTTCTTGTACTTCTGGAGCAAACGGAGTTCGCGGGAAGTTTAAAAAGTCTACTCAAAGTTAAAGTTGCCGGCTACGCTGACTTGAAAAGTCAGAAGACGAAAATAAAGACAAAGATTAAAGAAAAGAAAAGAAAAACGGAGAAACTCCCTAAGGAGTTGTGGAACCGGAAACCTCTCACTGACGAAGTGCCAGGAGGGACTTCGGGTGTGGTCTTCTTATGGAAAGGATGGGTTCACGCCTCTGTTCGCGCGCACAACCAATGACCGTCCGAGAATCTGAAGCGGGAAAAGTTCTTTTGTCTCTTGAGAGACACCCACTTGAATGAGTTATGGTGGTGTCAAAATTTGAGCCTTTATACTCTAGAAAGATGATTCATATAGTAATAATCATATCATTGCAATCTATTATCGAGATTCAACTCCGTTAGGTCTCAAGATTCAAAATGATATCAAACACGTCATATGAAAGATTATAGGAATACAAAACTACATAAGATATGCATATTATAAGCATTTAAAGTTCACTACATGGCTAGAAATAAGGTTAACCCAAAATGTGATGTACACTACAAATGGAGATGAAGATTGAAGGATGAAGATTGGACTTTAAGAGTCTAAACACGGTACACACATGATTTGTCTAACCTTATTACCAAAGTTTACAAGAATACACAAACTACATCACGTAAAAGGAAAATGATGAGATGGGAAATTACATCCATGTTTACACATTTCTCAAGTGGTTATATATAGAATACATAAGACTGCAGGGTCTATTTCTCTTCCTTTACAAGAATTTAAGTGAGCATTGTGGTTCTCTGGAAATTCCGTTTGGGGTCATAAAGTTTTATGGTCTAGCAGTAGGTAGGGTTACAGGACAGTATTGGGGAACATTCTTAAAACTAGAAAAATGCATTTCCGGAGGAACTGCAAAGTGTGCTTGCTCGGGTGCAGTGCACTAACGTTAGCAGGTAGTGGATAGATGCGAGATGCGAGAAAAAATGCGAGAATGCGAGAAAAAATATGTCAAACTGTCTTTTATTTTCGAATTTAATTCCTCAATCAGTGCTGGACCGGCATTTTCTGTCTTCCGCTGAGCCCTGGCCGTAGACAGATCATATGTTTTACCCTGTCAATGCAGTGGTCTGCGTTGCGCTGATCTTATTCACACTATCGAGTGTAGGTGCAGCATTCTAACATTGAGTCATACTGAGCTGTTTGTGAAGAAATTATCCGCTTCCAAATTATGTCATTTTAATCACGAAATTGAAACATTAAAAAACAATTTGCTCTTTATGGTGTGCGAGTGATAGAGCGCGGCAGCAACGAACCATCAGCTTGCAGCGTAACAACATTGAATGCTCGGCCGAACAGCTGATCATAGCTGTACAGGGCGCCTTTTTTCATTTCCATAAATATATCTAGTAGTAAAGCTAATGCAAGGGCTAGAAATCTATTAATCTTTTGCTGATACTTCCTTAGCTGTGTCTGAAACCGCTCACTCGTTCACTCATTCACTAATCCCTACATAGTGAATGGCAGTTGAGTGCACTACATCAGCAAAGAATTCGGACGCTGACATAATTATCACGTGCCAGAGAGCTCGGACAATTTGTCATAAACATTACCTACCCATCTTTAATATTTCCTTTTTTTGGCTGTATGAATTGTATGTAACAATTGTATGTATGTATTTTTCACGTTTATTGCGTTATTTGATAAAAAAAAAAGATAGAAAACACTTGCTTGTCATATTTATTTACTTTTTACATTTATATGTGAAAATAAAAGAGAACAAAACACTACACAACACATTTGTTTATTCAAATATAGATATAACGGTATATATAAATAAATAACCAGGCGTCTGGTCTTATAAATGATTGTTTTCTAACTCGCGTGCACTGTTGCCATGGTGACATTTTTGTTTATTTTTCATTCGCGCTCTCATGTTGGATTGTGGGAAATAGTGTCTCAGCAAGTGTACATCGTATGTACACTCGAATTCAGAGAGGATTGTGGGTAAAAGTAGTGAAGAATGTAGGGAATGATGTCGTTCACTCAGAATTCGGACACCACTACAAAATGGCCGACACCCTAAATAGTGCACTATATAGTGGATAGGGAGCGATTTCAGACAGCTCTTGTCATCATGGAGAGCGCAGTTCATGGTTGCATAGCAACGACAGACGCCACAGGAGAACAAGCGCTTGTGGAAAGGAGACAGCGGCGCGCTCACGCTTTCCACTTGTTTTTACACATCTAATGTGCGTTCCATTCGACAGGGTCCATATGCAGTGTTCACTGCTCCTCTACTCCCTGAGCACGGTATATCAGTTGAAGTGGACTTCACTGACAATAACCGCTCATTTGAAACGCCCTGCAAATGTCATCAAAGAAAGTCAACGACGGAGTCGCGCAGATTATGATATAACATAAATATATATAGGACTACATTCATATTTTAATTTGTATTATTATATTATATATTTACAATTATATTGCACTATTTTACAACTACCTAAAATAAAATCACTTTACTTCACAAACTAGCTAAGCTGGCTGCATTCACTGAGGTAAATTATAATCATCAAAAATAGTATATGTAATATTCACAACAATAACCGTTAAAAATACTGTCATTTGTATAAATGGCGAAATGTATGAATACTTACACACATACGTAAACTCCTAGTTAGTTATGACCGTTCTGACTGGTGATGTGGTGCGCGAAATGACAGTTGGGTGATCATCGCTCTCCACTTCCTGTGAAGTGATGTATCGATGTTCCCTTATTCCCTATGCCGTGCGCAGTGCATTTCGAACTGAACATGTTCGCTCCCTTCGGATTAGAATCTAACTTAATGGTGCGTTCAAGTCATCTCGTATAGATCGTATTTACGAGTTGAACGCCACCACAATGTCGTAAATACCAGTGGGGAGCTCGGGATTTTCTCTAAGCTCCGATCTTTACGAGTTGGGGGCGTGTCAGTGATTAACATGGCGGAATACACAATACGTAAAGGTATTTAGCTGTGATATTGTCAGGCTTTTCTATTTACAGCGCAGTTAGCTAATTGCCAACACAGAATATGATAGTATTATAATATAACAATGCAACATGTAACGATGAGTTGGCAGTGGCTTCATAAATTAATTAAAAACAAAAAAAATACAAAGTACACCTGATGCACATTTCTTTGTTCTTCATTTTCTAGAACAAGAGTTTAAGAACCTTATTGTATTTTTGTGTAATTAATTAAGAGAAAGTACTCTGCCATTTTGCTCTGACGAAAGTGACTTGAACGCACATGTCGTTATAAGCACGACTTCCCACCTCGTACGTACGAACTTCCCAGGAGGACTTGAACGCACCATTAGATGGCGAAAAACCCTGTGAAGTCCACTTCGCAGTCCACTTACGGTCAAATGGAACGCACCTCTAGAGCGACGTTGTTGATTGTTTGAGCATGTGACTGCGCGTTTCTCCTTGTTTTCTATTGTTATGCGCAGCATATTTCCCGTGCGCACAAACACAGCCACAGACAATGAATTGTTTGTTCGGTTAGCGAAAAAGAGCATGATGTATTTTGTATAAAGTTTTTTTTGTTATTAACTGCTTTGAGAACTGGAAATGCACAATTCATGCATACAAATCTGTATATATTAATAAATGAAGATGAGTAAATTAGACCGATGCAAAAAACGAAATTCAGGCCCTGCATTTATTAAGACAAACCTAGTAAAAACGAATGCAGTATATACACTGACTTGACAGCTCTGTGAAATGTAATACAACAGTGCCACCTACTGTCTAAATGCATTAACATTAAAAGTGTGAGGTGAAACTCTTGCATAGACATAGGTAAATGGGTTTGTCTATTAGCCTGAAATAAAAAAATAAAATAAAAAAATCAGATCTTGTGCTTCCTCACATTGGAGTCCCGAGTTCATGTACAAAGTTTGGTTTCGTTTGGCTGTGACGGGCAAACGCTTCCGAAAATCAAAAATCCTTCTAGTAACTTTTGTGAGGCTTGGTCCAAGGATCATAGACGTCTAGTTTCGTGAAGTTCGGACCAAATTTGTGACCTGTGAAACTTTAGTTTCGCTTTCTGTTCAATCCACTATGGCGGACGAACGACATGGACTCGTGATGTCATCTTCGCGAGCAACTTACACCGGTACTGACCGTACGTTTTAAAGTTGGAACGGTGTCTCTGTCTCAAAGGGCCTAGGCGCAGGAGCTGGCCAAAATTTTTCTCCCGGGAATAATAATAATAATAATAAGAAAACTTAAGAAGAACAATAAGTGTGCTGCTTTCAGCAAGCACACTTAATAAACACTTAGAATTCAAAGCTACACACCAGAGAATCACACTATAGAATAAAACAAAAACTAATAAAACATGCATGCTTTAATATGTCATCTACAGATTCTGAATCACTTGTATTCTGAATTAAATGCAAAGGGATGTTTGCGTGTGTGTGTGTGTGTGTGTGTGTGTGTGTGTGTGTGTGGAGATCTCCTGGCCACCTGGGTTTCTGGCTTGGAGAGGGAGAGGTGTGAGCAGATAAGAATCTCTTTGAAAACATCTCCTTGAGTTCTGAGATGTTCTCTGTTAAGCATCACTCGGTAACAAACGTGTCAAAAGAGATCAATTCAGTCCAGACTCATGGCGCCATGCTGTAATTTAAGTTCATGAGTTTAAGGGTTAAAAACTCCAAGTCATCATGAGATTGCCCATCCGCTACAATGCCAATACCAAAACAATACAAAACCAAGTTTTGTAACCACACAGTACCTGAATGCATAAAAATACAAGTTAAATGCTATAAAATAAAAATAAATGTAAGCCTGCGTAATAAATCCACTTTGCTGGATCTTAAGCTAGACTTATCAAAATACTCTGAATCTTAATCCAAATGAGATCAGTACATTTATCTTTTTAATGAAGAAGAAACTCATTTTGGCAGATATTCATGACAATGCCAAAGCCTCTCTTCAATCACATTATGAAAAAAATAACACAATGACCCAGTTCAAAAACGTGCATTGAACTATACAGTAAACATTAAGCATCATGTATGTTGAAAGATGCCAATAAACAAAGCACAGTTAAACAAAATGGCATTATGCAGGGTAAAGTGCATCTGTCTAGTCTGACATCTAATCCTCAATATCCTCCTCAAAATCTTCCTGCACTTCAACCATTTCAAAAGCTCCACTGGTTAGTCTCTGGTTGTGGTATAAGAAGACCAAGGCTTTGAGGTTGTTGTTTGACACTGATCTCCTTCGGCTGGACAAAACCAGCTTGTAGATGCTGTTGCTGCGTTCAGCATCTGCTGAGTTTATGATGACATCTTTGTATCGTTTGGCCAGGACACTCAGTACGGGCAGCCTTTCCTGCAACCCATCCACCACTCCACACGCTGAAGCTCTGAGTGCAGCTGGACCTAGGTGGATGAAGTAGGCATCCAATTCATCTGTAGGAACGGCACTTAAGCCTGGAATGTATTTGTAGCTGACCACACTCTCATCCATAAATGCAGTGTGACGAGGATCAAAGACCCTGACTTCTTTCAAGAAATGAATGGCAGGTTGTCCATCTGACATGTACTTGGCGAGTTTGTCCTCTGCATTGTTGTAAGCCTGTTCCACTTTGTTGAGTGTGGTTCTTGATAGCCAAAGTCAGGTCAAGTCCCTCAAAGTACTGGGCACATGCTTCATACTGTAGTTGTGCATTTGCCACAATGTGCATGTGCAGATCCTCAAGGTAGTCAAAAACCTTTGTGGTTACGGGACGTCTGCTCTGGAAGATATCCAGAAGTTGAATTACTCTTCTGCTCTTCTCTGACATGATGCTGATCTCAACCTGCTAACTTTGAGCTATATCTGGATTTTGTAGCATTTCATGGAGTCTCTCCACTCTCTGAGGTGTGCTTCTGCCACAAGTCTATGAAAAAAAAAAAAGTAAAAAAAAAAATTGTTAATGCAATCAACCACAAAAGTTGTGTGTGTGTGTGTGGAGGTGAAATACAAAGTGAAACGTGTTTATAACTAAGAATGTCAACAATAAACAAGTAGCTTACTTACATCCACTTACATCTCAATTAACTCCTTGTAGAGTCTGAAATGTTCTGAATGGTAATGGACTGCAGTGAACCACGAGTTCCAGTCCGTAGCACATGGATTTGGAGCCATCATTGCTATCCTTCCTGTTGGTAGTTTTTTTGTCATGTATTGAAGATATCTTCTTTTCCGGGAGCCAGCTTGGTAGAACATTTGTGAGAAACACAGCATGAATGCATTCAGTTGGTCAAAAGGTCTCCGGAAGGCACCACCTATCAGGTTCATTATATGAGCCAAGCATGTCACATGTATCGAGTTTGGGAATAAGGACTGCAATGCAGCTTTGTAGGCCTTTTTCATATAGGAAACCACCACAAGGATGTTGAACACCACAACATCATCATTGTCTATGTTGTATTCTTGTAGACACTTGACAACAGCCATAGACACAGTGGAGTGGTTACACTCCTCAAGGAACACTGAATGCCAATTGTATATCTTGAAAGGCTGGCATCCTTTCTTCTGACCACTGGCATTGATTTGGACATCAGACCCCCACCATATCTGTCAAAGGGGCAGCCCTGCTAGAAAAGTGAGGGATAAAACGATTATAAAATCCTGACATTCCCAGAAAGGACCTGAGTTCCTTACGTGTCTGTGGAATAGGAGCTTCCTCTAATGCCTGGACCTTTTTGACTTGAGGTTGCACTACCCCGTTGCCAATGACAAAGCCCAGGTATTCTGTTTCCTTCCTGGCTATGGCACACTTGGCAGGGTTTACTGTGAGGCCTGCTTCTTGAAGACGCTTTAGAATCTCTTGAAGGTGTTGAACATTCTCCTCCCAGGTGGTACTGTAGATCAGGGGTCCCCAACCGGTACCGGTCCGTGGGACATTTGGTACCGGGCCACACAGAAAGAATAAATAACTTACCGTATTTCCCGGACTATAAGTCGCTCTGGAGTACAAGTTGCATCAGTCAAAAAATGTGCCATGAAGAAGAAAAAACATATATAGCCATATATTAATTGTATCTTAATTTTAATCAATGTTTCATCAACCAATTGCCTGGATTTAATAAATAAGAAGTAAATGTATTAAAAAATAGATAATTACGACACGGAGGCGCCGGTGCATGAACTGGAGCTCGTCTCATAAATTAACCGAAACTCAGTGATAAGGTAGCCTACTTGCTTCACAGACCTGAGACATATATAGAAAGCTTGAAATGTCTACTTTTAAACAGAACAATTCAAAACGAAAGAAAACTGACTGTTCTCTGCTTATGTAATTCGTATGAAATGTTCATTTCTCTCTGGACTACTGCGAAGATCGCGAGTCAGCATCATCAACTTCATCTTTCCAGCCGACACTGGCACAGAAAACAATTGTTCATTAGTAAACAATTAAAATGTCTCCTGCTATATTTTACATATTCATAATCATTCATTTTGCCGGTTCGTTGTGACTATTGGCAGCGCCACCCTTACATGTTACATGAACACATCAGCACAGAAAACATGGAGATTTTTTTCTTTTGGGATTTTTTGGCATTTTTCATTTGTGTTCAGGCTTTCTCAGTTGTCTTTAGGCGCGATGTTACGAGGACGCTGCTAATAAAGTTGCGAGTAGGCCTACACATTGGATTCACGTTTATTATTATATTTAAAAAATACCCCAGTTTTTATGCCGGTCGTATTATTTTATTTTGTTGTATTTATCCGCCACACCTTAAAGGCCGGTCCGTGAAAATATTGTCTGATATTAAACCGGTCCGTGACGCAAAAAAGGTTGGGGGCCGCTGCTGTAGATGACTATGTCGTCTAAATAAGCTGCAGCAAAGGTTATCCCATGTAACACCTGATCAATAAGCCTCTGAAAGGTGGCCGGTGCCCCATGCAGGCCAAATGGTAAAATCCTGAAATGGAATAGCCCCCATGGAGTCCTGAATGCTGTTAAAGGTATCTGCATTCACAGCATTTTGAACCATTTGAAGACGATTTAGAGCAGATTTGTTAAAAAAAAAGTAAAAAGAGAGTTACAGTAATCTAACCGTGATGAAATAAAAGCATGGATAACCATCTCAAGATCAGAGTCCGTTAAAATTGCCCTCAATTTTGCAATATTTCTTAGATGATAAAAACAATTTCTGACCAAAAGTCTAGAATGGCAGTCCAAAGACAATGATTGGTCAAACCAGACACCTAGATTTCTGATGCTCGACTGGACAGAGGAGCTCAGAGAACCAAGATGTTGAAGGATGGATGGAATTTTATTTTCTAGGGCTACAATCAGGGTTTCAGTCTTTTTCGAATTTAGTTGGAGACAATTACTAGCAAGCCACAATTTATCAAAGAAGAAATACAATCCAATAAATCTGTTAGTTTGTGTAACTCAGAATCATTGAATGAGCAATACAACTGAATGTCATCAGCATAAAAATGGTATGACACATTGTTAAAATGGTTCAAAATTTTTTCAAGAGGGGTAATGTACAGTAAATCAAAAGTGGACCTAGGACAGAGCCCTGGGGAACACCATTCAACAATGTGGAATAAACAATGTGGAACAAAGTGGCTTCAGACAGTATACCATTTACATATGCAGAAAAACTTCTGTCACTCAAGTAGGAGGAAAACCATTTTAAAACAGGCCCAACCACACCAAACTCTTTTTCCAATCTATGCAACAGTATTTTGTGGTCCACTGTATCGAAAGCTGATGATAAATCCAATAAAACCAATACTGAGTATCTTCCAGAGTCAGCAGCCATCTGTACTTCATTAGACACTTTGAGGAGAGCAGTCTCAGTAGAGTGCATCTTTCTAAAACCAGACTGATACTTATCCAAGAGTTCATTGTTACTTAGAAAAGCTGTCAGCTGCTCAGCTACTACCTTCTCCAAGACTTGATATTGGCCTATAGTTACAATGCTCCGCTGGATCCAAACTGGGCTTTTTTAAAATGGGGCTTATCACTGACTGTTTATAAAAGTTTGGAACAGTCCCAGTGGAAAGTGAAATGTTAATAATTTTGACGACAAGAGGAGCAACAAGATCAATCACTTTAAAAAACAAGGAAGTTGGTAATATATCCAATGGGCATGAGGATGGCTTCATCTTTTTAAGTAAGACCATGACATCATCTAATGAGACAGCAGAAAAGCTAGCCCAGGAGCAATTTGGAGTAGCTAAAACAGTGGTGCTCTCATCAGATGCTTTTACACTTGTTTTGATATCATTCACCTTATTTACAAAGTATTTTAAAAATTTGTTGCAGTCCTCAATGGTGAAAACAGGCTTTGGCTTTGCCCAGTCGATCAATTAATCTCAGCATCAAGTTCACTTCCTCCTTCAAGTCCTCTTGGAGTCTCTCAGGTATTCTGTAACTCAAATGTCTAACAGCTGCATCAGGTTTTAATATCACATCATGTTGTATCAAAGATGTTAAACCAGGATATTCCGAGAAGGTTTCAGGGGTAAATAGAGCTCTCACCTGGGATTGCTGATCTTCAGGCAGATACTCCAGATGGATATTTCCAGCTACTGGTTGAGGCAAGTACTGGTCTTCCCATTCCTCCTCCTCCAGATGACGAATCATCATAACTTGTGCTCTCTGTTCAGGTCGGGATACCCACTTCTTCAAAAAGTTTACATGAAGTACTCGGCTAGCACGATCTTGCCCTGGAGTGACCACTTCATATGTGGTGGGGCCTAGCTGGTTCTTGATCTCGAAGGGGCCCTGCCACCTAATTCACAAAATTAACGGAATGCATAGCTGATATAAAAAATTGGATGACTCGTAATTTCCTACTACTAAATTCTGAAAAAACAGAGATTCTAATTATTGGACAAAAAACTTACTCACGTAATAACCTAGAATACTGTCTAACACTTGATGGCTGCTCTGTTAAGTCTTCATCGTCGGTTAGGAACCTGGGTGTGCTCTTTGATACCAACCTTTCATTTGAAAGTCACGTGTCTAGTATCTGTAAAACCGCATTTTTCCATCTTAAAAATATATCTAAATTACGCCATGCTCTCATTGACAAATGCGGAACAATTAGTGCATGCGTTCATGACCTCAAGGCTAGATTATTGTAATGCTCTACTGGGTGGTTGCCCTGCACGCTTAATAAACAAACTACAGCTAGTTCAAAACACAGCAGCTCGAGTTCTTACCAGAACCAGGAAGTATGACCATATTAGCCCAGTTCTGTCAACACTGCATTGGCTGCCTATTAAACATCGTATAAATTTTAAAATATTGCTGATTACTTACAAAGACTAAATGGTTTAGCTCCGCAGTACTTGAGCGAGCTCTTAACGCATTATAGTCCTTCACGTCTATTGCGATCTCAAAATTCCGGCCAGTTAATAATACCTAGAATATCAAAATCGACTGATTAGGTCGATTAGGTCAGCCGGAACTGGGAACACTTCCCATAAATCCTGATGTACTCGTTACATCATAAGAAGAATGGCATCTACGCTAATTTTAGTGTCTTTGTTTATCCAGAGGTTTTCCCACAGCATGCCGGATCCAGGCCGTATCCAGATCTGACGAAGGACCTTCGCCTGGACCCGATGACAATGCAGTGCTTAAGTGCCAACTAGTCTCTCCCTGTGGAGGATCCCTTTCCCACTCTACAGATAAAGCGTTGTCGGGAAAATTCATTTCACGTACCTACCCCGAAGTGATAAAATAAAATAAAATTCTGTATCAAAATTTATAAGGAAAGACCAGTACTTTGTTTAGGCTTGGTTTGTAGAGAATTACAAACCTGCGCACATATATTCAAACGCACATAACTATAGAACCAATTCTTAATGCACATGTGAACGCCATCAGCGTTTATCACAGGTTCGCGTTTAAAGTCTGTGTAGAGAGAATGGTGTCGTCTTGGCGGCCCCTAATTTAATAACAAATGATCGTTGCGACGGAAGCGAATCAATCAAAACTAACTTTAGCTGGAAAATAACTTTATTAAAGAACCGCTATAAAGCCAAAACAGTCTCTGTTACCTTAAATTATACGTTTATCTCTGTAAAGCTGCTTTGAAACAATCTACATTGTTAAAAGCACTATATAAATGAAGATGACTTGACGACTTGACTTGGCTAGCAGCTTACTCTCCTGACTCAGCATCACAAGCACATCACAAGCACTTTTTCTCCAACCACAAAGCCTCTTTCCTGTGCCGATTGGTCGTACCATGCTTTTTTGGTGCTTCTGGGCCTCCATCAGGTGGGTTTGAGCCAAAGTCCTCATTTTCTCCAGACGGTCCCTCATTTGCAAGACATAAGACACAATGTTAATAGGCTCACTCTTACCGTGGTCTCCTTCCCAGACTTCTTTAACCCCCTGGGGTCAGCGGTTGCGCCGGCGATACCAGCTCGCTTTTTTTCTTATCAGTGCAAAAGAGACTAAAAATACTCTGTTGATTTTATCTTACATATAAGGTTGCACTATTCCACATATGTTATACATCATTCTGTTAAAACTGTTAAATGTCTTCTTTTATTTGTGTACACTCATAATAAAAATTCCTGTCCTGTTTATCTTAGATTTACTGTTACCATGTCCACACAGACGCGTTTCGGCCTAAGCCATCATCAGTGTGTATGGCTTAGGCCGAAACGCGTCTGTGTGGACATGGTAACAATAAATCTATGAAAGTATACTTTGAGAGTGCGGTTTTTCATCTTTATTTTTGATAACGTCTTTATTACTCGCACCCATAAATGATTTGGGAGTTGAGCGCGCCTGCTCTCAATACCTTAGATTTACCTCAGAAGAGGTCATATCCACCCATAATAGTAAACATGTTATTGTTATAGAAACTTTACATTGTAGCAACTAGTCAAACTGGTGCCAGACTAAAATGTACGTTATGAAATGAGATTGGAGTAAAAACATGAAGCCTAATGCTAAATTTATATACATGTACAACACAAGGATGTTTTTATGTTCAATAATAAAACACAGCATGATATAAAAGTAGGCTAGTATGAGTGTTTTCTCTAATATGGTGAATATTATAATGTTTAGACCCGTGTTTACTGTTAAATACTGTGTTTGTGGATATCTGCTCAAACGTAGATATGTATAATGTGGTAACAATAATGTTTCATAGTTTGGAGCGGCTTGATTGCTTCAGTAAATGCTCTCTGCACACGCTGTTAGTTTGAGTCACTCGCGCTGTGCATTTGAAAAGCAAAACGCGCCAAACATTAGGCTTCATGTTTTTATTCCAATTTCATTTTATAATGAATGGCAACATTTGAAGTAACATATGAAGTAACATATTTTTCTCTAGTGTGGTGTTACTGAAGTGTTCATTTTTAACGATTTATAGGCCGCCTGCTATAGGCTATTGTTATTATTATTTTATGCAGCCCTACACGTATATGCCTTAAAGGCACAACAAACCTGGTGTTCATTATATATATATATATATATATATATAATGATATATATATATATGTGTATTTTGTCAATTTTAAATCTCAATTTTAACCAGAAAAATCTAAAATGTATTCCCAAAATCGTGCAGCCTATAGTTTATCTTGATATCAGCATGTTCACAATTGTTTAGTTTTTTTTTTTTTTTTACAGGGACCAGATGCCACTGATGAGTCCTTCTGACGTAAACATGTACATGAGTCTCTGTACATGAACATAGTAAAATGAAAAATCAAACACTGTGGAAATGACAGGTATGTACTACGGTATGTTTCAGGAATGGCACAAAGGTGTGTGTCTTTAGATCAGTGTGTTCAATAATGTGCTTTTTTGTCCTTTGTTGTGTATCTTTGGATTATGTTGTGCTGTAAATAAATCCAAACAATCAAAAAGCCATTCTCTTTAAATCTCTCCTTTTTGCAAGGTTCCTCATAATGATAGGGCCTGATAGCACCTGATAGGGCCATTATGCCCTAATAGGATAGGGTTTTTGTCTTTCTCAGGTGTGAAACACATCAATATTTAAGCCTCCTCGCATAAAGCTTTCTTACTCAAAACATGTCTTACAAATTTTAAATCAATATATTGTTTTATCTGAATGAGTATGCAGGATGATTTTCACATAGTTTTGAAGCAAATATTCTAGGCTACGTGATACATTTTTCAAAAGTCTTGTGAAGAAATAATCAGTATGGGTTTCATGATTTCTTTCTTTTTTTCACAAACTATGCATAAACGTCATTATCTCAAAACGACAAACTTTTTATTATTGTTGCAGAGATTGTGCTAAATACAGTGTAATCAGACTTTAGCCATGAAAATGTCACCAGTAACAGAAATAAGCACAAATGTCAGAGCATGTCAGAACACCTCCAGGACCCAGAAAACACCTCAGACCCCAGAGGGAAGTAATGTCAGAGGTCCTCGAACTTCATGACCATATAACAGTTCAAACGGAGAAAACCCGGTAGAAGCCTGGGGTACTTCTCTATAAGCAAAAAGAAGATACAGGAGCCAGTGGTCCCAGTCCCGGCCAGTCTCACCAATAAATTTACACTACATCAATGTCTGATTAAATCGTTATGTGAGCCCATCAGTTTGAGGATGATAGTAAGGGTGTTGTACGCAAACTCTTGATACCCAGCGACTGGTAGACCTGCTTCAGGAGATTGGACATAAAATTGGTCCCTTGGTCAGTGAGAATTTCGGCTGGCAACCCGACTCTGGAAAAGAACTGGACTAGACAAGTTTCAACATATTTGGCTTTGACTGACTTTAAAGGAAATACCTCTGGGTACCTTGTAGCATAATCAGTGATCACCAGTAGAAACCGGTTACCTGCACAGCTCTTTTCCACAGGGCCAACGATATCCATGCCCAGCCTTTCGAACGGTGTACTGATTACAGGAAGGGGCTGGAGGGGCACTCTTAATGAACACTTGATGGATACTTTTTGACAATCAGGGCAGCTTTTACTGTACTGGGCAACATCTGCTTCCAGGCCGGACCAGAAAAAGTGTCTTTTGATCCGTGCAGTGGTTTTCTTTTTCCCTAGGTGGCCAGCCCAAGGAATTGATTGGCTCAGGTGAAGGACAACCTCACGAGCATCCTGCGGAACCACCAGCTGTTTCACCAATCCGATCTGGCGGTAGAGTATGCCCTGTTCAAATACAAAACGCTTACCCTTGTCATTAGTGGGTCCCTCACCTGCAGTTTCCTGATTTGCTTTCTGTTGGCATACACATACAAAGACTAGCATCTTTTTGCTGTAATTGAATTATGTTGGTAGGCAGCTGGACATGTGGGGTTAGATTGCATATGCTCTCTACGGGCAATTGGGAGGCATTATACTCAAGCTTTGCTTGTTTCTTTTGATGTCTGGATTTTGGGGTGCCCATCGCTAAATCTGCATCATAAAAGGGCAGTGTCGAAAGAGTCTGTATCGGTTCTTCCGGCTGCTTTGCCATGGCCCTTGTTATCACTATATTGCACTGCTGCGAGGGCTTGACCAGATCTAGGAGTACTGGTAAATCACGACCAAGAACTATAGGATAAGGAAGATTTTCTGCTACCCCTACCTCTAACAGGTAGGTTTGACCTTCAACCCCAATGTATAGGTCTGCAGTGGGCACCATTCTTTCCTCTCCATGTACCCATGTGCAGATGGGTAATTTATTATAGAACCTGATTAAAGATGGAGCCACAAATTTCCTGTTCACCAGGGTCTGGTCACTCCCAGTATCAACTAGGGCCTTCAGTTCTTTACCGTTTACGGTCACCATCTTGATCTGTAGCAGTACATTTGGCTTGTTTACCTTTGCTGCCCCGCATCTGGGAACATAACATAAATTAGTTAGTTTAGTTGCATTTTGTGGGCAGGCTGGCCTTGTGTGGCCCTCTTGTCCGCACTGGAAACAAACGACTGGTCCTCGACATGATACATTTCTACAAGGTGGTCCAAACAATAAATTTTATGCGGTCTAACTTCTGGAAAATCTCCCTTGGGAGACTTACCTGCTCCAGGCACCGGTTAAAAATAAAAAAATTAAATTAATTTGAACCGTTTGAACATTTTTTATTTTTACATTTTTATCATTAGATATTTGAGTTGAAACCCAATATTTACGTTTAAAAGAGTAATTCATCAATTTCTCTCAAAAAATCCTGTTATCTAGCCTGGATGCCAGCCAAACTTAGCCCCACCCACAACATTTGAGGTCGGGAAGTTCGGTCTGGACTTGATCCATTGTGGAGCAACTATGCTCGAACCAGAGCTGTTCGGACCAATCAAATTGTCAGGGCGGGCTTTATAACAGTAACATAATCATTAGGGATGTCCCGATCAGGTTTTTTTGCCCTCGAGTCCGAGTCCGAGTCATTTGATTTTGAGTATCTGCCGATACCGAGTCCCGATCCGATACTTCTATAACACATAAAAAAAGAATAAAGAAGAGCGAAAAAACAGATCCAGGATGTTCCTTATTTTTTATTTAATTCACCTTATTTTAACATTCAACAACTCTGTTAACAAACAGAGCACTTCTGTGAGGTAGCTTGAACAATCAAGTAATAAATAAATTCTTCACTTTTGGACTTTAGTGCAACAGTAAATATAAAAAAAGTCTAATATATAAACAAATAGCACCTCAATTTAAAATACCCGGCAGGCATGTAAACAAATAAAAAATAAAAGTGCCACAGTGTTTGCAAAGCCAGTAATGTGCTTTTAGGAACTGCACTCCTAACTCTTACGCCGGTTTCACACTGCACTGTTAGCAGAGCGTGCAGCGTGTATTTTTTTCGCCGACCATGTTAGCAGATTAGAGCATTCACACCGCACGCAGAGGCGGCGCGGCAGTGCGTAGCAGAGCAGAGCAGCAGTGCCGCGATCGTTTCGGCGCCGAGTCTATTTTTGCTGCGCCGCTTTTGCTGAATTAAAGTGACAATACATTAATCATGGCCAAAATACACCGCAGTTTTATCCAAAAAGTGCACTGATGATATCTATTGTGTTTTAAACAGTCAATCAAATGACCAACAGCAATTTAAAAAGAAAATAAATGTCCAAAAACAAACTTGTTGGCATAACAATAAAAACAAAGATGAACCAAAAGTTATATAAATGAAATTATTAATAAAATAAGCTTCTTGACAAGTCTTTTCTCTTAAATGTATTTGAAAACGAAAAAAAGCAATGCCAACTTATCCAAGACTCTGTCTGTACACAACCCGCGGTTCAGCCGCGCGTGACAAATGCTGCCAGTGTGAAAGCAAAACGCGCGTGTCCTGCTCCTGCTCACCATACCCACTGCTCCTGCGCTGCTTACGCTCTGCTAACGCGTGCAGTGTGAAACCGGCGTAACTCTGTGCCACCGCATAACTATAGATGTGTTAAAAAATAATGAGAATATATATACATATATATCCGAATCCTGATCGGGAGGTAACGTCCGATTCCGATCGAGTCTGAAAACACGTGATCGGGCCCGATTTCCGATCACGTGATCGGATCGGGACATCCCTAATAATCATCCATGTCACCAAAGAGCGCTTGGGTTGAATTCGTTTACAACAAAGATGACTGCCACTGGAGAACTGAGATGTGTAGATTCCACCATCGCGTTTGTTATAGAAGATATCGGCAGCACATTAATTTTAAAAGAGGAACAGAGAACCGCGATCAAGGCATTTGTCGATCGGAAAGATGAATGAAGAACAAACGTCACTTACTCCGTTGCTCTGATTGGTTGTAGTCTTTGTCACTCAGCAGTGAGTAGCAAATCGGCCTTTGAATCCAGCCTTCGAAGGATGCAGCGTCTGAATTGGGACGCAGCAATAATGTCATTAAGTTGCTGTATTACCGCCAGCCAATAGCTGCATTGCTGATTATGGTTTCTAGTATCGATATATCTGCCCTTTTCAATGATCACAAGAACACGCAGTAATCTCAGACAATTTAATCCTAATACAAAGCACATGAAACAAATATGATTCCTAATCTTTTTATTTGTACATCTTTTAAAAATAAATTTTGTATATTTTCACTTATGAAAATATTAAGACTTAAGCAAATGTCCTTTAAATGCTTTAATCACGGCCAGGGGATCTCAGAGCAGTTCTCCAGAGAATCTCCCAAGAAGAAGCAAGGCTGGAGAATCTCAGACAAATTCCATTGAGAATCCCACCAGCAAATACAAATACAAGTTTTTATAGAATAGGAGAATGGCAAAAATGACATGAAACATTACTTAATTTCCCCACAATTTGATTGGTTCTTCATAGACAAGCCCTCTTGTTACTAGGTAACCACAAGGTTTCAAGTTTAGACATCTGTCTAGTTTCATTTCCCATATTTGTTATTTTTATACTCACACAACCAAAGTCACAAGTTTTCGCAAAAAGGGGTATGGCAACATTCAAAAACAAAGAACAAAACGTTTTACAGTTTTTTACAATCACTTTGCTACTATTTTCAGAACCTTGATGTCATTTTTCAAAACTCTAGACACAAAACTCAAAACGGTTATCACTTGTAACACAGGCTGTCTAATGTTCAAAACATTGCATTGTGCATTCACATCTTTAAAGAAATCTTGCACTTGCACAATCATTGGTTCAAAAAACAAATTTACTGTGAAATACCATTGAAACATAACTATAGATCACCCACACACAAGCAACCGATAGCTGTGTCATTGTTCGTACAATCATTACAGTTTTTCTCAATTGCTTAAACACATTTGCCCACTCTGACATCACATTTTCAAAACATTTAACACACAGGATAAAACTGAAGCTCAATGGCCAAAATGACTAATTTTGTTAGCAAAATGCTCTAACACTCACAAAACATTAAAAGCATGCAACATAAGCAAATATTTCCATCAAACACCACAACTTGTGGTCAAATTAATTTATTCTTTCAATCAATCATTACACAATGGACAACAAAAAACAAAATACAGCCATCAATATGAAATATGACACTTTACAAACTCAAATGGATACTGAAAAAAAAAAAAAAAAAAAAAAAACCTACCAAAGGAAACGTATGGGTGGAAATACCTTTAAAATATATATATATATATATATATATATTTTCTTTCACATTTAGTCCATTCGTTCTTGACGATTATGCCACAGGTTCTCTTCAACATTGCATTTAATGTTTTCCCTTGCAATGCACCGAGGGAAATACCTCCCTGCATGACGTATCCATCCCTGGCAGTCCTCTGCACCTATTGCCAGGCAACCAGCATTCATTGCCTCCAGGAGGGGCATCTGCTCATATGGCCGGTGATCATACACCTTCCACCTCCAAGCAGAGAAGAACTCCTCGATTGGGTTCAGAAAAGGGGAGTATGCAGGGAGGGATTGCATCATAATACGAGGCTATGCTGCAAACCATTCGTTCACAAGGCGAGAGTGATGGAAAGCCACATTGTCCCAAATTATGACATACAGAGTCATGCCAGGCCTCAACAGCCCTCTCTCTTCGGGTGGAATCAGTATTTCTTTCAATGAATCAAGAAATGTGATGAGGCGTTCTGTATTGTATTGGGCCAATGGTTGGTATGTGGCAAAGGACCCCATCATTGGAGATGGCAGCACACATGGTGATATTGGCACCCCTCTGACCTGGCACTGTGACAGTGGCCCTCTGCCCAATGATGTTCCTCCCGCGTCTCCTCACTTTACAGAGGTTGAAGCCGGCTTCATCCACAAAAATGAATTTGTGATGTGCCCCTTCAGCTTCAAGCTCCATTATTCTCTACGAAAAAGAGCAAATTCATAAAGCAAATTACAGTATTCCAGTCACATGTAACTATGGTAAACAAGGCATTACAATAAAAAAATCTGTACCTGCACATACTGGAATCGTGCCTCCTTTACGATGTCAGAGTTTCTTTGAAATGGAACTCTGTACAGCTGCTTCATTCTGACATGGTTTCGTTTAAGGACTCGATCTATAGTTGCCAAACTCACACTGTTTATATTTCTAAATATTCCCTGATCTGCAATTACTGCTGCCTGGATTTCACGCAGTCTGATTGCATTGTTTGCCACTACCATATCTACAATGGCAGACTCCTGTTCAATACTAAATATCTTTCCTCTGCCACCAGTGTGTGGTAATGTGTGGATCCTATAAAGTAAAAGCAAAAAGCATGTCAAAATTGACATTACTGTATGACAGTCACATAAATGGGATTGCTAAAACTTCTGCATTACTCTAGACACAGTTTGTTCTGCTAACAGGGCAATACAGTAAAGCTGAAATACACAGTGGTATACATTACAGTAACACTGTGAATGACCTTTTCTCATTCCAAAAAAGCCTGACAATAGATGCCACAGTGCTCCGACTCAGAATAGGGTTGGACCCTTTGTCCAACCTCTCTAAAGGACAAGCCATGATTGATGACATGGTCAATAATTGTTGCCCGAATTTCATTTGAAACTTGAGCTCGATTTTGTCCTCTTGCTGCTGCAGCTCCTCCACCACGCATACGGGCTTCTCTTCCTCGGGCTTCTCTTCCTCGGGCTCCTCTGCCTCGGGCTCCTCTGCCTCGGGCTCCTCTGCCATGGCCTCTTACTCTATGGCCTCTTTGATCCATGCTTGCAAAAAGGTGCCTGAAAAGGTCCATGCCTGAAAAGGTGGTACAGTATTTGGGACCATAGACATAGTGTCTGATGAAGCATTATGATAAAATATTAGGCTACATCCATGGATATTGTAGTCTAATTGGTTCATGCTCCACGCTAATTAGTGACAATGAATCTCGTTATCTTGAAACTTTCATGATTTACAGTAAACATGGAAGATTGTTTGTCTGTTTCCATACAACTATGCATTAAGAGTAATGCAACAGTTACTTATCATTTTGAGCAGTTGTATCAATTGATAGTTAGATCATTGTAAGGAAATGAATAGACACTCATTTGAAATGTAATGTGTGAATTGCCTTTTGAAATAGTAGTACTTTGATGTTAAGTTGTGTCATATTGAACAGGTGATTTTTGTTGAATGAACAAATGATCTAAGTTTTATGTGTATTGTATCCAAGCAATTGAGAAAAGGGTTAGAGTTTTGAAAAATGTGCATTTTGATCATTGGTTGTGAGTTTTGTGTCTAGAGTTGTGAAAAATGACATCAAGGTTCTGAAAATAGTAACAAAGTGATTGTAAAAAACTGTAATACATTGTGTTTCAAAGTGTTAGTTTTGTTAGGCCTAAAAAGAGAAATAAGGTTAGATGTTAGAAACATGGTTAGTTTAATATACAGTTTACTATTTTATCTATTAAAAATCCATCACAGAGCACACTTTTGGACTAAAAGCCCAGAGGAATGTAAATATAATAAAACACAGAAAGCAGTTACAGGTTAATGTAACATTTCCAGTTTTAGGACTAGCAAATTAATTGCGACTTTGTACAGTGGCCAAATCTGCAAGATAACGGAGGTGGAGGTGGGTTAACACAGGTTGGTGGTATTGCCTTTGCGCTTATTGTTGATCGGCAAGTCCTGCAGACTGGTGATTAGAGTCATTTTCGCGGAATCCAAAAAACCTCCACACTGGCGAGCTAGTTTAGTTGGGATATTGAGCTACACTGGTGAGCTAAGCGGCAGTAGGAGCTACGCGCTGTGTCTGCTTGTGTCTGCTTGTGTTTTATGACAGGTAACAATCAGTGTTATCCCATAATTTACTCACCCACAAGCCATCCTAGGTGTATTTGACTTTCTGCTTTCAGCCAAACACAATCTGAGTTATATTAAAAAATATCCTGCATGGCTCTTCCAAGCTTTATAATGGGAGTGAATGGTATGCTAGATTTTGAAGCCAAAAAAAGCGCATCCATCCATCATAAAAGTAATACATACGGCTCCAGAGGGTTTATAGGTTTTTGTCCATACATCCATATTTATAAACTATAATCACTGGATTCCAGTAGCGGCCATATGTGAGTCAAGTTCCAGTGGAAGAGTGAATTCTGACCCGACGCATGACATATTGACGAACGTGGAAGCACAGAGGATAACTCTAACTAAGCAAAACAAAACCCCAGTCACGAATTAGAATTCTAAAATGAGAATTTTAAAGAGAAATGTTGGAGGATTTCGATATAAGAGAAGAGGAGCTTGTGTTTGTTGCCCAGCCCTATTTGTTTAAACCGTGAGAGGCATCTACTCTCACCTAAGCTTATGCTACTATTACATCCTACGTCATACTTTGGGTCAGAGGTCACTCTTCCGCTGGAACTAGACTCGCTTATGGCCGTCCCCGGAAGCCAGTGATTGATATTAATGACCACACCACAGCTCTTTTCTGACTTGTCAAACTGACAGGGTTACAACTGATCCCATGTTACAACACTCCTTGGTGTCCCCCTAATACAAATAGCCTACATATAATACAATATATTTTGAGAATGGGTAAGTTTGTTCTTTGTACGGTATTCATTTCTTAAGGTCTTAAAAAGACTTAAATTAGAGTTGTTTTTTTTTATAAATGTGCAGCAACCCTATTTATTATACTGCACACATGCACAGAAACTAATACTCATTTAATGAGATACATTTAATAATGAGTACCACTGTGCATGGAAAATATGTGGAAACATCCAATCAAAAACATCATTTAAATGTCATATGTGGTCTACTTTTTGCACTAGATCTGCATTAGCAGACCCTGTCTGTGTCTGTCTTTAAGGGATCTTGTTTCTTTGGGTTCAGTGAGAAAGGCACACATGACTCTGGCTGGGGCCCTTCAGCTGACAGGTATCAGATTCATCTGCTCTTTCTTCGGCAGGAATATCAGAGGATCAAGGAGAGAGGGTGTTCGATGGGAGCAAGACGAAAGAGAGAGAGAGAGAGAGAGAGAGAGAGAGAGAGAGAGAGAGAAAGTGCAGGCGTGAGGAATGTTAAACTACCACCGGGGGGTTGTGGTGGGTGGTAATAAGGGCTCTTAAATTGAGTGGATGACATCAGACGTTTTTCCATTGCGTCGCTTACTCATTCAGTGTCAGACTCTAACCCCCAGCCTCACAAATCTCTGCTTAAAAAAAAACAAAAAAAAAACATGCACATCTCAAGATATAAGTGGTATAGTCCACAACTTAGGAGCACCTGTTGCCTGGGGAGGATTCTTTTCATGTGACATGGGAATGAGTTGGTGGGGAGGGGCTTATAGGCACAGTTTGTGACCCCTTAGGCATGTGTTCCAAAATAGTAAGGGATCTATGAGCTAAGAAAAGCTGAACAATAGAGACTAACCATTCCAGTTAACCATATATTAGCCATATGTTAGCCAATATTGTTGGGTTTTAAACCATCAAGGTGGGCATCTGGACTCTCTTGACCCATATAATCATGTGGTGGAAACTAAACTAAAGAAGTGAATCTTTGAAATTCTCAAACCAAATGCTCAATTAATACTTAGCAAGGATACATGGAATGTCCTACAGTTTATGCATGATTAAACTTTACAGTAATTAGTCTCAGTTCTGCACAAAATGTAGTGATCTTGTGTAGGGATCTCTCTCTCTCAAATGTGGGACATGCTAATGTAGCCTACGCCTTGCTCTTTTTTTCAATGACACATAAGGTCAAGACAATTTGTACAGTGACAAACCAACCTTGTAGGACTGAAGCTAATGGAAACAGCCTAGTCAGTGTAGCTACTCTTCACATAGATCTAAACCCCTCCCCTCTGGCCCAAACTTCTAAAAACATGTGGGTGGAGAGTGTGTGAGCATGTATTCTGTGCCCTCTTCTTCAAACCTCACAGAGGAAATTATAGACACTAGAGAAACACACAAGCCTTGATCCAAATTCTGGACTTTTTTTGTATAGTTCTTGTCTGTGTGTGTGTGTGTTTTAAAGGACAAATTAAATTTACAGATCAGTGCTTTGGAATAATACTGCTTGGAAAGTACAGTGAGACAGGACCAAAACTTTGAGTCTCGCACACTCAGAGTCATGCCGGCTGGGTTTCAACAGTTGGGAGGGGAGGTAATGACAATTACGATTATGCATGTAAGATAATGTGAGCTACCATACAGTGTGATGATGATGATAAAATCATGATCTTTAAAATATAAACATTTTAAACAATTTTATATTTGATTTTTATTTGATTTGATTTAAATACCTAAAATAATACATTATGAGAATGTACCCATGTACTGATTTAATATTACACTCACACTCTGACGTGAAGCCTTCCATTGGTTTTGGTAAGATTGTCACTGGATATTGCGATCCAGTGAGAGTGTGAGATAGCAATAAAGTCAACATTGCAGTTATATGTAGTGTGTAAATGGTCACATGTTTCAAGGTCAAATCTTTGTTTTAAAATGACTCAGAGATACTAAGTTAAAGCATTTCTGTCTCACAGTGGACCTTAAATGATAAAGTGTAACTAACACTTTAATACTTGAATATTTCTGTATCTTAGTGCTTGTTGGTGCCATGCTTTGTGATATGCTGACAGTAATCACAACACTCTAATGCCACTATTGCCAACCTATTATGCCAGCATATCTGAGGAACTCATTTTAATGTTTTGTTAAAGAAGTATTCTCCTAAACTGAAAAAAATGCTTCTGTCCAAGTGTTCAGACATACCTTGCCTCTCTTGACATTGTTTCCGTGTATCATTATAAAACACACCATAGCCAAACCTCAACACAGATTGGTCATGCCAGGGAGCAAACACACAAAACAAGTTAGTGCAAAAATGTTAATATTATATCATATAGTTTCATTTAAACATTTTTGACATAATTGTGTCGTACCATGAAAATGAATATTTGACCAACAAATGTTTTTAATTTAATTTATATTGAATATATAATTTATTTACATTTGTATATGGTATGATGAGTTATCAGAATGCAACAATGAGTAATTAAAGTTCCCATACAGTCAGTCCCGTTCAACATTACGTTGGACTGACGTCATGGGGTCTCGCCTGGGAGCCCAATCACCTCCAAGTGGTAACAAAACAACCCAATGAGATTTGCATGCCAAGTCAGACCTACTCGGACATATGGGTATAAATAGGACCGGCATTACTCACTTCATTCATATTTTTCTTCGGAGCCGAGGCATATTTTGCTTCATTCCATTCACCTGACAGCTCACGTTCTCGGTAGAATGGAGACTCCAGGCGGTCCAGCTGATTTGGAGCCAATTCGGGGATGCACAGGTAGACCTGTTTGCCTCCCAGGAGTTCGCCCACTGCCAGTTGTTCTATTCCCTGAATGATGGAAACCTTAGGCACTGGCATACAACTGGCCCCGGGGCCTACGCAAATATATGTTGACCCCAGTGAGCCTTCTCGGACAGACACTGTGCATGGTCAGGATGGACGAGGAGCAGGTCTTGATAGTTGCGCCGTACTGGCCCAACCAGACCTGGTTCCCAGAATTGATGCTTCTCACGACAGCCCCTCTCTCCATGTGTGGTCTCTGAACGAGACGTGGAGGGACTTAAGTGGCCTACCGCCAGTAGTAGTTGACACTATCACTTCAGCTCAAATCCCCTCTACAAGGCGTGCTTATGCTTTAAAGTTGAGTTTGTTCGGCTCTGTGCTTTCCTTCCTTGGTTTAGATGCAGAGGCTGTCCCCCTCCACCTTGAAGGTGTTGCCATTGCAGCACATCATGAGCTCCTACTTGCTCTTTAGGTGAGTTGCCCACTCGGCAAATCCTGAATCGACTTCCTACAGCATCTTTCAGCAGTCAGACGCAGCAGAGGTGTCTTTACGCCAGGCCCAGTACTGTGCATGGTCGGCCGGTCAGCCCTTGTACTGGGCTAGATGCCCATATGACGTGATTCCCTGTTCAGTAATCCCATATGTGGATTGTCCATGAAATGGTTTTCCCCTCTGCTCTGCCCTGTCCCTAGATAGGTAGGACCTACTTCAGAGATCTTCCATATGAAGTATTGCCCCACAGGTCAGTCCATATGTGAAACCTCCACTCGTTACCTTCCTTCAGACAGGGTATGGTCCCCGTAGCATTCCCCTTCTTTGGGACTGGGCGCGCTTCCCCAGCGTTATGGTCATGGCTGAGAATTGTTGGGAATTGAGTTCCGAAGCACTCTTCCCTGGGGTAGGAACAGCAGCTTTGGCTGTCCCCAGAGTAAGACCCTGTCCCTTTCATCCCCCAAGGGAGGACTTCCCTTGGGCTTACTTGGGGCGCTGGGTAGGTTACGAAATTTGTGAGAGCAGTTGCTAATAGGGCACGTGGCAGCTTGCCAGCATCTGCATCTCCAACACTTGTAACACAGTTCAGTGCCTATGGCGCTTTCCATAGGGACCCCATGACGTCAGTCCGACGTAACATCGAACGTGACTGACTGAATGGGATCATCTAGGTTACTGATGTAACCCCCGTTCCCTGAAGGAGGGTACGGAGACGTTACGTCCCCCTGCAACAGCCCTGAAACACCCCTGTCTCGAGTCCTCAGCAAAACATGAATGAAGTGAGTAATGCCGGTCCTATTTATACCTGAATGTCCTTGTAGGTGTGACTCGGAATGCAAACATCACTGGCCAGTGTTCATTGGCTCGCTTTGTTACCACTTGTTACTCCTTCAGGGAACTGGGGTTACATCAGTAACCTAGACGTTTTTATTTTTATTAATTTAGTCAAAATGGCAGACAAATCATAAATGCAAACAATAGTAATATGATTTGATTGCTTATCACTTTTGACCAATAGCTGGTGCTGTTACCAAATTCATGTTTTGTGGTCAGTGAGAGGTGACAATGACATAAAAAGTTTGGAGTCAATATTCTTAAAGTGCCCCCTATTATGCTATTTTAAAGGCTCCTAATTTTGTTTTGGATGTCTTCTACAACAGATTTACATGCATCAAAAGTCAAAAGTTTCATTTTCTCATAATATACATTGCACATCACCACATTTTTCAATGATTCTAAAACGACTCGTTGGATGAATCAGTCTCTCTAAATCCCTCCTTTCCGAAAGCCTGCTCTGCACTGATTGGCCAGAAGGCCCAGTCTGTTGTGATTGGTCTACCGCATACAGCAGTGGTTCTCAAACTTTTTTGGTCGCGCCCCCCTTTAAACCTTTAAAAAAATCTGATGCCCCCCCCCTCCCAAAAAAATTTAATAATAAATATATATATATATATATATATATATATATATATATATATATATATATAATTCAATAATATTATATATATATATATATATATATATATATATATATATATATATATATATATATAAGCGGAAAGTTTTTTTACAATGAAAAACGTGCAATGATAAACTTACAAGTGTCTTTGATTTAGGAAATTATTGAAGGCCTGCTTTCTGTATTTCTCCTTGAAAAATGAAAAATAAAAAATTACAAAATAAAATAAAAACGTGCAATGAAAACCAGGAATAGTTTTAATTTGTCATGTCATTGAATCGACAGTAAGAGAGAATAATAAACCAGAACTTTAACTTTTAATTTATAATTAAAAGTTAATATATAGCAGCAGCTTTGGAGAGTGCCTCACGAGCTCAGCTTCTGGTTGGTCTTCTCACCAGAGCGCGCACAGCAGCGGAGTGCCGCGTTCACAATAGCGGAGTGCCGCGTTCACAATAGCAGCTCGTGATTCGGTCCGCTGAAGAGGTTTTTTTCTTTGGCGAGCAACTTCTATGTTGGGCTTGTTCCAACGGTCTGAAGAAGAACGATTCATTGCCGTTCGTTGCCGCTTTATAAAAGAAGAGCGCTATCACTACCACTTTCACGCACTTGAACGCCGTAGTAACGTAACGGCTGTATTTTTATTTATTTATTTTTTGCTGATCTCCCGCGCCCCCCCTGCAGTAACCTTACGCCCCCCCCTGGGGGGCGCGCCCCACACTTTGAGAACCACTGGAGCGTCTGTCGGAAGCTACACGTCCATTACCATAATTGTCTGTCCGGAGGCTTCTTAAATCTCAGCGATTGTAAACTGTAAAGACAGTAACGATGACATAGATTTTACCATATCAATCCGAGCGTGAGTCTGATGATGAAACATTGGAAGAACTAGTTATTCAACCTGAACCTCCATCGCAAGGGCAACTTGAGCAGGACGTTTCTCAGTGATATGCTACTCAGTTTGAGATACATTATGAGATGTTGCAGCTGTCATTCCTCAGCATCAGCATTAACAAGTGTATGTCCATCAACATACAACATAGATGGGCATTATACAAATGTATCTTCTAGTGACATAGAACTGTAAAGCAGTAGGATTCGAATAAAAAACAACTCGTATTGGCAGTTCAGAGTCGATTCTTTCTTTTGGGCACTTGAAGCTTTGCAGAGTTACACTGCAAAAAAATGCTTTTCTTAGTATTTTTGTCTTGTTTCCAGTCCAAATATCCAAAAAAAATTTATTAAATCAAGATGCATTTACTAAAGTAGTAAAATGCCATAAGATATTATGTCTTGTTTTCTGGGGAAATAATATATATTAAAGGCACACTGTGGAGAAATTGTGTTTTTTGTCAAACAGCGACCCCTAGAGTCGCTGTGGAATACTTGCACTGTCGTAAATACCCCTCCACCACCGCCCCCCCCCCCCCACCCCCTCCCCCCCCCACATTAGACTTATTTATGTCTTGATATTTATGTGAGATATTGAAAACTGTTCTCATGATAATCGCACAAATCAACGTCAACAGCGTCGTCTGATATCCCTCAGGACTACGTGATAAATACACCTCACAACACCTGAGTTCAGCTGGCAAACCTCCTCCTGAAGTGGTTTGAGCGGTCGGATTCAAATCCGTCTTGAATGCGTTTCGGAGGACATTTACACCTGGTCTTTTCACGATCAGATAGCTATCCGATCTGAGAAAACGCATGAAGTGGCCAGGTGTAAACAGCCCCCATGACAAAAACATACGCACGAAATGGCCTCTCACGTCCATAGACAGTATATAAACGCTCACGTCCAAATTTGAGGAAGTGGTGAGGGAAGTGATGTATGCCGTAAAGCAGTCGAATTTTGTAGTTCTTTTTGTGCTCAGGTTACTACCCGAACCCCGAAGTTACGTAGTGCCAGTAAAAGCGATACTATGGCTATGGCAGACGTGTCATTCAACCTATTGTAAGTTGATGTACCATCACAAGGGTCTTGGAAATATATTATGAAGGTTGAAAAGCTACATAGTGTTCCTTTAAATAAATAAATCAAAATTAAGTGAGTTTTTGCTTAAAACAAGCAAACTTATCTGTCCATGGGGTAAGAAAAAAAATCTTGTTTCTGTTTGAATTAAGATTATTTTTCTTACCCCATGGACAGATCATTTTGCATGTTTTAAGCAAAAACTCACTTAATTTTGATTAATTCCTCCAGAAAACAAGACATAATATCTTATCTAATTTACTTATTTAGTAAATGCATCTTGATTTAAGAATTTTTTGATATTTGGACTGGAAACCAGACAAAAATACTAAGTAAGAAAAGCATTTTTTGCAGTGTACAGCCTCAGAATCAGCTTGGCATCAAGCTATTAAATTCATTGATGCATCATTTGAGAATGGTTTGGTCAACCAAAAAGCTTTTGATAACTTTTTGCCAGAATGGTCTCACAATAACCTGAGCCGATTTTGGTGAAACGGTCTAGAATGAGTTCAGAGGAGTCCAGGGCTGCGTTCAGCCCCGACAAAACGTTGCACAACGTTTTTTAAACAGAAACGGTGATGTGTTGAACACACTGTTCTAATGACGCAAGAGTTGCAACTATGGCAGCTGAGAAGGCCATTCTTTGTGTTCTTTGTGAAGAATTTTCAGAGCCTGATGAAGTTGGTATAAATATGTGTTTAATACTACAAAATATGCCCGATGTTACAGTTACTGCACTTGCAACCCAGAACAAAAGAGAACATGCCAATCGAGTGAAGGGATTGCTGAAACTGAAGCACACATCTTACCTAATTCAGACTAAAACACATCTATTTAGCCTCACATACTGACTTTATTTGTAGTTCATACTGTTTTAATACCCTGTATTTTCTTTCTCATTTTAAGGAAAAGCACTTAATTACCATTGTTTAGCCTATTTCTATACCAAATGTCATACACTTGCAATGAAGCTAAAAATATAAACAACTACATCATTATGTTGATATCCTATATTTTTACAATAAAACTTAAGACAAACATGTCTTCTAATATCCTCAGCTGTTGCGTATACCGAGCTGCATCGAACACATTTGTAAATTACTTTCCTAGGACCCATTGTGCGAGTTCACTTTAATACCGCGTGCTTTATATACATGTTGCTGCTGATTGGACTGCAGTTCTGACACACCCACCAAACAAGAGAAAACGCATCTCAAACCCCGTTGCACACCGGTGCACGCCGTTTCCAGGAAACATGACGTTCAACCGGGAAACCGTAGCAAAACGTTGCGCACCGTTTTGAACTTGAACGTGCCCCAGGTTTAGAAAGTAAAAGTCCTCCTCAGTATTTTGTTCCAATCACCTGGATTTGCTAATTAGCACAGTTTTTCAGCCAGGAGACAGAACAAATTAGTGAAAACAGCTGGCTAAGTTCATGGGTGGAATAAACATGTGGCAGGACTTTTACTTTCTGACCCCTGGACTTTACACCTCTAAATGAGTTTTAAAAACTAGGTTTTCAAAGAAATTTAAAATAACAGACAGCAGTTTTGACTGATTATGGCATAATTGCGATCATTGTTCTTGGTATGATTTAAGGAATCTATTAAGACCAGTTTCATTAAAAAAAAAAAAAAAATCAAAAGCTATTAGCATTTTTTTTTTTTTTTTAATCATTATAAATTTGAACTGTCTCAACTTTTTGAGTACCTTCAGGAAATGTCTCCAATGACACAAACAGAGTTTCAAAACGATAATGCCTTTATAAAATACAGTATTTTACGTCAAAATTCAAAATGGCCAACGCCCAACATGGCTGATATGGGAAAGATTGGGTACAATTTGACTTGGTATGTCATACCAGACCTAATGAGACCTAAAGAGTATCCAATATTTTGTGATTTTGGGGCAAAACGATCAGAAGCTACAAGCAAAAATAGTGAATGATGAAAATCATATCTCCGGACCAGTAGGTGGCGGTGTGCTGAAACGCTGCAGGTTGCCTCAGGTCATGCTTGCAATGACATGTACCAAGATTTTCCTCATGCTAAAGCATTGCATTTTGATGTGCTCTTTGTTGAATTTGTTTGTGTGTTATTCTAGAACAGTTTGGTTTATCAAAAAGCTTCTGAAAACTTTTTGCCAGCACGGTCTGCAGATGATCTGAGCCAACTTCGCTAGGTTGAATCGTCCTGAGCAAAGGAATCATATAAAAAAAAAATTGTGTGTTTAGGCCTTATGGTTCAAAAGTTAGCATAAACATGGTAACAAATTTGGACAGTTGGTGGCACTATAGGTAAATGACTCCAAATTTGCTGTGCTTAAAGTTCAGACTGTCCTCGATCTGTGTGCCAAATTTCATAACATTCTTGCAAGCGGTTCTATGGGCTACCACAGACTAAAGAGCAGAAGAAGAAGAAGAAGAAAAATATTAACAGAGACAATAGGTGCCTACGCACATTCAGTGATTGGCCACTAATAATGCATATTAATGCCAGTAAGTGTTACACAATGAATACAGCATTTGTTTTGAGAAATGTGTTGTACACTCCTGTACACTTATGTCAGCAGATAAAAACAAGAGAGGAGTCAGCCAGACTTCTGTCAGTCAGTGAAAAGACAGGTGTGTGGCCCATTCTGCTAATGCCAGATGAACCACAAAGACATGGGAACAGACTGAACCATTTTATCTAAAACACGTGACAGACAGAATAGATCAAATCAGTATAGGGCTTAATTTTAAAGCAGTAATCCTTTATTAAATATGAAGGTATTTGTGTAATCAGATAGATATCTGGCTTTCCACCGCTCCAATGTTGAACATACTGCTGTGAAGACATTCTATGACATAATGGTTTTGTTATGTGCAGGTTGAGGCAATCATACCATGTCCTTGATAGCCATCCAGGCAATAAGATATCAATTTATATCTCTTGCGTAGTTATCTATAATCTTTTTTAAATATGAATTTAGATTTTATCCCAATATATAAATAGAGAATTGCAATATTTATTTAACAATATAGAAAACAAATTTAGAGTGAAGATGACAGTAATGTTGTAATACATTCCTTTGATGTTTGTAACTTTGCTTTATTTTGATTATACTTTGAACACCAATGTGCTGCTGAGATTACATGAAAATATTCCTTCTTCAACAGACTTATGATACTGTGATTATAAACTGTGTGTGTTTTGGTTTCCTGCAGAGAATAACTGGAACCCTCGCACTGTCAGTGTTCACTGCTGTACTGGGTTCCTTTCAGTTTGGCTATAACATTGGAGTCATCAACGCTCCACAGAAGGTAATATTGCATCCATATGAAAATCAGTTAGTCATACATATTTTAGACATATCATCGTATTGTTAAAACTTCAATTTAAATAGCCGGATAATGATGTCCAAAGAATTACATTCATAAAGAGTGACTAAGCACAGTCCACAGCTATATCTTAGCTATATTATATATACATATATGCAAAAACTAATGACTAACAAGACACACCTATAAATAATCAAGACGATAAAGGAACTACATGACTGGGGCTGTTAGGGATAGGGAAATGAAGCCTCATAAAGCACTTAGACTTTTGTGTGTGTGTTACGTTTTGGTTGAAGCAGAGGAGGAAGCAGGATCCAAGTGCAGCAGTCTTTTATTAAATTCAAATTCAAATTCAAATTCAGACTCAGACTCAGACTAACAATAAGAACTGACAAAGACTGAACTAAACACAGGGCTTAAATAGACAGACAAGCTTAAAAGATCACAAGGGGGCGTGGCTAATAAGAAACACCTGGGGAGACTAATCAGCATTAAACATAACAAAGGACTGCAAAACATGGAATAAGACTGGGGAACACAGGTTGAAAACATCACAGTGTGCGTGCGTGCGTGCGCGTACCTAGTATCGTACTCGGTTACTAACGTAACCTCGGTTCTCTCTAGAAGAGGGAACGAGTACTGCGTTGAAAACGCTAGGGGAAAAACTCTTTTTCACGAAATACTGAAGCAAAAAATTATCCTTTAATTTTTGAAATAATGTAAAGCGCATTGCAGCAGCACACAGCCATGGGCGAGACGGCTCGCTCGCTCATTGGCTGCTCTGCAGCAACTGCATAAGCCTATCGAGCGAGGCCTGCGGTGACGTCAGGCCAATGAGGGCGCTTCGCGCCCTCCTCGCCACTTCCCGCCGAAACGGGCGTGGCTTAGCCCTATAAAGGAAGCTCGAAAAGGCTGATTCACTAATTTTATTCATCGCCGAAGCGAACCAGAGTGAACCGTACGCACGGCCAGAAAACGCAGTACTCGTTCCCTCTTCTAGAGAGAACCGAGGTTACGTTAGTAACCGAGTACGTTCTCTTACGAGAGGTCTCTCGTACTGCGTTGAAAACGCTAGGGGAACCAGTGCAAAACGCTGTGCGTACTGTGATTAACCACCCATAAACCTGGATACCCAGGATTTATCAAGCATAAATCACTAGAGGGACTCACAGAGAGTCCTGGAACAGGAAGGGAACCCTTCTGCCCCTATATGGTGACGTCCACTGACGCAATAACATGACATCACATAGACAAGGCGGGGAGCCTGAACTAATGTGGGAATTTGTGGGTCTTACGCAATACTGCCCATATGATAGGTTATAAAACCTAATAAATGTAGACGGCGAGGCCCAGCCTGCCGCCATACATATGTCTTGCAAGGAAATCCCGCTAGACCAAGCCCACTAAGAGGCGACACCTCTCGTGGAGTGCGCTCTGACACCCAATGGGCATTGTAAGCCCTTGGTAGTGTATGCCAGCGCTATGGCGTCGACTATCCATCTGGATAGGCTCTGTTTCGAAACAGCCATTCCCTTGGAACATCCACTGAACGAGACAAATAGCTGCTCAGTCTGTCTGAAGACAGAAGAGCGAGACACGTAAGCTCTTAGAGCCCTAACAGGGCAAAGAAAACTTGTGTCCCCTTCCTCGCCCGACACCGGCAGGGCAGACAGGGAAATAATCTGAGCCCGAAATGGTGTGTTGAGGGATTTTGGAACGTAACCGTGCCTAGGTTTGAGTATGACTCTTGAGTCGCTTGGCCCAAACTCTAAGCACGCCGCGCTCACCGAGAGCGCGTGCAGGTCACCTACGCGCTTCACTGAAGCGAGAGCCAACAAAAACACTGTTTGAAGGACAGATGTTTGAGGCTAACCGTTTGGATAGGCTCGAAAAGGGGCACCTTTCATGGCCTCCAAAACCGTAGAGAGGTCCCACATAGGGACTAAAGGAGGTCTGGGAGGATTCAGCCTCCTAGCTCCCCTGAGGAAGCGGATGACTAAATCGTTCCTTCCTATTGACTGACCTAGCGTTGTTTCAGAGAACGCTGCGATAGCCGCCACATAGACTTTGAGCGTGGAGGGGGCTCTGCCCTTATCCAACAGCTCCTGTAGGAAGGAGAGAACCCTGTAGGAACGGAGAGAACAGGTCCACCTCCGCTCTGCCGAATCTCTCCCACAACAGCTGGACTGTTTGCGGGTGTAGAGACCATTCGCTCGTAGGAATGTTGTTCCTGGACGGTCTGTCTGGTCCCAAATTCTGGAGCCCAGGCACGTGCACTGCTCTCAGCGAGCGCAAGTTGCGCTGAGCCCATATCAGGAGGCGTTCCGCCAACCTGTATAGGTTTCGGGATCTGAGACCGCCCTGGCGATTTATATAGGACACCACAGACATGTTGTCCGAGCGGACTAAGACGTGTTGGTCCTTGATTTGGGGACGAAAACGCGTCAGCGCGTTGTCCACTGCCAACATTTCAGGCAGTTGATATGTTGGAGCTTCTCCCGTTCTGACCACAGGCCGAAGAACGAACTGCCCTCGAGCAGCGCTCCCCATCCCGAGGTAGAGGCATCTGTCGACACCACCATAACTCTCGAGGAAGTCCCCAGGCTTACACCTGATTGATACCAGTCGCTCGCTTTCCAAGGTTTCAGAGCTGCAACACAGCTCTGATTGACCTTGAGACGCAGCTGACCGGATGCCCACGCTCTGCGCGGTACTCGCGCTTTCAACCAGAACTGCAGAGGGCGCATGCGGAGCAGGCCCAACTGAAGAACCGATGATGCTGAGGCCATGAGACCTAGCATTCTCTTTTTGAAAATTCCTGAGCGGGACGGTCGCGCCGCAGCGGAAAGAGCTCGCTGCGCGCTGAATGTCTAGCACACGCTGTGGTGATAGCCGCGCTATCATAGACTGCGAGTCCAGAACTGTGCCCAGAAACGAAATAGTTTGACGGGGGTTCAGAGAACTCTCCGTCCAATTGAATCTGAGACCAAGATTCTCGAGGTGATCGAGTAAGATGGTCCTGTGCTCCACGAGCTCTGATCGTGATTGAGCTAGAATCAGCCAGTCGTCCAAATAGTTCAGCACTCGCATGCCTCGGAGTTTGAGAGGTGCGAGCGCTGTGTCCATGCACTTCGTAAATGTACGAAGTGCTAGGGACAAGCCGAACGGCAGGACTGTATACTGGTATGTCTGGCCCTCGAAGGCGAATCTCAAGTATCGCCTGTGACGTGACGCTATTTGTATTTGAAAATACGTGTCCTTCAGATCTATCAACATAAACCAGTCTCCTCGGCGAATATGCGCAAGGATTTTTCTGGTCGTGAGCATTTTGAAACCGCGTTCCACTAATGCCTTGTTCAGCTGTCTTAGATCCAGTATGGGTCTGAGACCCCCGTCTTTTTTGGGAACCAGGAAGTATCTGCTGTACAGCCCCCCTTCGCTTTGAGCCTGAGATAAAGGCTCTATAGCCCCTTTTCCTCAGCAGTTTTGATATTTCGGCTCGAAGTAGGTGTGCTACTTCTGAATTCACCGTAGTTTCGACGCACGCTGTGAAGCGGCGAGGACGTTGGCAAAACTGTAGCGAGTAGCCTCTTTTCATAATGTCTAGCACCCATTCCGAAACCCCTGGAAGCGCTGCCCATGCATCTGCATGGTTGGCTAAGGGTTGGATGCGAAGCGCGCTCTGTTCGCTGGGCGACAGAAGCGCTTCGGCGTGCTGTAACATAGGCGTCATGCCTGTGACATTCGAGGCGGGGAGCGCGCTGATCACAGCGGGCAGAATGCTCGCTCTCGACCCCACTACGGTGCTTAACCGAGTGAGGGAGGGCTGAGCGAGTCCCGTAGGACTCATAATGTCTGTGAGTAAGTGTGGGCGCAGAGGAGCGGGCACACCTACTGCTTTGGACGCGCTGTCTGCCTGAGCAAAGCGAGCGCGCACTGGTTTCGTTTTACAGAAACCGTGACATGTGCAGAACATAGTGTTTGTGGGCACTGGGCAGTGGGCACGTTTACTATGTTGAATGCGCGATCGACCTGAGTCGATTTTATGAGCGCGGGCCCTGTGTGAAGGGCTGTGCTTGTGCGTAGGGATGGCACTGGACAGTGGGCATCTGCTCTACACCTGAAGCACCATCGGCCGTGGCCGGGATTTTTTTTTTTTGAAGCGCGCTCTGCTCGTTTGGCGGCAGAGGCGCTTTGGTGCGCTGTAATCATAGGTGTTATGCCTGTGACATTTGCGGGGGAAGCACGCTGATCACAGCGGACAGAATGCCCGCGCTCGACCCCGCTGTGGTGTTTAACCGAGCGAGGGAGGGCTGGGCGAGTCCTGTGGGACATATAATGTCCGTGAGTGAATGTGGGCGCGGAAGGGCGGGCACATTTACTGCAGTGAGCGCACTGTCTGCCTGAGCAGAGTGAATGCACACAGGTTTCGTCTTTACAGAAACCATGAGACATGCAGAACATAGTGTTTGTGGGCACTAGGCAGTGGGCACGTTTACTATGTTGTGAGCGCGATTGACCTGAGTCGAATTTATGAGCGCGGGCCCTGTGTGAAGGGCTGTGCTTGTGTGTAGGGATGGGCACTAGGCAGTGGGCATCTACTCTACACATACAGCATCATCGGCCGTGGCCGGGACACCAGACGATACATCCCATGGGATTTTTCTGGGTAGCCGTAAAAGGCTTTTGTGTGCAGGCAAGCGAGCAGCTGTGCACTGCAGAATACACTGGAACAGTCAAATTTCTTGGAACTGAACGAGCGGCTAGTCGAGCGCGGGTTGTACCACGCGCTCGTGGGCTGCAAAAGCACATCTGCAGCTGCCTCTCAGGGAACTGACAGAGTGATTTGCATTTGGCGGCATAAATATTTTCTGCCGGTAGACCCGGGATTCGAACACGGGTCTCCCGCGCGAAAGCCTAAGAATCTACCACTGGGCCACAGTGAAGATACATAGACATTCAGTTAGCGCGAGTATTATCCACACTGGCGTTTGTTTGCAGGCATGCGGGTAGCACAACATGCAATACTGACATTTTCAGACGCCTGAAAGTGCCAGAATGTGAGAAGAGTGGATATCGCCCGGTCTCAGCGGGGCTAAAAACACTCCATTCTCCTTTCGCCAGCGACGCACGGGAACCGTAGAAACGGTGTTCGGTTGCAGGCAAGCGGGTATTACGCGCTTGCTGGCTGCAAAATGCACCTCTGCAGTCGCCCTCAGGGGACTGACAGAATGAAGCATTGGCGGCATAAATATATGCCGCTAGACCGGGATTAGAGGGGTCTCCCGTGTGAAAAACCTATAATTCCACCACTGAGCCACAGGGGAATACAGGCTTTTGGATGCGTTGAGCGTCAACATGTATTCTCCGGCGTTGCTGGCAGGCGTGCGTGTTTATAACAGACTCGCTTGCTGCAAATGATATTTCCAGTCGCCGAACAGGGAACTGAGAAATGTGAGAGAAAAGAGGCCAGTACGGCCAAAGGCGGGACTAAGAACACTCTTTTCTCCTTTCGCCGGTGAATGACGCGCGCAGAGGCAGGGAAGCTTTTCTTGTAACGTAAAGAAAAACTAACCCCAACCATCCGCTTCCAGGAGGAGCAGCCTCGGAGAAGGATGCCAGGTGAGTCCTCAGAGTCACCATAGGCAATTGGCTCGGAGTGAGGGCGGTCGCCGTCAGCGAGCGCGAGAGCTGCGAGATCCTCTAGGAAAGGGGGGCGTCTTGAAAAAGACGCCCGGCTCTTTTAGTGTAAAATGGTACATATATAAAACACAGTAAAGAGAAGGATATAGGCGCCAGATAGCGCAGCAGGTACGGCGGTGAAGGCGGCGTTGGCCAGCAGCTTCTGGAGTGGCTCGTCCCGCTGAAGGTGCTTTCTCAGACGGCGCGCTGTGCTTCTCTCGTGATCCAACGATGCGTGAGCTTCGCTGAAGAGATGAAAAATCAGTGAATCAGCCTTTTCGAGCTTCCTTTATAGGGCTAAGCCACGCCCGTTTCGGCAGGAAGTGGCGAGGAGGGTGCGAAGCGCCCTCATTGGCCTGACGTCACCGCAGGCCTCGCTCGATAGGCTTATGCAGTTGCCGCAGAGCAGCCAATGAGCGAGCGAGCCGTCTCGCCCATGGCTGTGTGCTGCTGCAATGCGCTTTACATTATTTCAAAAATTAAAGGATAATTTTTTGCTTCAGTATTTCGTGAAAAAGAGTTTTTCCCATAGCGTTTTCAACGCAGTACGAGAGACCTCTCGTAAGAGTACCCCTACGTTATGGGGACCATATGATTCTCATGAGGAAAACAGTATATAAATCATACTAAATTAAGTGTTTTGAAAATCTGAAAATGCTGAAAGTTTTCTGTGATGGTAGGTTTAGAGGTAGGGTTAGAGGGATAAAATATACAGTTTGTACAGTAAAAACCATTATGTCTATGGGAAGTCCACCAGTGTCTGTGTGTGTGTGTTGAATTTCTGCCTCTGATAAATTAATCCATTAAAGTGTGGCAATAAATGCCAGTATAATTTCATTTAAATTCAAAGTGTTTCGCTCACGTGATTGAGAAACTGAGGCTTTGTTTGTCATTGATCACGTTACTCTGTGAAACCAATACACGCCTCGATAAGGGACATCCCTGGAGATTGTGCTGCGTGCTCAATACATTCCTCGAAGCTTCGGTGTCTTACCTAACATTATAGGGCCTGTTCCATGATGGTAGTTGAACAAACTCAGGGTTACAGGGGTGGTTTTGAGTTAACAAAACCAAACCAAACCAAACCAATCAGGCTTTGTTGGTACCATAATGTTGATAATCAACTTTCTCTTTCAAGGCTTTTACCCTGAGTTCATAAATAACCATGAAATGTGTGCAAATGTAAGTGTGACATCAGTAGCTAACAGCCAATCACATACCTTGAAACATGAGAGTCAGCGTGATTTAAATTCTCTCTTCTATCGAAGATTGAAGAGATTGAAGAATATGAAGTACACGAATGCATTTGCACAGCAAGAAGAAAATATCTTGCTATATCAGTGCAAGTGAAAGTTGTGAAGTCAGTTTATATAGTTGATGATAATATACAGAGACTTGAACATGCAAGTTCACATGTAGGGATTTTTAAAGCTTTATCTATTGATTCTAAAGCCTTTTTATGTTACATGTGATCTGTACATTAAAACTAAATGTGTTATATTAATTGTTAAACTAAAATATCTAATGTGTAATGGATTCTCTAGTGAAAAATAAATATACCAAAATGTATTTGAAATACATTTATTTTATGCTAAGTATATTACAAATACATTTACATTTACAACCCATTGCAAGAATACTTTAGATAAATATCTTGCATTTAAAGATTGATATCACACAGAGATCATACTATCCTTACTAATTGTGATATTAAAACACATTTTAGGCATAATATTAAGAAATGTGCATTGTGCAATAAAGAAGTACTCCATATAAAGTTTAATTTTAATTTAATAATTTATTTCAGTAATTCTCAAGCGATATGTCATTCAATAATTTAATTGGATTTGTAGTATACTTGAAATAAATGTACTTATTTTGGAATTGTTTTTTTCACTAGGGTTAAGAGTATAAAGATTATATAAATAATATAAAAATCAAATAATTATAATAAATAATCATTGCTAAAAGATCTGTTACTATATAGTGACCTTTAATTTGGTAATTTAATTTTGGAAATCACATTATGAAATAAATGTTTTTCTCCAAAACACGTTGGCCACAATTATTGGCACCCTTTTTATATTTGGGGATATTTAATTTAATTAATCAATCAACAATACTATTGATCAGCATTACCAAACGTGGACGTTTTCCACTAGAAACAAGCATTGATGTATTATTTTAATTTAATACTGTGAAGCTGCTTTGATACAATCTGTATTGTGAAAAGCGCTATATAAATAAACTTGACTTGACTTGACTTGACCTTTTATTAAATACTTTTTGCAATCTCCTTTTGCCAAGATAACAAGTTTATAACTCTGAGTTTTCTCCTATAATGCCTGATGAGTTTGGAAAACACCTGACAAGAGATCAGAGACCATTCCTCCATACAGAATCTCTCCAGATCCTTCAGATTCCCAGCTCCATGTTGGTGCTGCTTTTCTTCAGTTTACTCCACTCATCAGGTCAGGGAACTGGGACGATCATGGCAGAAGCTTCATTTCGTGCTCCGTAACACATTTTTGTGTTGATTTTGATGTTTGTTTTGGATCGTTGTCCTGATGGAAGATCCAACCACGACCCATTATAAGATTTCTAACAGAAGCCGTCGGGTTTTGATTTTTTATCTGTTGATATTTGATAGAATCCACGATGCCATGTATCTGAACAAGATGTCCAGGACCTTCAGCAGAAAAAATATGCCCACAACATTAAAGATCCAACGGTATATTAAACTGTACACATGGGGTACTTTTTATTCTTGTGTGCACCAAACCCATCTAGCGTGTTTGCTGCCTAAAAGGTATTTTTTCTTTTCATCTGACCACAGAACCCTGTGCCGTTTGAAGTTCCAGTCGTGTCTGACAACTGAATTTGCTGGAGTTTGTTTTTGGATGAGCGAGGAGGATTTTTCTTGAAACCCTCCCAAACAACATGTGGGGATGTAGGGGCTGTTTTTTGTTGTTGTTTTTTTTGGTAGGCTTCTGACCCCAAGACTCAAGTAATCTCTGCAATTCTCTTTCTGTGATCCTTGAAGAGTCTCTGGCCACTCAAACTCTCCTCCTCACCGTGCATTAAGACAATATTAAACACACATCCACTTCCTGGCAGATTCGTAACATCTTTAGTTGATTGGAACTTGTTAATTATTGCCCTGATGGTCAAAATGGGGATTTTCAATTCTTTAGCTATTTTCTTACAGCCACTTTCAACTTTGTGATGCTCAACAATCTTTTGATGCACATCAGAACTATATTCTTTGGTTTTACTCATTGTGCTGGATGATTAAGGGAATTTGGCCTTTGTGTTTCCTCATATTTAAACTCCTGTAAAACAAGAAGTCATAGCTAGACAATTTCATGTTCCTAGTCACCCTGGTGTGCTAAAAAAAGGTAAATATTAATAGGAATATACTTTAGAGATATTTTACATGTAAAAAATTCTAGGGGTGCCAATAATTGTGGCCAACGTGTTTTGGAGAAAAACATTTATTTCATAATGTGATCCCCCCCCCCCCCCCCCTTCAATTCTTTTACTTCAATGAAAGGTTCGATTTTTGAATTTTTCTTTGAACGAAAGATAAAAAGGATTTATTTTTTACTGCCATTTTTTATCATATTTACCATGGCTGCCATTAATTCTGACCACAACTCTATATAATAAGAGCGATATTTATGTAATCAGGGTGAAAAGTTATGCACATACAAAACATATAATGCTTTAACATCGAAATGTTTATATGAAATGGGACTATTTTCACTCTTGAAGAAGAGCAAATATACTAATTGTATCTAATGTCTCATCATGTCATTCTCCTCTTGTCTTCTCTTTTCTGCATCCCTCTGACCTTAGATCATTGAGCAGGACTATAACTCAACATGGACGGAAAGGTACTCAGAACCAATCCCTCCACAAACACTGACATCTCTGTGGTCACTCTCTGTGGCCATCTTCTCCATTGGGGGCATGGTGTCCTCCTTCTCTGTGGGAATCATCTCAGAGTTTTTTGGCAGGTAATTCAGCTCTATATACTTATTATATATATATATACTGAATATAACTCAATATAATAAATAATGTTTGGACTACAGTGTAAAATCTACAAAAACACACTCATTACTTAAATATTGTGGACTGCAGCATTACAGTAGGCCCCCCTAACCCCCATTTAAAAATGTCACTAGCCCATAAGTCAGTACATACATTTTTCAATTTGTGCTAATGTCTGAATAAATTCAAATAAATAGTAGTAGTATTAGTAGTAGTATTTTTTACCAAGGACAGTTTTGCGAATGATTTGAGAATTTGAGTGTTGAAATATCCTGTTCAAATAGCAGCTTACAATAGCGTCTCATATACTGTCTATATGAACGTGTAACGGGATCTATCAACTGCAATAAGTAATAAGTAAATAAAACAAAATTCTTATCACATTTCAAACAACAAAAGTTGAGGCGCAAGTTCATGAGTCAAGCGCGGACCACAAAACTCACAGAGACAGCTCTTGTGGAAGACAGTGACTGGATCTAAAACATTCAGATGACACGCCAATTATATCCACACCTTAGTAAATTACCAAACCCACGTTCAGCAAAGAGTGGCTCTCTCGCACTATATGAAAACTAGTTGTCCTGTCCGGTTCCGTTCACACATGGCTTTCCAGAACATGCGGTTGTGAGTCCTGGAAATGTATGGGTGTGAGTTATATTATTAGAATGCTGTTGTCTGTCACCATTGTAAACACAGCAGAAAAGAAAGAAACCAGAAACCTGAGCCAATGCAATCATCAGTTGGAATAGTTTAAAGTACCATTGTAGTCAATAATTTTATCCCTTAAAACACATATTTGATCACCAAAATGACATATTTAAATGTTTTTTTCCTTAAAATCGCTTGAATACAACTCTACACCCTTGCTTCATTTAGTATACGCGGATCCATGAATGTGCTAATTATGCTAATTAACTCATTCACGCCAGCTCAGAGATTTACTCGGTCTACTTGCTGATGTAAACGCTGCACAATGTTGCTTGACAATGTCCTTTTGCTTGACTATGTTATCAAACAGCTAATAATGTTTTGCTACTGTTACACAAACCATGTTCCCGTTCACATCTCAGAGTTAGGCAGCTGCTTTCTAACAATCATCAGAAACATAAGTGGAGAAAGGCATAATAGTTCATCATAACATCCTAATATACATCACACACCTGCTATATTGCTAAATCACCTGCTATATTGCACATTAAAAACACCACATAAACATATAAACAACATTAAAAACTTGATTTTCACCACAGGGGGACTTTAAGAAAGGACTGGTCCAAGTTTCTTTGAGTTCTTGTTTGAGGTTTTTTTTATATTTTTTTTATCCAAAGTGATTTAAAGTACTCTTACTAAAAAGCAACCTTGTTGAAGGGCACAGTTGTGATACGGGCATTCAGATCTCAAGTTACATGTTACAACAGCTGTCTAGGTAATGGTGACCTGCCCTTTAGGTTTCATGGTCAGAAAGGCCACAGTATTTTCCTGTGTCACTGATTTTGGCTGGGGTGCATGTGGCACACCTGTTCTAGCCTACACAATGTAATAGAGAATATAATGTCAGCAGAAGGAGTGTGATAAAAATGTGAATCAATATGTGGAGAAAAATAGTGGGATTTCTGTTCTGTTTTAGAAAATAACTTAGAAATGTCAAAATCTAAATGTCTCAGTTGTATTACATAAAAATATTATTTGATGTTCCTTGTTTATTATGCTAGGAGGAAAGCAATGCTTATCAATAACGTCCTTGCATTTATTGGTGGAGGCCTGATGGGGATGTCCAAGATCAGCCGGTCATTTGAAATGATGATTTTAGGACGCTTTACCATTGGGACATATTGTGGTAAGTTTTACTCTTTTTCTTACACATTGCTAAGGTATCTAAGGTATATGAACTAAAAGTACATTAAAGCAGTTTATTTTCATTACAGTAGGCTAAATGTTTAATCTTAAAGGGTCATGAAACCCCAAAATAAATGTTTTGAGATGTGAACAGATATGTACAGACTGCACATCGAGGTACTCATTAAGTTTATTCAATGGAAATTAGTTATTTTTGCATTTTAAATAGTCTTGCAGCTGAAATGATTAATTTGACAATTTCTGTGTAATTCAGTAAACAATAAATTACAATGAACTCACCACATAATGAGCACAGTGTATTATTAAACCCATGAGGGAGACTGGTTATTTAATCATTAATAACACTGGATGGATTAAGTCAATCAATCTTAATACATAACATTATCAATAAATAACAATAATTGTACTAGTAAGAAATCCAATTTGAGATATCTCTAAAGACGTTTTGACTAGTCTAATGGTGCGTTCATGCCATGTCGTAATTACGGTAAATAAAGCTTTGAAAGGGAACTCAATTTGTTACTCACTGTGTGGAAAGTTTTCTGTGTGTAAACATCCGAAGCGCGCGCCCAGAAATCCGCATCTCATAGAGCGTGCGAACACGTACACTGATTTGAACTCTCTTTCAAGTCTTCTTGCACTTGAAAATGCATGATTGGCAAGTAGTATCCTCGTAAACATAAACAGTTGAGAAAGAAAATGCATGACAGTATATTGGATCCGTGCATTAGCTCTTAAAGTGACAGCAGCTTAACCTATACTTGCTGCCGTCTGTGTCCTTGAAGGGATACTTCACCGATTAGCATTAAGCTTTGTATCAGTAGAAGCCCAATAGTATTTTCAAATGACCGTGCTTCCCTCCCTCATGTCCCCCTGAGATGAGAGATTTCTGAATTGTGTGTCTGGAAAAAAACCTCAGATGATGCAAAAATCGTCATTTAGCGTCAACGGAGGCTTTTTTGGCCAGAGGCTAGAGACTACAGCCAGTAGTAGGAGCTAGTTCCGCATGTTTTCAACCCGCCCAAACTTACTGCTTGTCCTTTCCTGGTTTTGGCTGTAAAGCAATTTATCACCATTTCGATGGAAAAAATGCTAGTATTTAATTTTTTAAAAATTAATTTATCGACTAACTCGTCACAGAGACTCACGATAAAACGCCGTCTTTTCAGTTTCGAGTCAACCAGTAGCCTAGTTGTATCATTTCTTCCAATACTGCCCTCTGTAACCAGTAGGCGTGGCTTGGGAGTGGCCTTGTAGGGCAGCGAAGCAATTGCATTCTTGGAGTTGTTGTCTCTCATCCACATGAGCCAAAAATACATTTTCTGGCTTTTCTCAGTCTAGAAGGCACCGACTTCTAAAATAATTTCACATTTCTACTACATAAATGACCCAATTTAAATATGCATTCATCTTTCCAGCAGTGAAATATCCCTTTAATGCTAATCAAAATGTTAAACAAAAGACAAAGAAAAATCACTCACTGATCTTGACTGAATAACTTTTGTAACTTTAATAAGGATTAATCTATGATTAATTAATACAGTGAAGACTATGCAGTCATTTTACATTTGATTACTTTATTACATTTCTGCACATGAAAATCATGAATTTGGTCATAACAGCCTGTTTTTGCAATAAAAAAAAAGTCTCATAGCTGGTAAAAAATATTTATGGCCGGAAAATTTTCTTAAGTCACCAGCCATTGGCAGGTGTGGCAAAAAGTTAGTTTTTGACCCTGCACACAGGTAATTAGAGATATCTCTAATTCAATTTCGACTAGTCAAAATTATATTTTAAGATATCTGCATTGTACCTAGTCGGATCTGTTTTTGTGTGCAGTGAAACTGAATTTACTAAGCTCCTCCCCATTTTAATTGTATCACGTTTCAGATATCCATAAAGTAATTCTGACCAGTAAGAATGTTAATTCTAGATATTAAAATTCTTCCCAGTCACATAGCTAAATGCAGATATCTCCAAAGAAAGGTCATCCTTGTTAAAAAAAACAAACTAATTGTGATATCCATAATTAAATTGCAGATATCTTTAATTGAGATTTGACTAGGAAAAAATCCAATTCAAGATATCTACCATTGTAATTTGACTAGTAATACATTACTTTCAATTTTAAATTTCAATTGACAGTATTTTTGGATATATTTAAAGATGATGAATTAAATATATATTAAATTTGAATTATGACAAGTCAAACACCAGTTAGAGATATCTCGAATTATAATTATTACTAGTGGTAATTCAATAAAAGATATCTCTAATTTAATTATAATTAGTGAACTTGTAATTTGAGATATCTTTAATTAGAATTATGCCTTGTACAAAATCAATTTAGATATCTTTAATTACAATTTCTTCTAGTAAAAACTCAAAACAAAAATTTGTAGATATCAGAAAATATTTTCCAATGGAAGTCAATTGGAGAATATAACTAGTCAAAATAGCATTGTAGATATCTTGAATATATTTTATGACTAGTCAAAATAACATTGTAGGTATCTTAAATCCAGTTACAACAAGTCAAAATTGCAGAATAGATATCTGGAATTAGAATTTTGCCTAGTCAAAACTAAATTACAACTAGGGGTATTTTAAGGGTTAGTTCACCCAAAGAATTAAAAATTGACTCACCCTTGAGCCATCCTAGGTGAATATGACTTTCTTATTTCAGCCATCGCAATCTGAGTTATATTAAAAAATATCCTGGTTCTTCCAAACTTTAAAATGGGAGTGAATGGTACCCTATAGATATTGATGCCCAAAAAAGAGCATCCATCCATCATAAAAGTACTCCATACAACTCCAGAGCAGTGGTTCTTAACCTTTTTTTACTCCAAGGCCCCCTTCTCTTTGAGTCAATACTGCAAACATACTTTGCAAAAATATCACTGCACACATTCTTTACAACTTAAAAGTACTTACTCGTGCTTTTTTGTTTAATTACTGTATGACTGAGCAAAGTCAACCTTCCATAACAAACAAGACCACAGGGGGATGCCAAAGTGAAATGGACTAATCCATTCAGAATTATTAAACACACCAAAATACAAATGAAAAATAAAAACATTCTGAATGTGTGGAAACTCACCAATCTAAAGGCGGGTCGATGTCATCAGTGGACAGTTCCTCTGTCAGAACAAGCAATAGTGCCTATGTTTGGAGCGGCAGGTGCCCACGGATCCTCACAAACTTCTCTAAAACACACTTCTTCGGCGAGCAACATTCATTTTGACAACTACGTGAATATATTGAACTGTGTTAATGCAGAAATACAATGTTATAGCAATAAGTGAGCCGAGAGTGCACATACACGTTTTTTTTTTTCTGCATCAATAACGGACATTAATGCGCAAGCATTCCCAATGTTCAACTCCTGTATGTCACTGTAATCGTCTTTACCTTCATTTCAATCGTCATCCATCAAAACTTTATTAGCTACACTGGTTTTCTTTATTCAACTGAGAAATGTAGTTCATGAAGCGGTTGGGTGTCACACAATCTGTATTTCACACAGCGCGATGAGAAGCGGCTTGGGCTGCTCAGAAACAATCACAGAATACGTACGTGAGAGGTGGTGGTTTGTTATTTTTATTTATTTAACGTATTAATTGAGTTCTATTATATTTAAATACATTTAAAGTTATCTCGTGGCCCCCCTGAAGGATCACTAAGGCCCCCTAGTGGGCTGTGGTCCACCGCCCCCTTTAACTGCTGCTTTCAGGCTTTCTTTTCAAAAAGGCTTTCTGAAGCAAAGTAATGCGGGGGTTTTTTGTAAGAAAAATATCCACATTTATAACTTTATAAACTATGATCACTGGTCTCCGGTAACGGCCGTACGCAAGCCTAGTTCTGGCGGAAGAGTGACCTCTGACCCCCTAAGCAAATGTACACACTTTTCCTTGTGTCAGAGAGTTGGAGTACTGCAGGTATATTTGGAAATCTAAGCAATCCTTGCCGCTCACCATTCTTAAGTTAAGGATTTGGACGTTTTTTGACTGGTGCTCTTTTATATGTTAATGACATTAACTAGGTGGCGTTTAAAAAGTGGAAATCTGAAACCATTCAGCTCTGCACAATTTCAAGAACATTTGCGATTTACAGATTTTACATCTAAAAGAGAGGTGTACGTGCGTTTTTTGGCCATTCGTTCTCTGAATCACACGTATGCGCAAAAATGACCGTAATATCAAAGGTAGGACGGTTTCTATGCAACATTTTATAAATGAGGCCCACAGTCTTGATTTATCAGTAACTCTTTGCTGAATGTGTTTCATATTTGTACACAGTGGAATTTAATTAAAGAAATTAAATTAAATTAAATTTATTTCATCTCTTTAATAATTTAGAATTATTTAATTCTGTCAGAGCCGATAGTCTAATTTGGGTAGCGCACCGACATGTAGGCCTAGTCCAGTTTTGCTTCAAGTGATAAAAGTTTGAATCCCTCCTCATCCTTTGAACTTTGCTTTCTGTCCCGTCTACAACTGAATAAAGGCAAAGATAATTGTTTAACTATTTAATGAGGGCAAAATTTCCAGTGTGCAGAGAAAGAAAGTTCATACTTGTTAAGAGAGAAATTAGACACTTTTTATATGGAAAAGGCCAAAGGGGCGTTTGTTAGGTCCAGATCCAAATGGCTAGAAGCCGGGGGAAAAAACTCAGCATATTTTTTCAATTTGGAAAAAAAACGAGGCAAACTTAAAAAAAATTCCTCTTTGTATATTGATGACACTGTTGTCTCAGATAACAAAAGAATTTCAAAATTTGTTTCAGACTTTTATCAAAAACTATATACATCATCCTTTAACCCTAATTCCAGTGCTTTATTTTTTAGTAAGATACAACCCTTCATTCAATATGGAAGCCCGTTTCCGCCACGTTCAGTAAAAAATAAATAAATTCTTTAAGTCATAATAATGAGAAACTTTCTCGTAATAATGACTTAACATCTCAAAATAATGAGAAACTTTCTCGTAATAATGACTTAACATCTCGTAATAATGAGAAACTTTCTCGTAATAATGACTTAACATCTCGTAATAATGAGAAACTTTCTCGAAATAATGTCTTAACATCTCGTCATCTTATACACATCTTATTTCGAGAAAGTTTCTCATTATTACGAGATGTTAAGTCATTATTTCGAGAAACTTTCTCATTATTACGAGATGTTAAGTCATTATTACGAGAAAGTTTCTCATTATTACGAGATGTTTAAGTCATAATTACGAGAAAGTTTCTCATTATTTTGAGATGTTAAGTCATTATTACGATAAAGTTTCTCATTATTACGAGAAAGTTTCTCATTATTACGAGAAAGTTTCTCATTATTACGAGAAAGTTTCTCATTATTATGAGATGTTAAGTCATTATTATGAGAAAGTTTCTCATTATTATGAGAAAGTTTCTCATTATTACGAGATGTTAAGTCATTATTACGAGAAAGTTTCTCATTATTACAAGATGTTAAGTCATTATTACGAGAAAGTTTCTCATTATTATGAGAAAGTTTCTCATTATTACGAGATGTTAAGTCATTATTATGAGAAAGTTTCTCATTATTATGAGATGTTAAGTCATTATTATGAGAAAGTTTCTCATTATTATGACTTAAAGAATCTTTTTTTTTTTTACTCAACGTGGCAGAAACGGGCTTCCATAATTCAATGTGTAAGTGTAGCAGCGGCAGTAATGTAATTCGACTACGCCACCCCGTAGGCGTATCTATGATATACTTTAATGTATGATAAAAATACATTAAAGATATATTTATATATATATATTTATATTTATATATATATATATATATATATATATATATATATATATATATATATATATATATATATATATATCTTTAATGTATTTTTATCATGTTGAAAAAGTTTGGTGTGAATAAAATAAACCACTTAGGAGGAGTAACTAAAAACTCAGAGTCTGACATATCCAAAAAATCCACATTCAAACCAAAATATCTGACTTCCTGTTGCTCGGAGCTAATGACTGTAAATTAGAAAGTTGTCCGGCTCGATGAGACCAATATGCGTACTGATTTTTGTAACTGTGGGTAAAAGTAACCCCCCCACTTTTGTCAAAAGCATTTTGAAAGTGACACACTTCCTGCTACCAGTTGGTGGCGCTATAACTTTGACTCACAATAGTTACATCCATCTGACCGGCCTCTTACCATGAACACACTGCTGAAGTTTCATCAAGATCAGTTATTGTATGCAGAAGTTATAACACTTCGTGTTTCTCTTTTCTCGCCATAAATTCGTTTCCTCGCCACGGCCAAACCGTTCGAGATATCAAAAATCCATCCGCAATTTAGAATCCTCAATGTCTTGACTTCATGCTGACCGAGTTTGGAGGCGAGTGGATGAATTCTGTAGGAGGAGTACATCAAATTCCACAGCATGCGTTTTTCAAACAACCCATAATAGCCGACTTCCTGTTGGGCGGAGCTAATAACTTAGAGTGCGGAAGTTGTTCAGCCCCATGAGATCTATATGTGTACCGAGTTTCATATTAATTCATGCAAGAGTTTTTGATATATGGACCAAGTTTTCAGACCATGTTCAAGGGGGCGCTGTTGAGCCCCCCTGCCACGCCCGGGTACCAGCTTCAGCCCGGCCCTGATGACCGTGGGCTCTGACCTGTGTGCAAAGTTTCAAGAGTTTTTGAGCATGTTAAGGGCCCCAAAAGCCCCTGAAACCTTGAAAAACAAAGATTAAATGGAATAGACAAATCCCCCCCACCCCCTCCACACACACACACACACACAGAGACAGAGAGAGAGAGAGAAAATTCTCCAGAAAATCCACATTCAAACCAAAATATCTGACTTTCTGATGGTCTGAGCTAATGACTGTGAATTAGAAAGTTGTCCGGCTCGATGAGAACAATATACATACCGATTTTTGTGATTCTAGGAAAAACTAAGCCCCCATTTTTGACTAAAGGTGGCGCTACTGAGCCCCTCACCACGCCCATTTCTGAAACTTTGCACATGTCTACTGGCTAATAAATGTGATGTGTCTGTCGAGTTTCATGCATTTTCAAGCATGTGAAGAGTCTCAAAAGCATCCGAAAAGAATATTAAAGTTTGATGCGTTGCCACGGCAACAGTATCTAAGATATCAATAATCCTTTCACAGGTCTACATCTGCCGTGTGTCTACATTATACACATAAAGTTTGAAGCAAATCGGATAAAAATAAGAGGGTGATTTCAAAGCATTTTGAAAGTGACACACTTCCTGCTGCCAGTTGGTGGCGCTATAACTTTGACTCACAATAGTCACATCCATGTGATCGGCCTCTTACAACGAACACACTGCTGAAGTTTCATCAAGATCAGTTAATGTATGCAGAAGTTATAACACACTTCCTGTTTCCATTATTCGCCATAAATTCGTTTCCTCGCCACGGCCAAACCGTTCGAGATATCAAAAATCCCCTGGCAATTTTTCATCCTCAATGCCTTGACTTCATGCACACCGAGTTTGGTGGCGATCGGGTGAATTCCCTAGGAGAAGTGTTTCAAATACCAGACCATGCGTTTCCAAACAACCCTTAATAGCTGACTTCCTGTTGGGCTGGCGTAAAAAGTAAAAGTACGAAAGTTGTTCGGCCCGATGAGATCTATAGATGTACCGAGTTTCATATTATTACATGCAAGCGTGTCTGATTTATGGACCAAGTTTTCGGACCCCGTTCAAGGGGGCGCTGTTGAGCCCCCCTGCCACGCCCGGGTACCAGCTTCAGCCCGGCCCTGATGGCCACGGGTTCTGACCTGTGTGCAAAGTTTCAAGAGTTTTCGAGCACGTTAAGGGTCTCAAAAGTGCCCGAAAGGTTGACAGAAAAATAAGAATAAATATATATATATAAATATAGCTGCGAGCAGCGATTACGGGCCCAAGCCGGTGGCACCGCAACCCCGGTGCCTTTACCTAAAGGCACCGGGGTGGCGGTACCGCCGGCTTTGGCCCTTCATCGCTGCTCGCAGCTATATTTATATATATATATATATATATATATATATGGCTATAATGAACAGGCTGCGATGTCAAGATTGCAATGCTGGAATGTGTGTGTGTGTGTGTGTGTGTGTGTGTGTGTGTGTGCATGTGTGTTCATGTTTTTCTATCCCGGTGGGGACTTCAACCTGAATGCACACAGACTCATGGGGACTCGTGTCACAGTGGGGACCTAAATAGAGGTCCCCATGGGTAAACAAGCTTAGAAATCATACAGAATGAGTCTTTTTGGAAATGTAAAAATGCAGAAAGTTTTCTGTAATGGGTAGGTTTAGGGGTAGGGTTAGTGTGAGGAGATAGAATATACAGTTTGTAAAGTATAAAAACCATTAAGTCTATGGAGAGTCCCCACAAAGATAGTAAACCGTGTGTGTGTGTGTGTGTGTGTGTGGCGTGGGCGCGATGGAACAGTGGACACATAAAAACATACGTCATTATACAGGACCACATTCAAACTGCAAAGTGTTAACTTATATTTGTGTACTGTCGCAATAAGACACAATATTGTGCTTTTGTAAAATAATTTCAAGCAATCCACCCCCCGAAAGGCGCTAATTTTAAAATTAAACTAAAATGCTCATGGCTGCACGGGCATTCATGGTGCGCATCCACGACAAGGAACGAGCAGAACAGAGTGAATGTTTTTCAGTTTATTCCTACTTCCATAGGAATTCATTTGAAACGCCCGCTCAACCGCTCACCCTGTAGTCTGTGTGAGTCCTAATGCCCCAGTGTAGTGACGGGGACCCTATACTGCCAAAAGAGCACCGTCCTTCGGATGAGACGTTAAACCGAGGTCCTGACTCTCTGTGGTCATTAAAAATCCCAGGATGTCCTTCGAAAAAGAGTAGGGGTGTAACCCCGGCATCCTGGCCAAATTTGCCCCTTGGCCTCTATCCATCATGGCCTCCTAATCATCCCCATGTACTGATATACTGATTGGCTTCATCACTGTCTCCTCTCCACCAGTAAGATGGTGTGTGGTGGGCGTTCTGGCGCAATATGGCTGCCGTCGCATCATCCAAGTGGATGCTGCACATTGGTGGTGGTTGAGGAGATTCCCCCCATCTATGTAAAGCGCTTTGAGGTCTCAGAAAAAGCGCTATATAAATGTAACAAATTATTATTATTATTATCAACCACTATCAATGTCAGTGCGGACGAAAATATTTTACTTTCGTTTTTAAGTTTGCGATTCAAAAGCCCCCAGCGGTGTCACACGTCGATTAACCGGTGGTAAAATTTTCTCACCATCACATACCTAGTATATTTTTATGTAAATACAATAGGCCTACCTGATTTTGAACACAAGAGGGCAGTATAGCCCTATGTATGACTTGACTTTTATGAGACTAAATAGTACAATTACTATTTTTAAACTTATAAATAATTATTAAATTTAAAAAAAAAAAAGAATAAAATGAGTTTGGTTGTGATATTTGTATACTTTTATAGAAATAAATGGTGTATAATTACATTTTTAGAAGATGAGGCTTTTAGTGTTTAATTTTTGTACATTACTTCAGTCCCTCACTATAGCAAAAACATTTGAGATGTTTAATATCCGTTCACAATTTAGCATCTTTAATGTATTTTCATCATTTTGAAAAAGTTTGGTGTGAATAAAATAAGCCAGTTTGGAAGAGTAGCTAAAAACTCAGAGTCTGAAATATCCAAAAAATCCACATTCAAACCAAAATATCTGACTTTCTTTTGCTCTGAGCTAATGACTGTTAATTAGAAAGTTGTCCGGCTCGGTGAGACCAATATATATACTCATGTTTGTAACTGTTGGTAAAACTAACCCCCCCACTTTTGTCAAAAGCATGTTGAAAGTGACACACTTCCTGCTGCCAGTTGGTGGCGCTATAACTTTGACTCACAATAGTTACATCCATCTGATCGGCCTCTTATCACAAACACACTGCTGAAGTTTCATCAAGATCAGTTAATGTATGCAGAAGTTATAACACTTCGTGTCTCTCTTTTCTCGCCATAAATTCATTTCCTCGCCACGGCCAAACCGTTCAAGATATCAAAGATCCGTCCGCAATTTAGCATCCTCAATGCCTTGACTTCACGCTGACCGAGTTTGGAGGCGAATCGATGTATTTCCTAGGAGGAGTACATTAAATTCCACAGCAAGCGTTTCCAAACAACCCTAAATAGCCGACTTCCTGTTGGGCTGGCGTAAAACTTAGAGCACGAAAGTTGTTCGGCCCGATGAGATCTATATGTGTACCGAGTTTCAAATTGATTCATGCAAGCGTGTTTGATATATGGACCAAGTTTTAGAACCCCGTTCAAGGGGGCGCTGTCGAGCCCCCCTGCCACGCCCGGCTACCAGATTCAGCCCGTCCCTGATGACCGTGGGTTCTGACCTGTGTGCAAAGTTTCAAGAGTTTTCGAGCAAGTTAAGGGCCCCAAAAGCCCCTGAAACCTTGAAAAACAAAGATTAAATGGAATATACAACCCCCCCCCCCCATCCCCCCCCCCCACACACACACACAGACACACAGAGAGAGAGAGAAAATTCTCCAGAAAATCCACATTCAAACCAAAATATCTGACTTCCTGGTGGTCTGAGGTTATGACTGTAAATGAGAAAGTTGTCCGGCTTGATGAGAACAATACACCTACCAAGTTTTGTGATTCTAAGAAAAACTAAGCCCCCATTTTTGACTAAAGGTGGCGCTACTGAGCCATTTCACCACGCCCGTTTCTGAAACTTTTCACATGTCTACTGGATAATAAATGTGATGTGTCTGTCGAGTTTCATGCATTTTCAAGCATGTGAAGAGTCTCAAAAGCATCCGAAAAGAATATTAAAGTTTAATGCATTGCCACGGCAACAGTATCTAAGATATCAATAATCCTTTCACAGGTCTACATCTGCCGTGTGTTTACATTATACACATAAAGTTTTAAGCAAATCGGGTAAAAATAAGAGGGTGATTTCAAAGCATTTTGAAAGTGACACACTTCCTGTTGCCAGTTGGTGGCGCTATAACTTTGACTCACAAATGTCACATCCATGTGATCGGCCTCTTACAACTAACACACTGCTGAAGTTTCATCAAGATCAGTTAATGTATGCAGAAGTTATAACACACTTCCTGTTTGAATTATTCGCCATAAATTCGTTTCCTTGCCACGGCCAAACCGTTCGAGATATCAAAAATCCGTCCGCAATTTAGCATCCTCAATGTCTTGACTTCATGCCGACCGAGTTTGGAGGCGAATGAATGAATTTCCTAGGAGGAGTACATCAAATTCCACAGCATGCGTTTCCAAACAACCCATAATAGCTGACTTCCTGTTGGTCTGGCGTAAAACTTAGAGCACGAAAGTTGTTCGGCCCGATGAGGTCTATATGTGTAACGAGTTTCATATTATTACATGCAAGCGTGTCTGATTTATGGACAAGTGTTCGGATCCCGTTCCAGGGGGCGCTGTCGAGGCCCCCTGCCACGCCCGGGTACCAGCTTCAGCCCGGCCCTGATGGCCGCGGGTTCTGACCTGTGTGCAAAATTTCAAGAGTTTTCGAGCATGTTAAGGGCCCCAAAAGTGCCCGAAAGGTTGACAAAATAATAATAATTAAAGCTGCAAGCAGCGATGAAAGGGCCCTCGCACCCGTGCCATCGTCACTCGGTGGCTTTAGGAAGACAGAGCATGGTTGGGCAATGTGCATTTAAGGAGGTATAGTAGTTGCTAGCATGTTTAGTATGTTTCTAGCATGCTTAGTACACAATAGTTATGTGGTTAGTTCTGCATTACTGTGTTAACCATGTCAGTTTTTGTTGCCAGTAGGTGGGGCTATGTCTATATCTGAATATCGCTATGTAGATGTGTTCAGTGCAGGACTTTTATTAAACGTGTGAAGTTTGGGGCAGATTGGACATTGTATGCTTGAGTTACAGCAAATTCCTATTTAATTGCAGTAATAGCATGCTTTAGCACTTAGCTAAGTGTTTGCTAGCATGTTTTAGCATGTTTCTAGTATGTTGTTAGCATGTTTAGCACTTGCTGGCACTTTTTTATATGTTATCAGGAGTTCACAACAGGGTTAAACATGCCACTTCCTGTTGCCAGCAGGTGGCGCTATGACTGTAACTGAATATGTGCATGGTCATGAGTTCAGGACAAAACGCTTATCAAAAGTGTGAAGTTTGGCGCAGATTGGACATTGCCTTCTTGAGTAACAACAACATCCTGTTTCATTGAATTAGCATGCTTTAGCACTTAGCTAAGTATTGCTAGCATGTTTTAACATGTTTCTAGCATGTTTATAAGACAATGGCATTTTTAACATGTTGCTAGAACGGCATCAACGTGTTAAACATGACACTTCCTGTTACCAGTAGGTGGCGCTATTACTATAACTGAATATTCTCATGTAGATGTGTTCAGGCCATGACTCTTATCAAACGTGTGAAGTTTCGGGCAGATTGGACATTCCGTGCCTGAGTTACAGCCAATTCCTATTTAATTGCAGTAATAGCGAGCTTTAGCACTTAGCTAAGTGTTTGCTAGCATGTTTTAGCATGTTTCTAGTATGTTGTTAGCATGTTTAGCACTTGCTGGCACTTTATTATATGTTATCAGGAGTTCACAACAGTGTTAAACATGCCACTTCCTGTTGCCAGCAGGTGGCGCTATGACTGTAACTGAATATGAGCATGGTCATGTGTTTAGGACAGAACGCTTATCAAAAATGTGAAGTTTGGCGCAGATTGGACATTGCCTTCTTGAGTAACAACAACATCCTGTTTCATTGAATTAGCATGCTTTAGCACTTAGCTAAGTATTGCTAGCATGTTTTAACATGTTTCTAGCATGTTTAGAAGTCAATGGCATTTTTAACATGTTGCTAGAACGGCATTAACGTGTTAAACACTAGGTGGCGCTATTACTATAACTGAATATTATCATGTAGATGTGTTCAGGCCTTGACTCTTATCAAATGTGTGAAGTTTGGGGCAGATTGGACATTCCGTGCCTGAGTTACAGCAAATTCCTATTTAATTGCAGTAATAGCATGCTTTAGCACTTAGTTAAGTGTTTGCTAGCATGTTTTAGCTTCTAGTATGTTGTTAGCATGTTTAGCACTTGCTGGCACTTTTTTATATGTTATCAGGAGTCCACAACAGTGTTTAACATGTCACTTCCTGTTGCCAGCAGGTGGCGCTATAAATGTAACTGAATATGAGCATGGTCATGTGTTCAGGACAGAACGCTTATCAAAAGTGTGAAGTTTGGCGCAGATTGGACATTGCCTTCTTGAGTAACAACAACATCCTGTTTCATTGAATTAGCATGCTTTAGCACTTAGCTAAGTATTGCTAGCATGTTTTAACATGTTTCTAGCATTTTTAGAACTCAATGGCATTTTTAACATGTTGCTAGAACAGCATCAACGTGTTAAACATGTCACTTCCTGTTGCCAGTAGGTGGCGCTATTACAATAACTGAATTTGAGCATGGACATGTGTTCAGGCCATGATTCTTATCAAACGTGTGAAGTTTGGGGCAGATTGGACATTCCATGCCTGAGTTACAGCAAATTCCTATTCAATTGCAGTAATAGCATGCTTTAACACTTAGCTAAGTGTTTGCTAGCATGTTTTAGCATGTTTTCTAGTATGTTGTTAGCATGTTTAGCACTTGCTGGCACTTTTTTATATGTTATTAGGAGTCCACAACAGTGTTAAACATGTCACTTCCTGTTGCCAGCAGGTGGCGCTATGACTATAAATGAATATGAGCATGGTCATGTGTTCAGGACAGAATGCTTATCAAACGTGTGAAGTTTGGGCCAGATTGGACATTCCATGCCTGAGTTACAGCAACTTCCTGTTTCATGGCGAAACATCGAAATTTGTCAGGCCGCCGAGGACCCGCCCTTTGACGAAAACTCAAGATCTTCGCAATTTAACGTCGCAAAGGCCTTAAGATTATACTCACCAAATTTGAAGATGATCAGATTAAAACTGTAGGAGGAGTTCGTTAAAGTACGAGGCCTGAAAATGGCAAAAACTGCACAAAAATCTGAGAGGAAGTTCAAAATGGCTGACTTCCTGTTGTGTTTAGGGCTATGCTCCAAGAGACTTTTTTGTAGGTATTAGGTCATTACATGTATGTACCGAATTTCGTGCACGTACGTGGAACGTTGCGGGAGGCGCACTCCGTTGAACTTTTATAGGTGGCGCTATCGAGCCATTTTGCCCCGTCCAATTCTGAAACCTGTATCAGATGTAAATTTTCGCCAGTTCTGACGCGTGTGCAAAGTTTTGTGAGTTTTCGAGCATGTTTAGGCCCTCAAAAATGCAATTAAATGCGGAGAAGAATAATAATAAATATAGCTGCGAGCAGCGATTACGGGCCCAAGCCGGTGGCACCGCAACCCCGATGCCTTTAGTTACCTAAAGGCACCGGGGTGGCGGTGCCGCCGGCTTGGGCCCTCCATCGCTGCTCGCAGCTATATTTATATATATATATATATATATATATATATACAGTATATATATAACAAAAGATATATACATTATATATATATCAGACAAGTAATATTCTCTGTCTTGTCACTTCACAAAAAAATGGTACAAATTGTACTACTGACTATTTAAACAAAGCAGTGTAATTTTGATAAGTTAGGTTGACTATTTTATAATTATATTTTATTAGGGCTATAATGAACAGGCTGCGATGTCAAGATTGCAATGCTGGTGTGTGTGTGTGTGTGTGTGTGTGTGTGTCGTGGGCGTGATTGAACAGTGGAGACATAAAAATATACTTTATGGTGCTAACTTTAAAATTGAAATAAAATGCTCACGGCTGCACGGGAATTCATTCCTACTTCCATAGGAATTCATTGAAAAAGCTCGCTCTGCTCCCAACCATAATCAATGTCAGTGCGGACGAACATATTTTACTTTCGTTTTTAAGTTAGCGATTCAAAAGCCCCCAGCAGTGTCACACGTCGATTAACCGGTGGGAAATTTTTTATCACAGTCACATCCCTAATATATTTATATATAAATACAATAGGCCTACCTGAAAGAGAATTTTACTTGCCCGACCAGAGTATATCCTGATTAGAACGTCAATAACAAAAAAATAACTTGGGAATCACTAAAACGAGAGATTATTCTAATTTCATTGCATTCATTTTAAGTTGCAATCAGCAGTTAATAATAAATGTATTACTGATCAATGGTAACAAGGTTGCACTGCTGAGGCTCATGCAGCTTCTCCAGGAGAATTGTAAACAAATGAGCGCAGCACACAAAAAAGCAACCCAGTTAACAACATACTGACTATAAAAATTACAAATATGGAGTTTTTATATATTTTATAACATATGATAGAGTTAAGCAACCTCACTTGACGAGTAGGCAACTATTTCCTGAATACAATCACGATTGAAACTGTGACATTGATTTCATACAACAGGTTAATAAACAGTTACAATTAAGTCACTTACATTTTAGATGCAATATTGACTGTTTTTGTTCTGTTTCAGCAGCAAAAATAGTTAAAGATCACAGCAGAACCATCGCGCATCTCACAGCAACTTGTTTTCTCATTACTGAATGATTCAGCATTTTGAACGAATCGGTTGACTCAAAGATTCAATGACCAATCCATAAACATCTGTCTCAATCATGAATGACTCAGTCATTCGAACGAATCGTTTGAACGAATTAATTAATGACTCGCTCATTAAGACGATCGCCTGGCGACACCTAATGGCGGTTTAGTGTTATGTTTAAAAGTATCATTCTTTCCAACGTGTTTGCACCATTATCAATGTCTGTGCGGACGTCTTTACTTTCACTTTTATATTAGCGATTTAAAAGCACCCGCTCGTGTCACACATCGATTAACCAATGGGAAAATATCCTCACAGTCATATACCTAATAAATTTATATTTAAATACAATAGGCCTACCTAGTAAAACGTTTTATATACTATTTTGATATCCTTTTGGACACAAGAGGGCAGTATAGCCCTATGTTTGCTTTTTTTGTTGAACCAAATAGCACTAAATAGCCTGTTCATAACTTTTTCATACTTCTTGAATTGCAAAAACAGAATAAAATGGGTTTAGTTCTAATATTTGTATAATTTTATATAAAAATAAATGGTGCATAATTACATTTTTAGAAGTTATGAGATGTTTCCTGCTTCCTTTTTGACATTAATTTAATCCCTCGCCATAGCAAAACCGTTTGAGATATTCAATATCCGTTCACAATTTAGCATCTTTAATGTATTTTCATCATGTTGAAAAAGTTTGGTAGGAATAAAATAAATATTTTAAGAGGAGTGGCTAAAAATTCAGAGGCTGATTTTGCAAAAAAATCCACATTCAGACCAAAATATCTGACTTCCTCATGGCCGGAGCTAATGAATGTAAATTAGAAAGTTGTCCGGCTTGATGAGAACAATATACAAACTATTTTTTTTTTACTGTAGTTAAAACTAACCCCCCCACTTTTGTCAAAAGCATGTTGAAAGTGACACACTTCCTGCTGCCAGTTGGTGGCGCTATAACTTTGACTCACAATAGTTACATCCATCTGATCGGCCTCTTACCACGAACACACTGGTGAATCAAGATCAGTTAATGTATGCAGAAGTTATACCACTTCGTGTTTCTCTTTTCTCGCCATAAATTCGTTTCCTCGCCACGGCCAAACCGTTCGAGATATCAAAAATCCGTCCGCAATTTAGCATCCTCAATGTCTTGACTTCATGCACACCGAGTTTGGTGGGGATTGGATGAATTCTCTAGGAGGAGTACTTCGCATTCCACAGCGAGCGTTTTCCAAACAACCCATAATAGCCGACTTCCTGTTGGGCTGGCGTAAAACTTGACCTGGGGAAAGTTGTTCGGCACGATGAGATCTATATGTGTACCGAGTTTCATATTAATTCATGCAAGCGTGTTTGATATATGGACCAAGTTTTAGAACCCTGTTCAAGGGGGCGCTGTTGAGCCCCCCAGCCACGCCCGGGTACCAGCTTCTGCCCGTCCCTGATGGCAGGGGGTTCTGACTTGTGTGCAAAGTTTCAAGAGTTTTTGAGCACGTTAAGGACCCCAAAAGCCCCTGAAACCTTGATTAACAATATAAAAGCAATAGTCAAATCCCCCCTCCCCTCACACACACAGAGACACAGAGAGAGGGAGAGAAAATTCTTTAGAAAATCCACATTCAAACCAAAATATCTCTCTTCCTGTTGGTCGGAGATAGTTAATGTCAATTAGAAAGTTGTCCGTCTTGATGAGAACAATACACATACCAAGTTCCCTTTCAAGGGAACTCCCGTTGCGTCGAGAATGACGCTATGGGGAACGCTTTGCGTGATGACGTCTTGAAGCACATGTAAAATCAGTCCAATGGTGTGGCGGAACGTCAGAGGCGGGTGACGTCACGTACCAGGAAGCTATAAAAGCCGGCCCGAAACAGAAAACGAAAGCTTTCTGAGTCTTCAGTCGCGCTCTGTGTTGAATCTGTCCTTGTTATTTGGTGTTGTCTGTCTATATATATATATATATTCAGTATGGCGAGCAAGCAGCAGTTTAGAGTGTGTGTCCATCCCTGCCCGCGTTATTTAACGGGAGGTGACACACACACTCTTTGTGTTGTTTGTTTGGGAGAGGAGCATGCCCAGTCAGCACTCGAGGGTGGTGACTGTGTGCATTGCTGTGCGCTTCCATTGCGTACGCTCCGATCCCGGTTGGCACGGTTCAATCCCGATCACGTTCCCCAGGGCTCTGGTCCCGCTGCTGCCGAGGCACAGCGTCGATCTCAGACCTGGGGTTCGCAAATGGATCTATCAGTGGATGTTGAGACGGGCTCTGCCTTATCTCAGCAACCTTCTGATAGATCCAGTGCCTCTCATCAGGGTGTGGAAGCACGCGCTGCGGTTTCTTCCCCCCCGATGGAGGCACCAATACTGCAATTGTCCAGCTCTGAGGAGTTGGACGTTGTTAGTGTTGAAGCTGAGTCTGAGGATTCGCCACCTCAGTCTCATGCTTTTGAGGAATTGCTCGATGTTGTCACGAGAGCAGTTCACAGATTATCTATTGAGTGGCCAGAGGATAGGCAGGACGTTCGCTCGAAAAGTAAGCTCGACGAACGCTTCCTGCCATCTCGTGCACAGCCTCAGAGAAAAAGCCTTCCGTTTTTCCCCGATCTCCACACCGAGGTGTCGAGATCGTGGGGGAAACCTATGTCTTACAGAGTTTACACAACACAAACCTCTCACTACTCTTCCATTCACAATTATAAAGAGCATGGTTATGGGGAGATGCCGAAGGTGGAAGAGACGCTCGCGAGCTATCTCTCTCCAGCGACGGCATCTTCCTTGAAGGCTCCCTCTCTTCCCTCTAAACCAGTAAAATTTACTTCATCGCTGGTTCATAAATCATATGCAGCCGCTGGTCAAGCTGCAGCGTGTCTGCATACGATGTCTATCATGCAGGCCTATCAGGCTGAATTATTGGGGGATTTAGAGGAGGGCGGGGGTATTGGTCCAGACACAGTGGCTGAACTACGCAGAGCCACGGATCTGTCTCTCAGGGCCACCAAGGAGACCGCTAAATCAATCGGGCGGTCTATGGCAGCCCTGGTGGCCACTGAGAGGCATCTGTGGCTCAATCTGAGCGACATAAAAGAAAAAGAAAAACATGTTCTCTTAGATGCTCCGGTTTCCACTGATGGTCTATTTGGTGATGTTGTGAACAGTGCGATAGCTAAATCACAAGAGGCCTCTAAACAGGCAGTTGCACTCCAAAGACTTCTCCCCCGCCGTTCATTCTATGAGGCTGCTGAGCGGGAGCAGCCTCACTCCTCTAAAAAGAGCGCTAGCCATCGTGCCACTCAAAAACAGAGTGTGTCCTCTCGTGCTCCCCCACAAAAATCTCGGGGACACGGAGGGCGCTCTCAAACCCAGCAGCCCTCGAGGGGTAGAACGGATCTGCGGACCGTTATTACCGCCAAGAAGGCTGCTGGGAAAAAGTCCTGACGTCCGAGGGCTCAGGACAAATGAGGGTAGTCCCCCCCGAAGCAGAGCGGTTAACACCTCTTTTCACGGTGCCCGTCTCTCTTCGGTACCCTCAGGGGACCGTTCTGCCAACCCTGCCGCCTCAGGTGTTACAGGGCGCAGCGGTCTCCGGCGAGCACATATCTCAAGGACCACCCGGAAACGTAGTGGCCTCGGGATGCCCGCCCCCTCTGAGGAGGGTGTTAGAGCAGTCTGTTCGGTCGTTCCCTGCCGGTGCGCCGTTACAGGGCGACGAATTGACTACTCAACAACAACAAAATCCAGAAACCAGTCTCGAGAGGCTGGTACCTCTAGTAGAATCTTTGACAGCGTGGAAGCTACTGTCAAATGTTTCTCGTTGGGTCCTGCAGACCGTGGAAAAAGGGTATCAAATACAATTCAAAAGACGCCCACCTCGGTTTATGGGGGTCCTGCCCACAGTGGTGGGCCCCGAGCAGGTTCTGGTCATGGAACAGGAAGTGAACACTCTGTTAGAGAAAGGGGCCATAGAATATGTACCTCCCTCCGACAGGGAAACCGGGTTTTACAGCCGGTACTTCATTGTTCCGAAAAAGGACGGGGGATTGCGTCCCATTTTAGATCTTCGAGTTCTGAACGATTCAGTCATGCAGCTCAAGTTCAAAATGTTAACATTGAGACAGATCGTGCCACAGATCAGGTCCGAGGACTGGTTTGTCACGATAGATCTCAAGGACGCATATTTCCATATTTCCATCCGTCCGTGTCATTGGAAGTTCCTGAGGTTTGCTTTCGGGGGCAAAGCATACCAATATCATGTTCTTCCATTCGGCCTAGCTTTATCACCCCGCACTTTCACCAAATGCATGGATGCAGCTCTGGCGCCGCTGCGCCTCCAGGGTATTCGCATCATGAACTACATCGACGATTGGTTGATTTTAGCTCAGTCGCATCAGTTGGCGGTTCAACATCGAGATGTTGTTCTCGCCCACATGAAAGAGCTGGGGTTACGGCTGAACGCCAAGAAGAGTGTGCTTTCTCCACTCCAGAGGACCACTTTTTTAGGCGTGGTTTGGGACTCAGTGTCGATGCAGGCGCGCCTGTCACCGCCACGTATAGAGTCCATCCTTGCAGCTGTGAAAAGTGTAAAGCTAGGCCAGCTACTCACTGTCAAACAGTTCCAGAGACTGTTGGGTCTCATGGCAGCAGCTTCCAACGTGATACCTTTTGGACTGCTGCACATGAGGCCCCTGCAGTGGTGGCTCAGGACCAGGGGGTTTTCCCCGAGGGGCAACACATTTCGCACAATCAGGGTCACGCGGCGATGCTTACGTGCCCTGGTTATGTGGAAGAAACCTTGGTTCCTGTCCCAGGGCCCAGTGTTGGGAGCTCCTTGTCGTCGCAAACTGCTAACGACGGATGCTTCCCTCACGGGTTGGGGAGCGATCCTGGAGGGTCGCTCATCTCGAGGTCTGTGGGAAGACCATCATCGTTCCTGGCATATCAATCGCCTAGAGATGTTAGCTGTCTTCCGGGCTCTGAGGAGCTTTATCACAGATCTCAGGGGACACCATGTGTTAGTACACACGGACAACACGTCGGTAGTCGCCTATATCAACCACCAAGGGGGTTTGCGCTCGCGCCCGTTATCCAACTTGGCACGCCATATCCTCTTGTGGTCCCAGGGGAAGTTACTGTCACTCAGGGCAGCTTACATCCCCGGGGTCCAGAATATAGGAGCAGACACTCTGTCGAGGCAGGGGCCGAGGCCCGGGGAATGGAGGCTCCACCCCGAGGTGGTGGAGCTGATATGGAGGGAGTTCGGCCAAGCACAAGTGGATCTGTTTGCGTCTCGAGAGACGTCTCACTGTCCACTTTGGTTCTCCCTCACGCATCCAGCTCCTCTGGGACTGGATGCTATGGTTCAGACGTGGCCGAGGCTACGTCTGTACGCCTTTCCCCCAGTTGCTCTGCTCCCGGGAGTTCTGGAGAGAGTTCGCAGGGACCGGGTTTGCCTGCTTCTTATAGCCCCGCGCTGGCCGGGCAGAGTATGGTTTCCCGATCTGGTCTCCCTCCTCGACGGGCATCCTCTGGAGTTACCCGTCAGGAGAGACCTTCTGTCCCAGGCAGGGGGCTCAATATTTCACCCCCGCCCAGAACTGTGGAACCTGTGGGCTTGGCCTCTGAGGGGGCCCAGCTCATAGAGTCAGGTCTCTCAACTGAGGTTGTTGAGACCATTCTACAATCCAGAGCTCCCTCCACGAGGAAACTTTATGCCCTGAAGTGGAGAGTCTTCACTTCTTGGTGTAGTGACCGTCGGTTGGACCCAGTTAACTGCCCAATTGGTACAGTGCTGGAGTTCCTGCAGGACCGGTTCACAGCAGGTCTAACCCCGTCCACTTTAAAGGTTTATGTGGCGGCCATAGGTGCTTACCACATTCCTTTGGGTGGAATGTCTGTGGGGAAAGACCCTTTGGTATCTCGTTTCCTTCGTGGCACTTGGAGGCTGAGGCCTGCAGTTCGCTCTAGGGTGCCACCTTGGGACTTGTCCATTGCGCTACAAGGCTTGTCCCTGGCCCCCTTTGAGCCTATTGAGGAGGTTCCTGAGAAGTTTTTAACGCTGAAAGCTCTTTTCCTTCTTGCCATTTCCTCTCTCAAGAGAATAGGGGATCTCCAAGCGTTGTCGGTTGCTCCGTCATGCTTGGAGTTTGCTCCGGGTATGATCAAAGCATTTCTTCATCCGAGACCGGGCTATATCCCCAAGGTCCCCACTAATGTGGCCAGACCTATTGTTCTGCAGGCCTTCTGTCCTCCTCCCTTTCAAAATGCGGACCAGGAGGCTAATAATTTGCTTTGCCCAGTTCGGGCGTTAGACGCATATGTCCACAGAGCTGCCCTGTGGCGAAAAAGTGATCAATTATTTGCGTGCTTTGGGTCCCCTAACAAAGGAGGCCCGGTGTCTAAGCAAAGGATGAGTAAGTGGGTGGTCGAGGCTATCTCACTTGCCTATGAGGCGGCTGGGCAGCCTTCTCCTTTGGCTGTCCGGTCGCACTCGACGAGGAGTATGGCGGCCTCTAAGGCCCTTATTTCAGGAGTTTCTTTACAGGACGTTTGTGATGCGGCAGGCTGGTCCTCACCGCACACTTTCGTCAGGTTTTACTCTCTGGATCTAGACTCTGCTCCAGGGTCTCATGTTTTATCTTCCTAGTGCTGCTCTCTAGATTACACACAGGACAGACATTCGTAGCTATGGAGGCGTTGGTATAGACGTTCCCCATAGCGTCATTCTCGACGCAACGGGAGTTCCCTTGAAAGGGAACGCCTCGGTTACGACTGTAACCTCGGTTCCCTGAAGAGGGAACGAGCGTTGCGTCGCCTTGCCATATCTCCTTCATGCCTGTCAGCTCGACTTCAGACTTTTACGAAGCTTTCGTTTTCTGTTTCGGGCCGGCTTTTATAGCTTCCTGGTACGTGACGTCACCCGCCTCTGACGTTCCGCCACACCATTGGACTGATTTTACATGTGCTTCAAGACGTCATCACGCAAAGCGTTCCCCATAGCGTCATTCTCGACGCAACGCTCGTTCCCTCTTCAGGGAACCGAGGTTACAGTCGTAACCGAGGCGTTTTGTTGCTGTTGATAAAACTAACCCCCCCACTTATGACTAAAGGTGGCGCTACTGAGCCCCTCACCACGCCCGTTTCTGAAACTTTGCACATGTCTACGGGCTAATAAATGTGATGTGTCTGTCGAGTTTCATCCAATTTCAAGTATGTTAAGAGTCTCAAAAGCATCAAAAAAGAATATTAAAGTTTGATGCGTTGCCACGGCAACAGTATCTAAGATATCTATAATCCTTTCACAGGTCTACATCTGCCGTGTGTTTACATTATACACATAAAGTTTGAAGCAAATCGGGTAAAAATAAGAGGGTGATTTCAAAGCATTTTGAAAGTGACACACTTCCTGCTGCCAGTTGGTGGCGCTATAATTTTGACTCACAATAGTCACATCCATGTGATCGGCCTTTTACCACGAACACACTGCTGAAGTTTCATCAAGATCAGTTAATGTATGCAGGAGTTATAACACACTTCCTGTTTTCATTATTCGCCATAAATTCGTTTCCTCGCCACGGCCAAACCGTTCGAGATATCAAAAATCCGTCCGCAATTTAGCATCCTCAATGTCTTGACTTCATGCTGACCGAGTTTGCAGGCGATTGGATCAATTCCCTAGGAGGAGTACATTAAATTCCACAGCATGCGTTTCCAAACAACCCATAATAGCCGACTTCCTGTTGGGCTGGCGTAAAACTTAGAGCACGAAAGTTGTTCGGCCCGATGAGATCTATATGTGTTCTGAGTTTCATATTATTACATGCAAGTGTGTTTGATTTATGGACAAGTGTTCGGATCCCGTTCCAGGGGGCGCTGTCGAGCCCCCCTGCCACGCCCGGGTACCAGCTTCAGCCCGGCCCTGATGGCCGCGGGTTCTGACCCGTGTGCAAAGTTTCAAGAGTTTTCGAGCATGTTAAGGGCCCCAAAAGTGCCCGGAACCTTGACAAAATAATAATAATAATAATAATAATAATAATAATAATCCTACCGAAAACAATAGGGCCTTCGCCCTTTCAGGGCTTGGGCCCTAATAATAATAATAATAATAATCCTTACGAAAACAATAGGGCCTTCGCCCTTTCAGGGCTTGGGCCCTAATAATAAATATAGCTGCGAGCAGCGATTACGGGCCCAAGCCGGTGGCACCGCAACCCCGATGCCTTTAGTTACCTAAAGGCACCGGGGTGGCGGTGCCGCCGGCTTTGGCCCTTCATCGCTGCTCGCAGCTATATTTATATATATATATATATATATATATATATATATATATATATATATATATCTTTAATGTATTTTTATCATGTTGAAAAAGTTTGGTGTGAATAAAATAAACCACTTAGGAGGAGTAACTAAAAACTCAGAGTCTGACATATCCAAAAAATCCACATTCAAACCAAAATATCTGACTTCCTGTTGCTCGGAGCTAATGACTGTAAATTAGAAAGTTGTCCGGCTCGATGAGACCAATATGCGTACTGATTTTTGTAACTGTGGGTAAAAGTAACCCCCCCACTTTTGTCAAAAGCATTTTGAAAGTGACACACTTCCTGCTACCAGTTGGTGGCGCTATAACTTTGACTCACAATAGTTACATACATCTGATCGGCCTCTTACCACGAACACACTGCTGAAGTTTCATCAAGATCAGTTAATGTATGCAGAAGTTATACCACTTCGTGTTTCTCTTTTCTCGCCATAAATGCGTTTCCTCACCACGACCAAACCGTTCGAGATATCAAAAATCCGTCCGCAATTTAGAATCCTCAATGTCTTGACTTCATGCACACCGAGTTTGGTGACAATTTAATTAATTTTCTAGGAGGAGTGTTTCAAATTCCACAGCAAGCGTTCTCCAAACAACCCATAATAGCTGACTTCCTGTTGGGCTGGCTTGAAACTTGACAGAGGGAAAGTTGTTCGGCCCGATGAGATCTATATGTGTACCGAGTTTCATATTAATTCATGCAAGCGTGTTTGATATATGGACCATGATTTCAGACCCCATTCAAGGGGGCGCTGTTGAGCCCCCCTGCCACGCCCGTTTCTGAAACTTTTCACATGTCTACTGGCTAATAAGTGTTATGTGTCTGTCGAGTTTTATCCAATTTCAAGCATGCTAAGAGTCTCAAACGCATCCGAAAAGAATATTAAAGTTTGATGCGTTGCCACGGCAACAGTATCTAAGATATCAATAATCCTTTCACAGGTCTACATCTGCCGTGTTTCTACATTATACACATAAAGTTTGAAGCAAATCGGGTAAAAATAAGAGAGTGATTTCAAAGCATTTTGAAAGTGACACACTTCCTGCTGCCAGTTGGTGGCGCTATAACTTTGACTCACAATAGTCACATCCTTGTGTTCGGCCTCTTACAACGAATACACTGCTGAAGTTTAATCAAGATCAGATAATGTATGCTGAAGTTATAATACACTTCCTGTGTCCCTTATTCGCCATAAATTTGTTTCCTCGCCACGGCCAAACCGTTTGAGATATCAAAAATCCGTCCGCAATTTAGCATCCTCAATGTCTTGACTTCATGCTGACCGAGTTTGGTTGCGATTGGACGAATTCTCTAGGAGGAGTACATCAAATTCCAGAGGATGCGTTTTTCAAACAATCCATAATAGCTGACTTCCTGTTGGGCGGAGCTAATAACATAGAGTGCGGAAGTTGTTCGGCCTGATGAGATCTATATGTGTACCGAGTTTCATACTAATACGTTCTTGTATGTGTCCAAGATTTCAGATTGTGTTCTAGGGGGCGCTATTGAGCCCCCCTGCCACGCCCCGGGTACCAGCTTCAGCCCGGCCCTGATGGCCGCGGGTTCTGACCTGTGTGCAAAGTTTCAAGAGTTTTCGAGCACGTTAAGGGCCCCAAAAGTGCCAGAGAAGTAGAAAAAAATAATAATAATAAACAAATATAGCTGCGAGCAGCGATTACGGGCCCAAGCCGGTGGCACCGCAACCCCGATGCCTTTAGTTACCTAAAGGCACCGGGGTGGCGGTGCCGCCGGCTTGGGCCCTCCATCGCTGCTCGCAGCGATTACGGGCCCAAGCCGGTGGCACCGCAACCCCGATGCCTTTAGTTACCTAAAGGCACCGGGGTGGCGGTGCCGCCGGCTTGGGCCCTCCATCGCTGCTCGCAGCTATATTTATATATATATATATATATATATATATACAGTATATATATAACAAAAAATATATACATTATATATATATCAGACAAGTAATATTCTCTGTCTTGTCACTTCACAAAAAAATGGTACAAATTGTACTACTGACTATTTAAACAGAGCAGTGTAATTTTGATAAGTTAGGTTGACTATTTTATAATTATATTTTATTAGGGCTATAATGAACAGGCTGCGATGTCAAGATTGCAATGCTGGTGTGTGTGTGTGTGTGTGTGTGTGTGTGTGTGTGTGTGTGTGTGTGTGTGTGTGTGTGTGTGTCGTGGGCGTGATTAAACAGTGGAGACATAAAAATATACTTTATGGTGCTAACTTTAAAATTGAAATAAAATGCTCACGGCTGCACGGGAATTCATTCCTACTTCCATAGGAATTCATTGAAAAAGCTCGCTCTGCTCCCAACCATAATCAATGTCAGTGCGGACGAACATATTTTACTTTCGTTTTTAAGGTAGCGATTCAAAAGCCCCCAGCGGTGTCACACGTCGATTAACCGGTGGGAAATTTTTTATCACAGTCACATCCCTAATATATTTATATATAAATACAATAGGCCTACCTGAAAGAGAATTTTACTTGCCCGACCAGAGTATATCCTGATTAGAACGTCAATAACAAAAAAATAACTTGGGAATCACTAAAACGAGAGATTATTCTAATTTCATTGCATTCATTTTAAGTTGCAATCAGCAGTTAATAATAAATGTATTACTGATCAATGGTAACAAGGTTGCACTGCTGAGGCTCATGCAGCTTCTCCAGGAGAATTGTAAACAAATGAGCGCAGCACACAAAAAAGCAACCCAGTTAACAACATACTGACTATAAAAATTACAAATATGGAGTTTTTATATATTTTATAACATATGATAGAGTTAAGCAACCTCACTTGACGAGTAGGCAACTATTTCCTGAATACAATCACGATTGAAACTGTGACATTGATTTCATACAACAGGTTAATAAACAGTTACAATTAAGTCACTTACATTTTAGATGCAATATTGACTGTTTTTGTTCTGTTTCAGCAGCAAAAATAGTTAAACAAAGATCACAGCAGAACCATCGCGCATCTCACAGCAACTTGTTTTCTCATTACTGAATGATTCAGCATTTTGAACGAATCGGTTGACTCAAAGATTCAATGGTCAATCCATAAACATCTGTCTCAATCATGAATGACTCAGTCATTCGAACGAATCGTTTGAATGAATGAATCAATGACTCGCTCATTAAGATGGTCGCCTGGCGACACCTAATGGCGGTTTAGTGTTATGTTTAAAAGTATCATTCTTTCCAACGTGCACCATTATCAATGTCCGTGCGGACGTCTTTACTTTCACTTTTATATTAGCGATTTAAAAGCACCCGCTCGTGTCACACGTCGATTAACCGATGGGAAAATATCCTCACAGTCATATACCTAATAAATTTATATTTAAATACAATAGGCCTACCTAGTAAAACGTTTTATATACTATTTTGATATCCTTTTGGACACAAGAGGGCAGTATAGCCCTATGTTTGCTTTTTTGTTGAACCAAATAGCACTAAATAGCCTGTTTTTAACTTTTTCATACTCCTTGAATTGCAAAAACAGAATAAAATGGGTTTAGTTCTAATATTTGTATAATTTTATATAAAAATAAATGGTGTATAATTACATTTTTAGAAGTTATGAGATGTTTCCTGCTTCCTTTTTGACATTAATTTAATCCCTCCCCATAGCAAAACCGTTTGAGATATTCAATATCCGTTTACAATTTAGCATCATTAATATATTTTTATCATGTTGAAAAAGTTTGGTGGGAATAAAATAAACCTTTTAGGAGGAGTAACTAAAAACTCAGAGGCTGATTTTGCAAAAAAATCCACATTCAGACCAAAATATCTGACTTCCTGATGGTCGGAGCTAATAAATGTAAATTAGAAAGTTGTCCGGCTCGATGAGAGCAATATACAAACTATTTTTTTTTACTGTAGTTAAAACTAACCCCCCCACTTTTGTCAAAAGCATTTTGAAAGTGACACACTTCCTGCTGCCAGTTGGTGGCGCTATAACTTTGACTCACAATAGTTACATCCATCTGATCGGCCTCTTACCACGAACACACTGCTGAAGTTTCATCAAGATCAGTTAATGTATGCTGAAGTTATAACACACTTCCTGTTTCATTTTTTCACCATAAATTCGTTTCCTCGCCACGGCCAAACCGTTCGAGATATTCAAAATCCGTCCGCAATTTAGCATCCTCAATGTCTTGACTTCATGCTGACCGAGTTTGGAGGCGAATGGATGAATTCCCTAGGAGGAGTACATTAAATTCCACAGCATGTGTTTCCAAACAACGCTAAATAGCCGACTTCCTGTTGGGCTAGCGTAAAACTTAGAGCACAAAAGTAGTTTGGCCCGAGGAGATCTATGTGTGTACCGAGTTTCATATTATTACATGCAAGTGTGTTTGATTTATGGACACGTGTTCGGATCCCGTTCCAGGGGGTGCTGTCGAGCCCCCCTGCCACGCCCGGGTACCAGCTTCAGCCCGCCCTTGATGGCCGTTGTTTCTGACCTGTGTGCAAAGTTTCAAGAGTTTTCGAACACGTTAAGGGCCCCAAAAGCCCCTGAAACCTTGAAAAACAAAAAAGCAAATCTCACCCAACAGACAAATCCCTCCCACCCCTCACACACACACAGACAGAGAGAGAGAGAGAGAAAATTCTCCAAAAAATCACATTCAAACCAAAATATCTGACTTCCTGTTGGTCGGAGCTAATAACTCTAAATTAGAAAGTTGTCCGGCTCGATGAGAACAATATACATACCGATTTTTGTGATTCTAGGAAAAACTAAGCCCCCATTTTTGACTAAAGGTGGCGCTACTGAGCCCCTCACCACGCCCGTTTCTGAAACTTCTCACATGTCTACTGGCTAATAAGTGTGATGTGTCTGTCGAGTTTCATCCAATTTCAAGCATGCTAAGAGTCTCAAAAGCTTAAAAAAAGAATATTAAAGTTTGAAGCATTGCCACGGCAACAGTATCTAAGATATCAATAATCCTTTCACAGGTCTACATCTGCCGTGTGTCTACATTATACACATAAAGTTTGAAGCAAATCGGGTAAAAATAAGAGAGTGATTTCAAAGCATTTTGAAAGTGACAAACTTCCTGCTGCCAGTTGGTGGCGCTATAACTTTGACTCACAATAGTCACATCCATGTGATCGGCCTCTTACAACGAACACACTGCTGAAGTTTCATCAAGATCAGTTAATGTATGCAGAAGTTATAACACACTTCCTGTTTCCATTATTCGCCATAAATTCGTTTCCTCGCCACGGCCAAACCGTTCGAGATATCAAAAATCCGTTCGCAATTTAGCATCCTCAATGTCTTGACTTCATGCTGACCGAGTTTGGAGGCGAATGGATGAATTTCCTAGAAGGAGTACATCAAAATCCACAGCATGCGTTTCCAAACAACCCATAATAGCCGACTTCCTGTTGGGCTGGCGTAAAAAGTAAAAGTACGAAAGTTGTTCCGCCCGATGAGATCTATATGTGTACTGAGTTTCATATTATTACATGCAAGCGTGTCTGATTCATGGACCAAGTTTTCGGACTTCGTTCAAGGGGGCGCTGTTGAGCCCCCCTGCCACGCCCGGGTACCAGCTTCAGCCCGGCCCTGATGGCCGCGGGTTCTGACCCGTGTGCAAAGTTTCAAGAGTTTTCGAGCATGTTAAGGGCCCCAAAAGTGCCCGAAAGGTTGACAAAAAAATAATAATAAATATAGCTGCGAGCAGCGATTACGGGCCCAAGCCGGTGGCACCGCAACCCCGGTGCCTTTAGTTACCTAAAGGCACCGGGGTAGCGGTGCCCCCGGCTTAGGCCCTTCATCGCTGCTCGCAGCTATATTTATATATATATATATATTTATATATATATATATATATATATATATATATATATTTATATATATCTTTAAAGTATTTTTATCATGTTGAAAAAGTTTGGTGTGAATAAAATAAACCACTTAGGAGGAGTAGCTAAAAACTCAGAGTCTGAAATATCCAAAAAATCCACATTCAGACCAAAATATCTGACTTCCTGTTGCTCGGAGCTAATGACTGTAAATTAGAAAGTTGTCCGGCTTGATGAGAACAATATAGGTACTGATTTTTGTAACTGTGGGTAAAAGTAACCCCACCACTTTTGTCAAAAACATTTTGAAAGTGACACACTTCCTGCTGCCAGTTGGTGGCGCTATAACTTTGACTCACAATAGTTACATCCATCTGATCAGCCTCTTACCACGAACACACTGCTGAAGTTTCATCAAGATCAGTTAATGTGTGCAGAAGTTATACCACTTCGTGTTTCTCTTTTCTCGCCATAAATTCGTGTCCTCGCCACAGCCAAACCGTTCGAGATATCAAAAATCCGTCCGCAATTTAGCATCCTCAATGTCTTGACTTCATGCTGACCGAGTTTGGAGGTGATTGGATGAATTCTCTAGGAGGAGTACATCAAATTCCACAGCATGCGTTTTTCAAACAACCCATAATAGCCGACTTCCTGTTGGGCGGAGCTAATAACTTAGAGTGCGGAAGTTGTTCGGCCTGATGAGATCTATATGTGTACCGAGTTTCATATTAATTCATGCAAGCGTGTTTGAAATATGGACCAAGTTTTCGGACCCCGTTCAAGGGGGCGCTGTCGAGCCCCCCTGCCACGCCCAGGTACCAGCTTCAGTCCGGCCCTGATGGCCGCAGGTTCTGACCTGTGTGAAAAGTTTCAAGAGTTTTTGAGCACGTTAAGGGCCCCAAAAGCCCCTGAAACCTTGAAAAACAAAGATTAAATGGAATAGACAAATCCCCCCCACCCTCTCCACACACACACACAGAGAGAGAGAGAGAGAGAAAATTCTCCAGAAAATCCACATTCAAACCAAAATATCTGACTTCCTGTTGGTCTGAGCTAATGACAATAAATTAGAAAGTTGTCCGGCCTGATGAGAACAATATACGTACCAAGTTTTGCGATTCTAGGAAAAACTAAGCCCCCATTTTTGGCTAAAGGTGGCGCTACTGAGCCATTCCACCACGCCCATTTCTGAAACTTTGCACATGTCTACTGGATAATAAATGTGATGTGTCTGTCGAGTTTCATGCAATTTCAAGTATGTTAAGAGTCTCAAAAGCTTAAAAAAAGAATATTAAAGTTTGAAGCATTGCCACGGCAACAGTATCTAAGATATCAATAATCCTTTCACAGGTCTACATCTGCCGTGTGTCTACATTATACACATAAAGTTTGAAGCAAATCGGGTAAAAATAAGAGAGTGATTTCAAAGCATTTTGAAAGTGACAAACTTCCTGCTGCCAGTTGGTGGCGCTATAACTTTGACTCACAATAGTCACATCCATGTGATCGGCCTCTTACAACGAACACACTGCTGAAGTTTCATCAAGATCAGTTAATGTATGCAGAAGTTATAACACACTTCCTGTTTCCATTATTCGCCATAAATTCGTTTCCTCGCCACGGCCAAACCGTTCGAGATATCAAAAATCCGTTCGCAATTTAGCATCCTCAATGTCTTGACTTCATGCTGACCGAGTTTGGAGGCGAATGGATGAATTTCCTAGAAGGAGTACATCAAAATCCACAGCATGCGTTTCCAAACAACCCATAATAGCCGACTTCCTGTTGGGCTGGCGTAAAAAGTAAAAGTACGAAAGTTGTTCCGCCCGATGAGATCTATATGTGTACTGAGTTTCATATTATTACATGCAAGCGTGTCTGATTCATGGACCAAGTTTTCGGACTTCGTTCAAGGGGGCGCTGTTGAGCCCCCCTGCCACGCCCGGGTACCAGCTTCAGCCCGGCCCTGATGGCCGCGGGTTCTGACCCGTGTGCAAAGTTTCAAGAGTTTTCGAGCATGTTAAGGGCCCCAAAAGTGCCCGAAAGGTTGACAAAAAAATAATAATAATAAATAATCCTACCGAAAACAATAGGGCCTTCGCCCTTTCAGGGCTTGGGCCCTAATAAATAATCCTACCGAAAACAATAGGGCCTTCGCCCTTTCAGGGCTTGGGCCCTAATAATAAGTAGGGGATCACTAAATCGAGAGAATTATTCTGATTTTATTGTACACTCAAAATATTCCACAACAAATCCTTTAAATGTAATGATATTCAGAACGGAACAAGAATGAAAAAAAAAAAAAAAAAAAAAAAAACTATAAACAAAGCCAAAACGAAAAAATAAAAAAAAATAAAAAAATAAAATTTCAAGCAATCCATGGCATGATTTATTTATTTTTTGGACTAAAACATTCTGGCTTTTTTTAAACTCAAACATAATTCTTAAATTGAATAATAATAATAATAATAATAATAATAATAATAATAATAAAATGGGTTTAGTTCTGATATTTGTATAATTTTATATAGAAATAAATGGTGTATAATTACATTTTTATAAGATATAAAGCTTTTAGTGTTTCCTTTTTTGACATTACTTTAATCCCTCACTATAGCAAAACCGTTTGAGATTTTATTTGTTATATTTTATTAAGGCTATACTGAACAGGCTGCGATGTGTGTGTGTGTGTGTGTGTGTGTGTGTGTGTGTGTGTGAGTGGCGTGGGCGCGATGGAACAGTGGACACATAAAAACAAACGTCATTATACAGGACGACATTCAAACTGCAAAGTGTTAACTTATATTTGTGTACAGTCACAATAAAACACAACATTGTGCTTTTGTAAAATAATTTCAAGCAATCCACCCCCCGAAAGGCGCTAATTTTAAAATTAAACTAAAATGCTCATGGCTGCACGGGCATTCATAATGGTGCGCATCCACGTCGAGGAACGAGCAGAACAGAGTGAACGTTTTTCAGTTAATTCCTAGTTCCATAGGAATTCATTTGAAACGCCCGCTCAATCACTATCAATGTCAGTGCGGACAAACATATTTTACTTTCGTTTTTAAGTTGGCGATTCAAAAGCCCCCAGCGGTGTCACACGTCGATTAACCGGTGGTAAAATATTCTCACTGTCACATACCTAGTATATTTTTATGTAGATACAATAGGCCTACCTGATTTTGAACACAAGAGGGCAGTATAGCCCTATGTATGACTTGACTTTTATGGGACTAAATAGTACAATTACTATTTTTAAACTTATAAATAATTATTAAATTGAAAAAAAAAAAGAATAAAATGGGTTTGGTTGTGATATTTGAATACTTTTATATAGAAATAAATGGTGTATAATTAAATTTTTAGAAGATGAGGCTTTTAGTGTTTAATTTTTGTACATTACTTTAGTCCCTCACTATAGCAAAACGGTTTGAGATGTTTAATATCCGTTCACAATTTAGCATCTTTAATGTATTTTCATCATTTTTTAAAAAGTTTGGTGTGAATAAAATAAGCCAGTTTGGAAGAGTAGCTAAAAACTCAGAGTCTGAAATATCCCAAAAAAATCCACATTCAAACCAAAAAATCTGACTTCATGATGGTCAGAGCTAATGACTTTAAATTAGAAAGTTGTCCGGGTCGATGAGATCAATATATGAACTGAGTTTTTTTACTGTAGTTAAAACTAACCCCCCCACTTTTGTCAAAAGCATGTTGAAAGTGACACACTTCCTGCTGACAGTTGGTGGCGCTATAAACTCTGACTCACAATAGTTACATCCATCTGATCGGCCTCTTACCACGAACACACTGCTGAAGTTTCATCAAGATCAGTTAATGTATGCAGAAGTTATTCCACTTCGTATTTCTCTTTTCTCGCCATAAATTCGATTCCTCGCCACGGCCAAACCGTTCGAGATAACAAAAATCCGTCCGCAATTTAGCATCCTCAAAGTCTTGACTACATGTACACCGAGTCTGGAGGGGACACGGTGAATTGTCTAGGAGGAGTATTTCACATTCCACAGCAAGCGTTTTCCAAACAACCCATAATAGCCGACTTCCTGTTGGGCTGGCGTAAAACTTGACCAGCGGAAAGTTGTTCGGCCCGATGAGATCTATATGTGTACCGAGTTTCAAATTAATTCATGCAAGCGTGTTTGATATATGGACCAAGTTTTAGAACCCCGTTCAAGGGGGCGCTGTTGAGCCCCCCAGCCACGCCCGGGTACCAGCTTCTGCCCATCCCTGATGGCAGGGGGTTCTGACTTGTGTGCAAAGTTTCAAGAGTTTTTGAGCACGTTAAGGACCCCAAAAGCCCCTGAAACCTTGATTAACAATATAAAAGCAATAGTCAAATCCCCCCCATCCCCTCACACACACAGAGACACAGAGAGAGGGAGAGAAAATTCTTCAGAAAATCCACATTCAAACCAAAATATCTCTCTTCCTGTTGGTCGGAGATAGTTAATGTCAATTAGAAAGTTGTCCGTCTTGATGAGAACAATACACATACCAAGTTTTGTTGCTGTTGATAAAACTAACCCCCCCACTTATGACTAAAGGTGGCGCTACTGAGCCCCTCACCACGCCCGTTTCTGAAACTTTGCACATGTCTACGGGCTAATAAATGTGATGAGTCTGTCGAGTTTCATCCAATTTCAAGTATGTTAAGAGTCTCAAAAGCATCAAAAAAGAATATTAAAGTTTGAAGCATTGCCATGGCAACAGTATTAAAGATATCAAAAATCCTTTCACAGGTCTACATCTGCCGTGTGTTTACATTATACACATAAAGTTTGAAGCAAATCGGGTAAAAATAAGAGCGTGATTTCAAAGCATTTTGAAAGGGACACACTTCCTGCTGCCAGGTGGTGGCGCTATAACTTTGACTCACAATAGTCACATCCATGTGATCGGCCTCTTACAACGAACACACTGCTGAAGTTTCATCAAGATCAGTTAATGTATGCAGAAGTTATAACACACTTCCTGTTTCCATTATTCGCCATAAATTCATTTCCTCGCCATGGCCAAACCGTTCGAGATATCAAAAATCCGTCCGCAATTTAGCATCCTCAATGTCTTGACTTCATGCTGACCGAGTTTGGAGGAGATTGGATGAATTCTCTAGGAGGAGTACATCAAATTCCACAGCATGCGTTTCCAAACAACCCATAATAGCCGACTTCCTGTTGGGCTGGACTAAAACTTAGAGCACGAAAGTTGTTCGGCCCGATGAGATCTATATGTGTACCGAGTTTCATATTATTACATGCAAGTGTGTTTGATTTATGGACAAGTGTTCGGATCCCGTTCCAGGGGGCGCTGTCGAGCCCCCCTGCCACGCCCGGGTACCAGCTTCAGCCCAGCCCTGATGGCCGCGGGTTCTGACCTGTGTGCAAAGTTTCAAGAGTTTTCGAGCACGTTAAGGGCCCCAAAAGTGCCCGAGAAGTAGAAAAAAAATAATAATAATAAAAAATATAGCTGCGAGCAGCGATTACGGGCCCAAGCCGGTGGCACCGCAACCCCGGTGCCTTTAGTTACCTAAAGGCACCGGGGTGGCGGTACCGCCGGCTTTGGCCCTCCATCGCTGCTCGCAGCTATATTTATATATATATATATATATATATATATATATATATACACATACACACACATACATATATATGTATATATATATATATATATATATATATTATTGTTCAAAAGTTTGGGGTCAGTAAGATTTTTAATGTTTTTAGGAGAAGTCTCTTCTGCTCACCAAGGCTGCATTTATTGATTAAAAATACAAACAAAAACAATAATATTGTGAAATATTATTCCAATTTAAAACAGCTGTTTTCAATTTTTAAATATTTTACATAGTAATTCATTTCTGTGATCAAAGTTGAGTTTTCAGCATCATTACTCCACTCTTCAGTGTCACATGATCCTTCAGAAATCATACTAATATGATGATTGATGCTCAATAAATATTCATTATTATTTTCAATGTTGAAAACAGTTGTGTACAGATTTTTTTTTTTTTCAAAATGCTTTGATGAATGTAAAGTTCAAAAGAACAGCATATATTTCAAATATATATATTTTTAACATTATAAATGTCTTTACTGTAACTGTTGATCAGTTTAACTCATCCTTCATAAATAAAAGTACTGATTTATTTTATTTATTTCCCCAAAAAATAAAATTTTAATTATTACTAACCCAAAACTTTTGAGCGGTAGTGTTTAACATTACAAAAGCTTTAGATTTCAGATAAATGCTGTTCTTTTGAACTTTCTATTCATCAAAGACTGTACACAACTGTTTTCGACATTTAAAATAATAATGAATGTTTCTTGAGTATCAATCATCATATTAGAATAATTTCTGAAGGATCATGTGACAGTGACGACTGGAGTAATGATGCTGAAAACTCAGCTTTGATCACAGGAATAAATAACAGTTTAAAATATATTAAAATAGAAAGCAGCTGTTTTAAATTGGAATAATATTTTACAATATTACTGTTTTTGTTTGTATTTTTAATCAAATAAATGCAGCCTTGGTGAGCAGAAGAAACTTCTCTGTTATGTGCGCGCCACAGACTGCACGCACGTCCGCTTAGAGTTCCGCCTTTTGCCTTCCGTCAATATTACGTTATTAGAAAAATATTTTTTTAGAGAATCGATTTTTTGACATTTGTGAATCGATTCAGAATCGTCCACGTCCGCATCGCGATGCATCTAAGAATAAATTTTTTCTCCCACCCCTAGATTTCATACAACAGGTTAATAAACAGTTACAATTAAGTCACTTACATTTTAGATGCAATGTTGACTGTTTTTGTTCTGTTTCAGCAGCGAAAATAGTTAAACAAAGATCACGGCAGAACCATCACGCATCACGTGTTTTCTCATAACTGAACGATTCAGCATTTTTAACGAATCGGTTGACTCAAAGATTGAATGATCAATCCATAAACATCTGTCTTAATCATGATCGACTCATTCGAACGAATCGTTTGAACGAATGAATCAATGACTCGCTTATTAAGATGGATGCCTGGCGACACCTAATGGCGGTTTAGTGTTGTTTAAAAGCATCATTCTTTCCCACATGTGTGTGATTTGTGTGTGCAACATTATCATTATTTTTCTTACACTATTATATTAGCGATTTAAAAGCACCCACTCGTGTCACACGTCGATTAACCGGTGGGAAAATATCCTCAGACACATACCTAATACATGTATATTTAAATACAATATTGGCCTACCTGGTAAAAAGTTTTATATACTATTTTGATGTCCTTTTGGACACAAGAGGGCAGTATAGCCCTATGTTTGCTTTTTTGTTGAACCAAATAGCACTAAATAGCCTGTTTTAACTTTTTCATTCTTCTTGAATTGCAAAAACAGAATAAAATGGGTTTAGTTGTGATATTTGTATACTTTTATATAGAAATAAATGGTATATAATTACATTTTTAGAAGATTTTTAGTGTTTCCTTTTTGGACATTATTTAATCCCTCGCCATAGCAAAACCGTTTGAGATATTTATTATCCATTCACAATTTAGCATATTTAATGTAGTTTCATCATGTTGAAAAAGTTTGGTACGAATAAAATAAATAGTTTAAGAGGAGTGGCTAAAAATTCAGAGGCTGATTTTGCAAAAAAATCCACATTCAGACCAAAATATCTGACTTCCTGATGGCCAGAGCTATTGAATGTAAATTAGAAAGTTGTCCGGCTTGATGAGAACAATATACAAACTATTTTTTCTTTACTGTAGTTAAAACTAACCCCCCCACTTTTGTCAAAAGCATGTTGAAAGTGACACACTTCCTGCTGCCAGTTGGTGGCGCTATAACTTTGACTCACAATAGCTACATCCATCTGATCGGCCTCTTACCACGAACACACTGCTGAAGTTTCATCAAGATCAGTTAATGTATGCAGAAGTTATTCCACTTCCGTGTTTCTCTTTTCTCGCCATAAATTCGATTCCTCGCCACAGCCAAACCGTTCGAGATATCAAAAATCCGTCCGCAATTTAGCATCCTCAATGTCTTGACTACATCCACACCGAGTTTGAAGGGGGCACGGTGAATTTTCTAGGAGGAGTATTTCACATTCCACAGCAAGCGTTTTCCAAACAACCCATAATAGCCGACTTCCTGTTGGGCTGGCGTAAAACTTGACCGGGGTAAAGTTGTTCGGCCCGATGAGATCTATATGTGTACCGAGTTTCATATTAATTCATGCGAGCGTGTTTGATATATGGATCAAGTTTTAGAACCCCGTTCAAGGGGGCGCTGTTGAGCCCCCCAGCCACGCCCGGGTCCCAGCTTCAGCCCGGCCCTGATGGCCGTGGGTTCTGACCTGTGTGCAAAGTTTCAAGAGTTTTTGAGCACGTTAAGGACCCCAAAAGCCCCTGAAACCTTGATTAACAATATAAAAGCAATAGTCAAATCCCCCCCTCCCCTCACACACACACAGACACAGAGAGTGAGAGAAAATTCTTCAGAAAATCCACATTCAAACCAAAATATCTCTCTTCCTGTTGGTCAGAGATGGTTCATGTAAATTAGAAAGTTGTCCGTCTTGATGAGAACAATACACATACCAAGTTTTGTTACTGTTGATAAAACTAACACCCCCACTTATGACTAAAGGTGGCGCTACTGAGCCCCTCACCACGCCCGTTTCTGAAACTTTGCACATGTCTACTGGATAATAAATGTGATGTGTCTGTCGAGTTTCATGCAATTTCAAGTATGTTAAGAGTCTCAAAAGCATAAAAAAAGAATATTAAAGTTTGATGCGTTGCCACGGCAACAGTATCTAAGATATCAATAATCCTTTCACAGGTTTACATCTGCCGTGTGTCTACATTGTACACATAAAGTTTGAAGCAAATCTGGTAAAAATAAGACAGTGATTTCAAAGCATTTTAATAGTGATGTACTTCCTGCTGCCTGTTGGTGGCGCTATAACTTTGACTCACAATAGTCACATCTGTGCGATCGGCCTCTTACAACGAACACACTGCTGAAGTTTCATCAAGATCAGTTAATGTATGCAGAAGTTATAACACACTTCCTGTTTCATTTTTTCGCCATAAATTCGTTTCCTCGCCACGGCCAAACCGTTCGAGATATCAAAAATCCGTCCGCAATTTAGCATCCTCAATGTCTTGACTTCATGCACACCGAGTTTGGAGGCGAATCGATGAATTCCCTAGGAGGAGTACATTAAATTCCACAGCATGCGTTTCCAAACAACCCTAAATAGCCGACTTCCTGTTGGGCTGGCGTAAAACTTAGAGCACGAAAGTTGTTCGGCCCGATGAGTTCTATATGTGTACCGAGTTTCATATTATTACATGCAAGCGTGTCTGATTTATGGACAAGTGTTCGGATCCCGTTCCAGGGGGCGCTGTCGAGCCCCCCTGCCACGCCCGGGTACCAGCTTCAGTCCGGCCCTGATGGCCGCGGGTTCTGACCTGTGTGCAAAATTTCAAGAGTTTTCGAGCATGTTAAGGGCCCCAAAAGTGGCCGAAAGGTTGACAAAATAATAATAATAATAATAAATATAAATATAGCTGCGAGCAGCGATTACGGGCCCAAGCCGGTGGCACCGCAACCCCGGTGCCTTTAGTTACCTAAAGGCACCGGGGTGGCGGTACCGCCGGCTTTGGCCCTCCATCGCTGCTCGCAGCTATATTTATATATATATATATATATATATATATATATATATATATATATATATATATACACACACATACATATATATATATATATATATATATATATATATATATATATATATTATTGTTCAAAAGTTTGGGGTCAGTAAGATTTTTAATGTTTTTAGGAGAAGTCTCTTCTGCTCACCAAGGCTGCATTTATTGATTAAAAATACAAACAAAAACAGTAATATTGTGAAATATTATTCCAATTTAAAACAGCTGTTTTCAATTTTTAAATATTTTACATAGTAATTCATTTCTGTGATCAAAGTTGAGTTTTCAGCATCATTACTCCACTCTTCAGTGTCACATGATCCTTCAGAAATCATACTAATATGATGATTGATGCTCAATAAATATTCATTATTATTTTCAATGTTGAAAACAGTTGTGTACAGATTTTTTTTTTTTTCAAAATGCTTTGATGAATGTAAAGTTCAAAAGAACAGCATATATTTCAAATATATATATTTTTAACATTATAAATGTCTTTACTGTAACTGTTGATCAGTTTAACTCATCCTTCATAAATAAAAGTACTGATTTATTTTATTTATTTCCCCAAAAAATAAAATTTTAATTATTACTAACCCAAAACTTTTGAGCGGTAGTGTTTAACGTTACAAAAGCTTTAGATTTCAGATAAATGCTGTTCTTTTGAACTTTCTATTCATCAAAGACTGTACACAACTGTTTTCGACATTTAAAATAATAATGAATGTTTCTTGAGTATCAATCATCATATTAGAATAATTTCTGAAGGATCATGTGACAGTGACGACTGGAGTAATGATGCTGAAAACTCAGCTTTGATCACAGGAATAAATAACAGTTTAAAATATATTAAAATAGAAAGCAGCTGTTTTAAATTGGAATAATATTTTACAATATTACTGTTTTTGTTTGTATTTTTAATCAAATAAATGCAGCCTTGGTGAGCAGAAGAAACTTCTCTGTTATGTGCGCGCCACAGACTGCACGCACGTCCGCTTAGAGTTCCGCCTTTTGCCTTCCGTCAATATTACGTTATTAGAAAAATATTTTTTTAGAGAATCGATTTTTTGACATTTGTGAATCGATTCAGAATCGTCCACGTCCGCATCGCGATGCATCTAAGAATAAATTTTTTCTCCCACCCCTAGATTTCATACAACAGGTTAATAAACAGTTACAATTAAGTCACTTACATTTTAGATGCAATGTTGACTGTTTTTGTTCTGTTTCAGCAGCGAAAATAGTTAAACAAAGATCACGGCAGAACCATCACGCATCACGTGTTTTCTCATAACTGAACGATTCAGCATTTTTAACGAATCGGTTGACTCAAAGATTGAATGATCAATCCATAAACATCTGTCTTAATCATGATCGACTCATTCGAACGAATCGTTTGAACGAATGAATCAATGACTCGCTTATTAAGATGGATGCCTGGCGACACCTAATGGCGGTTTAGTGTTGTTTAAAAGCATCATTCTTTCCCACATGTGTGTGATTTGTGTGTGCAACATTATCATTATTTTTCTTACACTATTATATTAGCGATTTAAAAGCACCCACTAGTGTCACACGTCGATTAACCGGTGGGAAAATATCCTCAGACACATACCTAATACATGTATATTTAAATACAATATTGGCCTACCTGGTAAAAAGTTTTATATACTATTTTGATGTCCTTTTGGACACAAGAGGGCAGTATAGCCCTATGTTTGCTTTTTTGTTGAACCAAATAGCACTAAATAGCCTGTTTTAACTTTTTCATTCTTCTTGAATTGCAAAAACAGAATAAAATGGGTTTAGTTGTGATATTTGTATACTTTTATATAGAAATAAATGGTATATAATTACATTTTTAGAAGATTTTTAGTGTTTCCTTTTTGGACATTATTTAATCCCTCGCCATAGCAAAACCGTTTGAGATATTTATTATCCATTCACAATTTAGCATATTTAATGTAGTTTCATCATGTTGAAAAAGTTTGGTACGAATAAAATAAATAGTTTAAGAGGAGTGGCTAAAAATTCAGAGGCTGATTTTGCAAAAAAATCCACATTCAGACCAAAATATCTGACTTCCTGATGGCCAGAGCTATTGAATGTAAATTAGAAAGTTGTCCGGCTTGATGAGAACAATATACAAACTATTTTTTCTTTACTGTAGTTAAAACTAACCCCCCCACTTTTGTCAAAAGCATGTTGAAAGTGACACACTTCCTGCTGCCAGTTGGTGGCGCTATAACTTTGACTCACAATAGCTACATCCATCTGATCAGCCTCTTACCACGAACACACTGCTGAAGTTTCATCAAGATCAGTTAATGTATGCAGAAGTTATTCCACTTCCGTGTTTCTCTTTTCTCGCCATAAATTCGATTCCTCGCCACAGCCAAACCGTTCGAGATATCAAAAATCCGTCCGCAATTTAGCATCCTCAATGTCTTGACTACATCCACACCGAGTTTGAAGGGGGCACGGTGAATTTTCTAGGAGGAGTATTTCACATTCCACAGCAAGCGTTTTCCAAACAACCCATAATAGCCGACTTCCTGTTGGGCTGGCGTAAAACTTGACCGGGGTAAAGTTGTTCGGCCCGATGAGATCTATATGTGTACCGAGTTTCATATTAATTCATGCGAGCGTGTTTGATATATGGATCAAGTTTTAGAACCCCGTTCAAGGGGGCGCTGTTGAGCCCCCCAGCCACGCCCGGGTCCCAGCTTCAGCCCGGCCCTGATGGCCGTGGGTTCTGACCTGTGTGCAAAGTTTCAAGAGTTTTTGAGCACGTTAAGGACCCCAAAAGCCCCTGAAACCTTGATTAACAATATAAAAGCAATAGTCAAATCCCCCCCTCCCCTCACACACACACAGACACAGAGAGGGAGAGAAAATTCTTCAGAAAATCCACATTCAAACCAAAATATCTCTCTTCCTGTTGGTCAGAGATGGTTCATGTAAATTAGAAAGTTGTCCGTCTTGATGAGAACAATACACATACCAAGTTTTGTTGCTGTTGATAAAACTAACACCCCCACTTATGACTAAAGGTGGCGCTACTGAGCCCCTCACCACGCCCGTTTCTGAAACTTTGCACATGTCTACTGGATAATAAATGTGATGTGTCTGTCGAGTTTCATGCAATTTCAAGTATGTTAAGAGTCTCAAAAGCATAAAAAAAGAATATTAAAGTTTGATGCGTTGCCACGGCAACAGTATCTAAGATATCAATAATCCTTTCACAGGTTTACATCTGCCGTGTGTCTACATTGTACACATAAAGTTTGAAGCAAATCTGGTAAAAATAAGACAGTGATTTCAAAGCATTTTAATAGTGATGTACTTCCTGCTGCCTGTTGGTGGCGCTATAACTTTGACTCACAATAGTCACATCTGTGCGATCGGCCTCTTACAACGAACACACTGCTGAAGTTTCATCAAGATCAGTTAATGTATGCAGAAGTTATAACACACTTCCTGTTTAATTTTTTCGCCATAAATTCGTTTCCTCGCCACGGCCAAACCGTTCGAGATATCAAAAATCCGTCCGCAATTTAGCATCCTCAATGTCTTGACTTCATGCACACCGAGTTTGGAGGCGAATCGATGAATTCCCTAGGAGGAGTACATTAAATTCCACAGCATGCGTTTCCAAACAACCCTAAATAGCCGACTTCCTGTTGGGCTGGCGTAAAACTTAGAGCACGAAAGTTGTTCGGCCCGATGAGTTCTATATGTGTACCGAGTTTCATATTATTACATGCAAGCGTGTCTGATTTATGGACAAGTGTTCGGATCCCGTTCCAGGGGGCGCTGTCGAGCCCCCCTGCCACGCCCGGGTACCAGCTTCAGTCCGGCCCTGATGGCCGCGGGTTCTGACCTGTGTGCAAAATTTCAAGAGTTTTCGAGCATGTTAAGGGCCCCAAAAGTGGCCGAAAGGTTGACAAAATAATAATAATAATAATAAATATAGCTGCGAGCAGCGATTACGGGCCCAAGCCGGTGGCACCGCAACCCCGGTGCCTTTAGTTACCTAAAGGCACCGGGGTGGCGGTACCGCCGGCTTTGGCCCTCCATCGCTGCTCGCAGCTATATTTATATATATATATATATATATATATATACATACACACACATACATATATATGTATATATATATATATATATATATATATATATATATATATATATATATATATATTATTGTTCAAAAGTTTGGGGTCAGTAAGATTTTTAATGTTTTTAGGAGAAGTCTCTTCTGCTCACCAAGGCTGCATTTATTGATTAAAAATACAAACAAAAACAGTAATATTGTGAAATATTATTCCAATTTAAAACAGCTGTTTTCAATTTTTAAATATTTTACATAGTAATTCATTTCTGTGATCAAAGTTGAGTTTTCAGCATCATTACTCCACTCTTCAGTGTCACATGATCCTTCAGAAATCATACTAATATGATGATTGATGCTCAATAAATATTCATTATTATTTTCAATGTTGAAAACAGTTGTGTACAGATTTTTTTTTTTTTCAAAATGCTTTGATGAATGTAAAGTTCAAAAGAACAGCATATATTTCAAATATATATATTTTTAACATTATAAATGTCTTTACTGTAACTGTTGATCAGTTTAACTCATCCTTCATAAATAAAAGTACTGATTTATTTTATTTATTTCCCCCAAAAATAAAATTTTAATTATTACTAACCCAAAACTTTTGAGCGGTAGTGTTTAACGTTACAAAAGCTTTAGATTTCAGATAAATGCTGTTCTTTTGAACTTTCTATTCATCAAAGACTGTACACAACTGTTTTCGACATTTAAAATAATAATGAATGTTTCTTGAGTATCAATCATCATATTAGAATAATTTCTGAAGGATCATGTGACAGTGACGACTGGAGTAATGATGCTGAAAACTCAGCTTTGATCACAGGAATAAATAACAGTTTAAAATATATTAAAATAGAAAGCAGCTGTTTAAAATTGGAATAATATTTTACAATATTACTGTTTTTGTTTGTATTTTTAATCAAATAAATGCAGCCTTGGTGAGCAGAAGAAACTTCTCTGTTATGTGCGCGCCACAGACTGCACGCACGTCCGCTTAGAGTTCCGCCTTTTGCCTTCCGTCAATATTACGTTATTAGAAAAATATTTTTTTAGAGAATCGATTTTTTGACATTTGTGAATCGATTCAGAATCGTCCACGTCCGCATCGCGATGCATCTAAGAATACATTTTTTCTCCCACCCCTAGATTTCATACAACAGGTTAATAAACAGTTACATTTAAGTCACTTACATTTTAGATGCAATGTTGACTGTTTTTGTTCTGTTTCAGCAGCGAAAATAGTTAAACAAAGATCACGGCAGAACCATCACGCATCACGTGTTTTCTCATAACTGAACGATTCAGCATTTTTAACGAATCGGTTGACTCAAAGATTGAATGATCAATCCATAAACATCTGTCTTAATCATGATCGACTCATTCGAACGAATCGTTTGAACGAATGAATCAATGACTCGCTTATTAAGATGGATGCCTGGCGACACCTAATGGCGGTTTAGTGTTGTTTAAAAGCATCATTCTTTCCCACATGTGTGTGATTTGTGTGTGCAACATTATCATTATTTTTCTTACACTATTATATTAGCGATTTAAAAGCACCCACTCGTGTCACACGTCGATTAACCGGTGGGAAAATATCCTCAGACACATACCTAATACATGTATATTTAAATACAATATTGGCCTACCTGGTAAAAAGTTTTATATACTATTTTGATGTCCTTTTGGACACAAGAGGGCAGTATAGCCCTATGTTTGCTTTTTTGTTGAACCAAATAGCACTAAATAGCCTGTTTTAACTTTTTCATTCTTCTTGAATTGCAAAAACAGAATAAAATGGGTTTAGTTGTGATATTTGTATACTTTTATATAGAAATAAATGGTATATAATTACATTTTTAGAAGATTTTTAGTGTTTCCTTTTTGGACATTATTTAATCCCTCGCCATAGCAAAACCGTTTGAGATATTTATTATCCATTCACAATTTAGCATATTTAATGTAGTTTCATCATGTTGAAAAAGTTTGGTACGAATAAAATAAATAGTTTAAGAGGAGTGGCTAAAAATTCAGAGGCTGATTTTGCAAAAAAATCCACATTCAGACCAAAATATCTGACTTCCTGATGGCCAGAGCTATTGAATGTAAATTAGAAAGTTGTCCGGCTTGATGAGAACAATATACAAACTATTTTTTCTTTACTGTAGTTAAAACTAACCCCCCCACTTTTGTCAAAAGCATGTTGAAAGTGACACACTTCCTGCTGCCAGTTGGTGGCGCTATAACTTTGACTCACAATAGCTACATCCATCTGATCGGCCTCTTACCACGAACACACTGCTGAAGTTTCATCAAGATCAGTTAATGTATGCAGAAGTTATTCCACTTCCGTGTTTCTCTTTTCTCGCCATAAATTCGATTCCTCGCCACAGCCAAACTGTTCGAGATATCAAAAATCCGTCCGCAATTTAGCATCCTCAATGTCTTGACTACATCCACACCGAGTTTGAAGGGGGCACGGTGAATTTTCTAGGAGGATTATTTCACATTCCACAGCAAGCGTTTTCCAAACAACCCATAATAGCCGACTTCCTGTTGGGCTGGCGTAAAACTTGACCGGGGTAAAGTTGTTCGGCCCGATGAGATCTATATGTGTACCGAGTTTCATATTAATTCATGCGAGCGTGTTTGATATATGGATCAAGTTTTAGAACCCCGTTCAAGGGGGCGCTGTTGAGCCCCCCAGCCACGCCCGGGTCCCAGCTTCAGCCCGGCCCTGATGGCCGTGGGTTCTGACCTGTGTGCAAAGTTTCAAGAGTTTTTGAACACGTTAAGGACCCCAAAAGCCCCTGAAACCTTGATTAACAATATAAAAGCAATAGTCAAATCCCCCCCTCCCCTCACACACACACAGACACAGAGAGAGGGAGAGAAAATTCTTCAGAAAATCCACATTCAAACCAAAATATCTCTCTTCCTGTTGGTCAGAGATGGTTCATGTAAATTAGAAAGTTGTCCGTCTTGATGAGAACAATACACATACCAAGTTTTGTTGCTGTTGATAAAACTAACACCCCCACTTATGACTAAAGGTGGCGCTACTGAGCCCCTCACCACGCCCGTTTCTGAAACTTTGCACATGTCTACTGGATAATAAATGTGATGTGTCTGTCGAGTTTCATGCAATTTCAAGTATGTTAAGAGTCTCAAAAGCATAAAAAAAGAATATTAAAGTTTGATGCGTTGCCACGGCAACAGTATCTAAGATATCAATAATCCATTCACAGGTTTACATCTGCCGTGTGTCTACATTGTACACATAAAGTTTGAAGCAAATCTGGTAAAAATAAGACAGTGATTTCAAAGCATTTTAATAGTGATGTACTTCCTGCTGCCTGTTGGTGGCGCTATAACTTTGACTCACAATAGTCACATCTGTGCGATCGGCCTCTTACAACGAACACACTGCTGAAGTTTCATCAAGATCAGTTAATGTATGCAGAAGTTATAACACACTTCCTGTTTCATTTTTTCGCCATAAATTCGTTTCCTCGCCACGGCCAAACCGTTCGAGATATCAAAAATCCGTCCGCAATTTAGCATCCTCAATGTCTTGACTTCATGCACACCGAGTTTGGAGGCGAATCGATGAATTCCCTAGGAGGAGTACATTAAATTCCACAGCATGCGTTTCCAAACAACCCTAAATAGCCGACTTCCTGTTGGGCTGGCGTAAAACTTAGAGCACGAAAGTTGTTCGGCCCGATGAGTTCTATATGTGTACCGAGTTTCATATTATTACATGCAAGCGTGTCTGATTTATGGACAAGTGTTCGGATCCCGTTCCAGGGGGCGCTGTCGAGCCCCCCTGCCACGCCCGGGTACCAGCTTCAGTCCGGCCCTGATGGCCGCGGGTTCTGACCTGTGTGCAAAATTTCAAGAGTTTTCGAGCATGTTAAGGGCCCCAAAAGTGGCCGAAAGGTTGACAAAATAATAATAATAATAATAATAATAATAATAATAATAATAATAATCCTACCGAAAACAATAGGGCCTTCGCCCTTTCAGGGCTTGGGCCCTAATAATAATCCTACCGAAAACAATAGGGCCTTCGCCCTTTCAGGGCTTGGGCCCTAATAAATATAGCTGCGAGCAGCGATTACGGGCCCAAGCCGGTGGCACCGCAACCCCGGTGCCTTTAGTTACCTAAAGGCACCGGGGTGGCGGTGCCCCCGGCTTTGGCCCTTCATCGCTGCTCGCAGCTATATTTATATATATATATATATATATATATATATATATATATATATATCTTTAATGTATTTTTATCATGTTGAAAAAGTTTGGTGTGAATAAAATAAACCACTTAGGAGGAGTAGCTAAAGTCTGACATATCCAAAAAATCCACATTCAAACCAAAATATCTGACTTCCTGTTGCTCGGAGCTAATGACTGTAAATTAGAAAGTTGTCCGGCTTGATGAGAACAATATAGGTACTGATTTTTGTAACTGTGGGTAAAAGTAACCCCCCCACTTTTGTCAAAAACATTTTTAAAGTGACACACTTCCTGCTGCCAGTTGGTGGCGCTATAACTTTGACTCACAATAGTTACATCCATCTGATCAGCCTCTTACCACGAACACACTGCTGAAGTTTCATCAAGATCAGTTAATGTGTGCAGAAGTTATACCACTTCGTGTTTCTCTTTTCTCGCCATAAATTCGTGTCCTCGCCACGGCCAAACCGTTCGAGATATCAAAAATCCGTCCGCAATTTAGCATCCTCAATGTCTTGACTTCATGCTGACCGAGTTTGGAGGTGATTGGATGAATTCTCTAGGAGGAGTACATCAAATTCCACAGCATGCGTTTTTCAAACAACCCATAATAGCCGACTTCCTGTTGGGCGGAGCTAATAACTTAGAGTGCGGAAGTTGTTCGGCCTGATGAGATCTATATGTGTACCGAGTTTCATATTAATTCATGCAAGCGTGTTTGAAATATGGACCAAGTTTTCGGACCCCGTTCAAGGGGGCGCTGTCGAGCCCCCCTGCCACGCCCAGGTACCAGCTTCAGTCCGGCCCTGATGGCCGCAGGTTCTGACCTGTGTGAAAAGTTTCAAGAGTTTTTGAGCACGTTAAGGGCCCCAAAAGCCCCTGAAACCTTGAAAAACAAAGATTAAATGGAATAGACAAATCCCCCCCACCCCCTCCACACACACACACACACACACAGAGAGAGAGAGAAAATTCTCCAGAAAATCCACATTCAAACCAAAATATCTGACTTCCTGTTGGTCTGAGCTAATGACAATAAATTAGAAAGTTGTCCGGCCTGATGAGAACAATATACGTACCAAGTTTTGCGATTCTAGGAAAAACTAAGCCCCCATTTTTGGCTAAAGGTGGCGCTACTGAGCCATTCCACCACGCCCATTTCTGAAACTTTGCACATGTCTACTGGATAATAAATGTGATGTGTCTGTCGAGTTTCATGCAATTTCAAGTATGTTAAGAGTCTCAAAAGCTTAAAAAAAGAATATTAAAGTTTGAAGCATTGCCACGGCAACAGTATCTAAGATATCAATAATCCTTTCACAGGTCTACATCTGCCGTGTGTCTACATTATACACATAAAGTTTGAAGCAAATCAGGTAAAAATAAGAGAGTGATTTCAAAGCATTTTGAAAGTGACAAACTTCCTGCTGCCAGTTGGTGGCGCTATAACTTTGACTCACAATAGTCACATCCATGTGATCGGCCTCTTACAACGAACACACTGCTGAAGTTTCATCAAGATCAGTTAATGTATGCAGAAGTTATAACACACTTCCTGTTTCCATTATTCGCCATAAATTTGTTTCCTCGCCACGGCCAAACCGTTCGAGATATCAAAAATCCGTTCGCAATTTAGCATCCTCAATGTCTTGACTTCATGCTGACCGAGTTTGGAGGCGAATGGATGAATTTCCTAGAAGGAGTACATCAAAATCCACAGCATGCGTTTCCAAACAACCCATAATAGCCGACTTCCTGTTGGGCTGGCGTAAAAAGTAAAAGTACGAAAGTTGTTCCGCCCGATGAGATCTATATGTGTACTGAGTTTCATATTATTACATGCAAGCGTGTCTGATTCATGGACCAAGTTTTCGGACTTCGTTCAAGGGGGCGCTGTTGAGCCCCCCTGCCACGCCCGGGTACCAGCTTCAGCCCGGCCCTGATGGCCGCGGGTTCTGACCCGTGTGCAAAGTTTCAAGAGTTTTCGAGCATGTTAAGGGCCCCAAAAGTGCCCGAAAGGTTGACAAAAAAATAATAATAAATATAGGCAAGGCAAGGCAAGGCAAGTTTATTTATATAGCACATTTCATACACAATGGTAATTCAAAGTGCTTTACATACTATTAAAAATAATCAGAAGAAATAAGAATATACAAAACAGTTTAAAATAAAGAAACAAGAAAGAACTAAAAATAATTAAAACAGTTTAGAATAAAGAACAGTTTAAAATAAAGAAACGAGAAAGAACTAAAAATAATTAAAACAGTTTAGAATAAAGACTAAAATAAGACACAGTATAAACAGTCGGACAAACAGTGACACAGTGCTCATTCATTAAATGCAAAGTTAAACAGATGTGTTTTGAGTCTGGATTTGAATGTGACTAATGTAGGAGCACATCTGATCTCCTCTGGAAGCTGGTTCCAGCTGCGGCTGGCATAATAGCTAAAAGCAGACTCTCCTTGCTTAGAGTGAACTCTTGGAACTTCTAGCTGATGTGATCCTAATGATCTGAGTAATCTGTTGGGTTTGTATTCCGTGAGCATATCTGCAATGTATTGAGGTCCTAGGCCATTGAATGATTTATATACTAGTAATAATACTTTAAAATCAATCCTATAAGTAACTGGCAGCCAGTGTAATGACCTGAGGACTGGTGTGATATGATCATATTTTCTGGTTCTGCTAAGAATCCTGGCTGCAGCGTTCTGTATGAGCTGCAAATGTCTTATGGTCTTTTTGGGAAGGCCAGTGAGGAGTCCATTACAATAATCCACCCTGCTGGTGATGAAAGCATGCACTAGTTTTTCTAAGTCTTGATTGGAAACAAAGCATCTAATTCTTGCAATATTTTTCAGATGATAGTATGCTGATTTAGTTATTGCTTTGACATGACTATTGAAACTAAGGTCTGACTCTAAAGACACACCAAGATTCTTGACCTGATTTTTAGTTGTTTGACCTTTAGAGTGAAGGTATGCGTTCACCTTGAGAACTTCATCTTTGTTTCCAAACACAATGATTTCAGTTTTGTCTTTGTTTAACTGTAGAAAGTTTTGGCACATCCAGCTGTTGACTTCATCAATGCATTGAAGCAGAGAGTCAATGGGGCTGTAATCGTTAGGCGATAGGGCTAAGTAGAGCTGTGTGTCGTCTGCATAGCTGTGGTAAGAGATTTGGTTCTTTCTCATTATTTGGCTCATTGGGAGCATGTACAGGTTGAACAGGAGTGGCGCAAGAATTGAGCCTTGAGGGACTCCGCATGTCATGGGCGTCCACTCAGACTTATGGTCACCTATACTCACATAATAACCTCTCCCATCTAAGTATGACCTGAACCATTTTAGAACTGTCCCAGAAAACCCCACCCAGTTTTCCAGCCTGTCTAGAAGTATTTTGTGATCGACAGTGTCAAATGCAGCACTGAGGTCGAGTAGAACCAGCACTGATAATTTGCCTGAATCTGTATTTAAGCGAATATCGTTTATTATCTTAATGAGCGCCGTCTCTGTGCTGTGATGCGATCGGAAGCCAGATTGAAAATTATCAAAGTATCCATTTGAGTTTAAGAATTTGTTCAGCTGGTTGAAGACAACTTTTTCAATGATTTTGCCTGTGAAAGGAAGATTTGAGATCGGTCTATAGTTGCTTAATATAGTCTTATCCAGATTGCTCTTTTTCAGGAGGGGTTTGACAACAGCAGTTTTAAGGGAGTTTGGAAAACTTCCATAGAAAAGTGAGGCATTTACCACTTCTATGAGATCTGCTTCTAAACAGTCTAACACACTTTTAAAAAAAGATGTGGGAAGTGTGTCAAGGGCGCAGGTTGATGTTTTAAGGTGCTGAACGGTTTCTTTCAGAATTTTGCCATCAATTTCTTCAAAATCAGACATAGTAACTACTTTCTCAGGTTGAAGTCTGATCTGACTGACCCCAGCGCAACTCAAGGATGTGCTGATCACCTTTCTAATATTATTGATTTTCTCAGAGAAAAAGGTAGCAAACTCACTACACTTGCTGTCGGAGAGCATTTCACTGGGAATCTCGCTTGGGGGATTTGTTAGTCTGTCGACAGTAGCGAAGAGATTTCGAGTATTATTTAGGTTTCTGTTTATGATATTGGAGAAGAAAGTCTGTCTAGCTTTGCCTAGTTCCATATTGAAAGCACGAATGGTGTCTCTATAGATGTTATAGTGGATTACAAGTTTTGTCTTTCGCCACATGCGCTCTGATTTTCTGCATTGTCTTTTCATAATTTGCACTGCTGTTGAGTTTCTCCAAGGTGCTTTTTGTTTACCATTCTTCCTGACTTTCACAGGAGCAATATCATCAATTACATTTTTAACCTTTGAGTTAAAAGAATCAAGGAGAGAATCAACCGAGTCAGCAGATATGCTCGGTCTTAGGGATATGGCCTTCATAAATAGTACACTAGTGTTCTCATTTAGGCATCTCTTCTTGACAGACACAGATCTAACTTCAATGGCAGGAGAGATCAATAAATCAAAGAAAATACAGTAATGATCAGAGAGTGCGACATCCTTAATATCATTCAATGAAATGTTTAGACCCTTACTGATAAGTAAATCTAGAGTGTGTCCACGATTGTGTGTGGGCCCATGTACATGTTGAATCAGATCAAAAGTTTTTAAAACAGTATTGATTTCTTTTGTCATATTATTTTCTGCATTATCTATGTGAATGTTAAAATCTCCAGCAATAGTGAAACTGTCAAACTCTGAGGAAATTATTGATAACAGTTCTGTAAAGTCTTCAGCAAAGGCTGAAGAGTATTTTGGAGGCCTGTAAATAGTGATAAGTAAAATCCGTGGAGCACCTTTTAACACAATACCCAGATGTTCGAAAGACGGGTAATTACCAAATGATATTTGCTTACATTGATAGACATCTTTAAAAAGAGCAGCTACACCCCCACCTCTCCTTCCAGCTCTGGAGACACTCATAAAGGTAAAGTTCGGAGGAGATGTTTCATTGAGGATTGTTGCACTGCAGCTGTCTTCTAGCCAAGTTTCATTTAGAAATATAAAGTCCAGGTTGTATGTGCTTATAAAGTCATTGACTAGAAGTGATTTATTTTTAAGTGAGCGGATGTTTAAAAGTGCTAACTTAACAGTCTTGCTTTTTGTGTCCACAATCTTAGTTTGTCGTGTGATAGGCACCAGATTAGATGGGTTTGCTGTACGGCTTTTAAAGGCCTTAGACTTTCTAACATGTGAATGAACAGATGATACAGGAACACTGGGTTCCCGCTTGTTCTGTAAACATTTGAGAAAGTTACTGTTATCACAGCGGGGACCCGGCACAAATCACTTGGAGCTGGTATTGGTTGATTTTGTAACACCTCGAGCAGACGGTGGAAGTTGTGGGCCCTGGCGTTGTGGAAGGGGCCTTAATGCTCGAGGAGGAGGAAGAGGGGGAGGGGGGAGAGGGCGAGCTGCGCCCATAGACTTTGGTGGTAGTGATGTTTTTCTGGTTGATATCTGGGGGCTTCCAGCGAATTGGGTTCCAGCATACACTAGTTTTTCCATTTTCTCTGAGAAACACATCAATGGGGATGTAGGAGATAGTGATAGCGGTGAGAGTGGCTGTGGTGTTAATGGAGGCTGTAATATGCTGTCTTGGCTTTCCTGGTCGTGTTTGGGTGCTGAATCTGTTGTTACTGGTGGCTGTAATGTACTGTCCTGGCTTCCCTGGTCATTCTTGGGTGCTGAATCTGTTGTTTTTGGAGGCTGTAATATGCTGTCCTGGCTTCCCTGGTCATTCTTGGGTGCTGAATCTGTTGTTATTCGAGGCTGTAATATGCTGTCCTTGGGAGCTGAATCTTGTGACATTTCTAATATGTCACAGTCTGACTCTGGTGAGCTCAGTGGGCAGGGCTCAGCTGAAGTTGTGTCCGTGAGCAGAAGATGTTTTGGCTGCATGGTGTTATCATTGTCTTTGTGAGATGTGTCAGCCGCATGTCCATTCAAGTCCTGAAGTGAAGTCCTGTGGTCATTCAAACTGTGTCCAGGTGAGTGTGTGCCATTCTGGTTGATTGGATTGGCAGAAGGATGATGAAGGGAGAAAAGGATATTGTCCTTTAGCACTCTTGAACCCAGTTTGTTTGAAAGATGGCCATTTTGTTGAAACAGTGGCCTCTGATTCCAGAAAAGATTAAAGTTGTCTATGAAGTTCACTCCTTTTATATTACAGGTTTTTTGCAGCCATGAATTAAGCCCAAGCAACCGTGAGAACCTGTTACTTCCTCTAGCTGGAAGTGGTCCACTGATGAACGTTTGTACTTTCAGTCTTTTGAGTGTTTCAAAAAGTTCATTGAAATCCTTCTTAAGCTGTTCTGACTGCTCTTTATGGATATCATTCTTCCCCACATGAACGATGAGTCGATTTGCAGTCTTATGTTTCATCAAAATGTTTTGAATTTCTCTGTTTACGTCAGAGGTTGTTGCTTGTGGAAGGCAGCATGTAGTTGTATCTTTCGAGCTGATATCTCTGATCGTAGAGTCCCCAACTATCAATGTTTTGACCTCGGCTGCGCTCTGAGCTGAGTGCCGCTGTCTGCTTGACCTTGAGCGCCTGTTAGTATCAGAGTGAGCTCCTGGCTGTCTGTGTTCATCCACATTTAACAAATTTGAGCATTCCTCATTCAATAATACTTCAAATCTGTTCTTAAGATGAATAGGTTGTGGAAGACGACCATTGTTTGTAATCCTTGTAGCTGTGTATGGTGTAGATGAAACTATTTTTGCCTGAGAGAGTCTAATGCCTCTATTTTTGGGTTTTGCCCCCTCTTTGTACCAACGGTTTGTAGGTCGATCGGCTTGTTTCTCTGCACTAGGTATGTTCTGTTGAGGAGCATTAAATTCATGACACTCACCGGCTGTGCGCTGTATTTGTCCATGATGAAACTCTGTTGTGGGTTCCGTCTGGTTTGATCCTACCATTAGCTTTGTTTCAAGAACTGTAATATAGCTGCGAGCAGCGATTGCGGGCCCAAGCCGGTGGCACCGCAACCCCGGTACCTTTAGTTACCTAAAGGCACCGGGGTGGCGGTACCGCCGGCTTTGGCCCTCCATCGCTGCTCGCAGCTATATATATATATATATATATATATATACATTACATATATATATATATACATACATACACACACATACATACATATATATATATATATATATATATATATATATATATATATATATATATATATATATATATATATATATACACATTACATATATATATATACATACATACACACACATACATATATATATATATATATATATATTACCGTTCAAAAGTTTGGGGTCAGTAAGATTTTTAATGTTTTTAGGAGAAGTCTCTTCTGCTCACCAAGGCTGCATTTATTTGATTAAAAATACAAACAAAAACAGTAATATTGTGAAATATTATTCCAATTTAAAACAGCTGTTTTCAATTTTAAAATATTTTACATAGTAATTAATTTCTGTGATCAAAGTTGAGTTTTCAGCATCATTACTCCAGTCTTCAGTCACATGATCCTTCAGAAATCATACTAATATGATGATTGATGCTCAATAAATATTCATTATTATTTTCAATGTTGAAAACAGTTGTGTACAGATTTTTTTTTTTTTCTAAATGCTTTGATGAATGTAAAGTTCAAAAGAACAGCATATATTTCAAATATCATTTTTTTTAACATTATAAATGTCTTTACTGTAACTGTTGATCAGTTTAACTCATCCTTCATAAATAAAAGTACTGATTTATTTTATTTCTTTCCCCCAAAAATAAAATTTTAATTATTACTAACCCCAAACTTTTGAGCAGTAGTGTTTAACGTTACAAAAGCTTTAGATTTCAGATAAATGCTGTTCTTTTGAACTTTCTATTCATCAAAGACTGTACACAACTGTTTTCGACATTTAAAATAATAATGAATGTTTCTTGAGCATCAATCATCATATTAGAATAATTTCTGAAGGATCATGTGACAGTGACGACTGGAGTAATGATGCTGAAAACTCAGCTTTGATCACAGGAATAAATAACAGTTTAAAATATATTCAAATAGAAAGCAGCTGTTTTAAATTGGAATAATATTTTACAATATTACTGTTTTTGTTTGTATTTTTAATCAAATAAATGCAGCCTTGGTGAGCAGAAGAAACTTCTCTGTTATGTGCGCGCCACAGACTGCACGCACGTCCGCTTAGAGTTCCGCCTTTTGCGTTCCGTCAATATTACGTTATTAGAAAAATATTTTTTTAGAGAATCGATTTTTTGACATTTGTGAATCGATTCAGAATCGTCCACGTCCGCATCGCGATGCATCTAAGAATCAATTTTTTCTCCCACCCCTAGATTTCATACAACAGGTTAATAAACAGTTACAATTAAGTCACTTACATTTTAGATGCAATGTTGACTGTTTTTGTTCTGTTTCAGCAGCGAAAATAGTTAAACAAAGATCACAGCAGAACCATCACGCATCACGTGTTTTCTCATAACTGAACGATTCAGCATTTTTAACGAATCGGTTGACTCAAAGATTGAATGATCAATCCATAAACATCTGTCTTAATCATGATCGACTCATTCGAACGAATCGTTTGAACGAATGAATCAATGACTCGCTTATTAAGATGGATGCCTGGCGACACCTAATGGCGGTTTAGTGTTGTTTAAAAGCATCATTCTTTCCAACGTGTTTTTCTTTCACTTTTATATTAGCGATTTAAAAGCACCCACTCGTGTCACACGTCGATTAACCGGTGGGAAAATATCCTCAGACACATACCTAATAAATGTATATTTAAATACAATATTGGCCTACCTGGTAAAAAGTTTTATATACTATTTTGATGTCCTTTTGGACACAAGAGGGCAGTATAGCCCTATGTTTACTTTTTTTTGTTTAACCAAATAGCACTAAATAGCCTGTTTTTAACTTTGTCATTCTTCTTGAATTGCAAAAACAGAATAAAATGGGTTTAGTTGTGATATTTGTATAATTTTATATAGAAATAAATGGTATATAATTACATTTTAGAAGATTTGTAGTGTTTCCTTTTTGGACATTACTTTAATCCCTCGCCATAGCAAAACCGTTTGAGATATTTATTATCCATTCACAATATAGCATATTTAATGTAGTTTCATCATGTTGAAAAAGTTTGGTGGGAATAAAATAAATAGTTTAAGAGGAGTGGCTAAAAATTCAGAGGCTGATTTAGCAAAAAAATCCACATTCAGACCAAAATATCTGACTTCCTGATGGCCAGAGCTAATGAATGTAAATTAGAAAGTTGTCCGGCTTGATGAGAACAATATACAAACTATTTTTATTTTACTGTAGTTAAAACTAACCCCCCCACTTTTGTCAAAAGCATGTTGAAAGTGACACACTTCCTGCTGCCAGTTGGTGGCGCTATAACTTTGACTCACAATAGCTACATCCATCTGATCGGCCTCTTACCACGAACAAACTGCTGAAGTTTCATCAAGATCAGTTAATGTATGCAGAAGTTATTCCACTTCCGTGTTTCTCTTTTCTCGGCATAAATTCGATTCCTCGCCGCGGCCAAACCGTTCGAGATATCAAAAATCCGTCCGCAATTTAGCATCCTGAAAGTCTTGTCTACATGCACACCGAGTTTGGAGGGGACACGGTGAATTTTCTAGGAGGAGTATTTCACATTCCACAGCAAGCGTTTTCCAAACAACCCATAATAGCCAACTTCCTGTTGGGCTGGCGTAAAACTTGACCAGGGGAAAGTTGTTCGGCACGATGAGATCTATATGTGTACCAAGTTTCATATTAATTCATGCAAGCGTGTTTGATATATGGACCAAGTTTTAGAACCCCGTTCAAGGGGGCGCTGTTGAGCCCCCCAGCCACGCCCGGGTACCAGCTTCAGCCCGGCCCTGATGGCCGTGGGTTCTGACCTGTGTGCAAAGTTTCAAGAGTTTTTGAGCACGTTAAGGACCCCAAAAGCCCCTGAAACCTTGATTAACAATATAAAAGCAATAGTCAAATCCCCCCCTCCCCTCACACACACACAGACACAGAGAGAGGGAGAGAAAATTCTTCAGAAAATCCACATTCAAACCAAAATATCTCTCTTCCTGTTGGTCTGAGATGGTTAATGTAAATTAGAAAGTTGTCCGTCTTGATGAGAACAATACACATACCAATTTTTGTTGCTGTTGATAAAACTAACTCCCCCACTTATGACTAAAGGTGGCGCTACTGAGCCCCTCACCACGCCCGTTTCTGAAACTTTGCACATGTCTACGGGCTAATAAATGTGATGTGTCTGTCGAGTTTCATGCAATTTCAAGTATGGTAAGAGTCTCAAAAGCATCAAAAAAGAATATTAAAGTTTGAAGCGTTGCCATGGCAACATTATTAAAGATATCAAAAATCCTTTCACAGGTCTACATCTGCCGTGTGTTTACATTATACACATAAAGTTTGAAGCAAATTGGGTAAAAATAAGAGGGTGATTTTAAAGCATTTTGAAAGGGACACACTTCCTGCTGCCAGTTGGTGGCGCTATAACTTTGACTCACAGTAGTCACATCCATGTGATCGGCCTCTTACAACGAACACACTGCTGAAATTTAATCAAGATCAGTTAATGTATGCAGAAGTTATAACACACTTCCTGTTTCCATTATTCGCCATAAATTCGTGTCCTCGCCACGGCCAAACCGTTCGAGATATCAAAAATCCGTCCGCAATTTAGCATCCTCAATGTCTTGACTTTATGCTGACCGAGTTTGGAGGCGATTGGATGAATTCCCTAGGAGGAGTACATTAAATTCCACAGCATGCGTTTCCAAACAACTCATAATAGCCGACTTCCTGTTGGGCTGGCGTAAAACTTAGAGCACGAAAGTTGTTCGGCTCGATGAGATCTATATGTGTTCCGAGTTTCATATTATTACATGCAAGTGTGTTTGATTTATGGACAAGTGTTCGGATTCCGTACCAGGGGGCGCTGTTGAGCCCCCCTGCCACGCCCGGGTACCAGCTTCAGCCCGGCCCTAATGGCCGCGGGTTCTGACCTGCGTGCAAAGTTTCATGAGTTTTTGAGCACGTTAAAGGCCCCAAAAGCCCCCGAACCCTTGAAGAACAATAATAATAATAATAATAATAAATATAGCTGCGAGCAGCGATTACGGGCCCAAGCCGGTGGCACCGCAACCCTGGTGGTACCGCCGGCTTCGGCCCTCCATCGCTGCTCGCAGCTATATTTATATATATATATATATATATATATATACATACATACACACACATACATACATATATATATATATATATATATATATATATATATTATCGTTCAAAAGTTTGGGGTCAGTAAGATTTTTAATGTTTTTAGGAGAAGTCTCTTCTGCTCACCAAGGCTGCATTTATTTGATTAAAAATACAAACAAAAACTGTAATATTGTGAAATATTATTCCAATTTAAAACAGCTGTTTTCAATTTAATTTCTGTGATCAAAGTTGAGTTTTCAGCATCATTACTCCAGTCTTCAGTGTCACATGATCCTTCAGAAATCATTCTAATATGATGATTGATGCTCCGTCAATATTTCAATATTACTCCGTTGCGTTCCGTCAATATTACGTTATTAGAAAAATATTTTTTTACAGAATCGATTTTTTGACATTTGTGAATTGATTCAGAATCGTCCACGTCCGCATCGCGATGCATCTAAGAATCAATTTTTTCTCCCACCCCTAGATTTCATACAACAGGTTAATAAACAGTTACAATTAAGTCACTTACATTTTAGATGCAGTATTGATTGTTTTTGTTCTGTTTCAGCAGCGAAAATAGTTAAAGATCACAGCAGAACCATCACGCATCACGTGTTTTCTCATAACTGAACGATTCAGCATTTTTAAGGAATCGGTTGACTCAAAGTTTGAATGATCAATCCATAAACATCTGTCTTAATCATGATCGACTCATTCGAACGAATCGTTTGAACGAATGAATCAATGACTCGCTTATTAAGATGGATGCCTGGCGACACCTAATGGCGGTTTAGTGTTGTTTAAAAGCATCATTCTTTCCAACTTGTGTGATTTGTGTGTGCAACATTATCAATGTCAGTGTGGAAGTCTGTATTTTTCTTTTACTTTTATATTAGCAATTTAAAAGCACCCGCTTGTGTCACACGTCGAATAACCGGTGGGAAAATATCCTCAGACACATACCTAATAAATGTATCTTTAAATAGAATATTGGCCTACCTGGTAAAAAGTTTTATATACTATTTTGATGTGCTTTTGGACACAAGAGGGCAGTATAGCCCTATGTATGACTTGTTTTTTTTTTTTACTTTACTGTTTTTAATTTTAGAATAAAATTAGAATAAAATTATTTTTAAAAACAGGATAAAATGGGTTTAGTTGTGATATTTGTATACTTTTATATAGAAATAAATGGTATATAATTACATTTTTAGAAGATTTTAGGCTTTTAGTGTTTCCTTTTTGGACATTATTTTAATCCCTCGCCATAGCAAAACCGTTTGAGATATTTATTATTCTTTCACAATTTAGCATATTTAATGTATTTTCATCACGTTGAAAAAGTCTGGTGGGAATAAAATAAATAGTGTAAGAGGAGTGGCTAAAAATTCAGAGGCTGATTTTGCAAAAAAAATCCACATTCAGACCAAAATATCTGACTTCCTGATGGCCAGAGCTAATGAATGTAAATTAGAAAGTTGTCCGGCTTGATGAGAACAATATAAAAACTATTTTTTTTTTTACTGTACTTAAAACTAACCCCCCCACTTTTGTCAAAAGCATGTTGAAAGTGACATACTTCCTGCTGCCAGTTGGTGGCGCTATAACTTTGACTCACAATAGTTACATCCATCTGATCGGCCTCTTACCACGAACACACTGCTGAAGTTTCATCAAGATCAGTTAATGTATGCAGAAGTTATTCCACTTCGTGTTTCTCTTTACTCGCCATAAATTCGATTCCTCGCCACGGCCAAACCATTCGAGATATCAAAAATCCGTCCACAATTTAGCATCCTCAAAGTCTTGACTACATGCACACCGAGTTTGGAGGGGACACGGTGAATTTTCTAGGAGGAGTATTTCACATTCCACAGCAAGCGTTTTCCAAACAACCCATAATAGCCGACTTCCTGTTGGGCTGGTGTAAAACTTGACCAGGGGAAAGTTGTTCGGCACGATGAGATCTATATGTGTACCGAGTTTCATATTAATTCATGCAAGCGTGTTTGATATATGGACCAAGTTTTAGAACCCCGTTCAAGGGGGCACTGTTGAGCCCCCCAGCCATGCCCGGGTACCAGCTTCTGCCCGTCCCTGATGGCAGGGGGTTCTGACTTGTGTGCAAAGTTTCAAGAGTTTTTGAGCACGTTAAGGACCCCAAAAGCCCCTGAAACCTTGATTAACAATATAAAAGCAATAGTCAAATCCCCCCCTCCCCTCACACACACAGAGACACAGAGAGAGGGAGAGAAAATTCTTCAGAAAATCCACATTCAAACCAAAATATCTCTCTTCCTGTTGGTCGGACATAGTTAATGTCAATTAGAAAGTTGTCCGTCTTGATGAGAACAATACACATACCAAGTTTTGTTGCTGTTGATAAAACTAACCCCCCCACTTATGACTAAAGGTGGCGCTACTGAGCCCCTCACCACGCCCGTTTCTGAAACTTTGCACATGTCTACGGGCTAATAAATGTGATGTGTCTGTCGAGTTTCATCCAATTTCAAGTATGTTAAGAGTCTCAAAAGCATCAAAAAAGAATATTAAAGTTTGAAGCGTTGCCATGGCAACAGTATTAAAGATATCAAAAATCCTTTCACAGGTCTACATCTGCCGTGTGTTTACATTATACACATAAAGTTTGAAGCAAATCGGGTAAAAATAAGAGGGTGATTTCAAAGAATTTTTAAAGTAACACACTTCCTGCTGCCAGTTGGTAGCGCTATAACTTTGACTCACAATAGTCACATCAATGTGATCGGCCTCTGACAACGAACACACTGCTGAAGTTTCATCAAGATCAGTCAATTTATGCAGAAGTTATAACACATTTCCTGTTTCCATTATTCGCCATAAATTCGTTTCCTCGCCACGGCCAAACCGTTCGAGATATCAAAAATCCGTCCGCAATTTAGCATCCTCAATGTCTTGACTTCATGCTGACCGAGTTTGGAGGCGATTGGATGAATTCCCTAGGAGGAGTACATTAAATTCCACAGCATGCGTTTCCAAACAACCTATAATAGCCGACTTCCTGTTGGGCTGGCGTAAAACTTAGAGCACGAAAGTTGTTCGGCCCGATGAGATCTATATGTGTTCCGAGTTTCATATTATTACATGCAAGTGTGTTTGATTTATGGACAAGTGTTCGGATTCCGTTCCAGGGGGCGCTGTTGAGTCCCCCTGCCATGCCCGGGTACCATCTTCAGCCCGGCCCTAATGGCCGCGGGTTCTGACCTGCGTGCAAAGTTTCATGAGTTTTTGAGCACGTTAAAGGCCCCAAAAGCCCCCGAACCCTTGAAGAACAATAATAATAATAATAATAAATATAGCTGCGAGCAGCGATTACGGGCCCAAGCCGGTGGCACCGCAACCCCGGTGCCTTTAGTTACCTAAAGGCACCGGGGTGGCGGTACCGCCGGCTTGGGCCCTCCATCGCTGCTCGCAGCTATATTTATATATATATATATATATATATATATATATATATATATATATATATATACATACATACATACACACACATACATATATATGTATATATATATATATATATATATATATATATATATATTATTGTTCAAAAGTTTGGGGTCAGTAAGATTTTTAATGTTTTTAGGAGAAGTCTCTTCTGCTCACCAAGGCTGCATTTATTGATTAAAAATACAAACAAAAACAGTAATATTGTGAAATATTATTCCAATTTAAAACAGCTGTTTTCAATTTTTAAATATTTTACATAGTAATTCATTTCTGTGATCAAAGTTGAGTTTTCAGCATCATTACTCCAGTCTTCAGTGTCACATGATCCTTCAGAAATCATACTAATATGATGATTGATGCTCAATAAATATTCATTATTATTTTCAATGTTGAAAACAGTTGTGTACAGATTTTTTTTTTCAAAATGCTTTGATGAATGTTAAGTTCAAAAGAACAGCATATATTTCAAATATATATATTTTTAACATTATAAATGTCTTTACTGTAACTGTTGATCAGTTTAACTCATCCTTCATAAATAAAAGTACTGATTTATTTTATTTATTTCCCCCAAAAATAAAATTGTAATTATTACTAACCCAAAACTTTTGAGCGGTAGTGTTTAACGTTACAAAAGCTTTAGATTTCAGATAAATGCTGTTCTTTTGAACTTTCTATTCATCAAAGACTGTACACAACTGTTTTCGACATTTAAAATAATAATGAATGTTTCTTGAGTATCAATCATCATATTAGAATAATTTCTGAAGGATCATGTGACAGTGACGACTGGAGTAATGATGCTGAAAACTCAGCTTTGATCACAGGAATAAATAACAGTTTAAAATATATTAAAATAGAAAGCAGCCGTTTTAAATTGGAATAATATTTTACAATATTACTGTTTTTGTTTGTATTTTTAATCAAATAAATGCAGCCTTGGTGAGCAGAAGAAACTTCTCTGTTATGTGCGCGCCACAGACTGCACGCACGTCCGCTTAGAGTTCCGCCTTTTGCCTTCCGTCAATATTACGTTATTAGAAAAATATTTTTTTAGAGAATCGATTTTTTGACATTTGTGAATCGATTCAGAATCGTCCACGTCCGCATCGCGATGCATCTAAGAATACATTTTTTCTCCCACCCCTAGATTTCATACAACAGGTTAATAAACAGTTACAATTAAGTCACTTACATTTTAGATTCAATGTTGACTGTTTTTGTTCTGTTTCAGCAGCGAAAATAGTTAAACAAAGATCACGGCAGAACCATCACGTGTTTTCTCATAACTGAACGATTCAGCATTTTTAACGAATCGGTTGACTCAAAGATTGAATGATCAATCCATAAACATCTGTCTTAATCATGATCGACTCATTCGAACGAATCGTTTGAACGAATGAATCAATGACTCGCTTATTAAGATGGATGCCTGGCGACACCTAATGGCGGTTTAGTGTTGTTTAAAAGCATCATTCTTTCCCACATGTGTGTGATTTGTGTGTGCAACATTATCATTATTTTTCTTTCACTATTATATTAGCGATTTAAAAGCACCCACTCGTGTCACACGTCGATTAACCGGTGGGAAAATATCCTCAGACACATACCTAATAAATGTATATTTAAATACAATATTGGCCTACCTGGTAAAAAGTTTTATATACTATTTTGATGTCCTTTTGGACACAAGAGGGCAGTATAGCCCTATGTTTGCTTTTTTGTTGAACCAAATAGCACTAAATAGCCTGTTTTAACTTTTTCATTCTTCTTGAATTGCAAAAACAGAATAAAATGGGTTTAGTTGTGATATTTGTATTCTTTTATATAGAAATAAATGGTATATAATTACATTTTTAGAAGATTTTTAGTGTTTCCTTTTTGGACATTACTTTAATCCCTCGCCATAACAAAACCATTTGAGATATTTATTATCCATTCACAATTTAGCATATTTAATGTAGTTTCATCATGTTGAAAAAGTTTGGTACGAATAAAATAAATAGTTTAAGAGGAGTGGCTAAAAATTCAGAGGCTGATTTTGCAAAAAAATTCACATTCAGACCAAAATATCTGACTTCCTGATGGCCAGAGCTATTGAATGTAAATTAGAAAGTTGTCCGGCTTAATGAGAACAATATACAAACTGTTTTTTCTTTACTGTAGTTAAAACTAACCCCCCCACTTTTGTCAAAAGCATGTTGAAAGTGACACACTTCCTGCTGCCAGTTGGTGGCGCTATAACTTTGACTCACAATAGCTACATCCATCTGATCGGCCTCTTACCACGAACACACTGCTGAAGTTTCATCAAGATCAGTTAATGTATGCAGAAGTTATTCCACTTCCGTGTTTCTCTTTTCTCGCCATAAATTCGATTCCTCGCCACAGCCAAATCGTTCGAGATATCAAAAATCCGTCCGCAATTTAGCATCCTCAAAGTCTTGACTACATGCACACCGAGTTTGAAGGGGACACGGTGAATTTTCTAGGAGGAGTATTTCACATTCCACAGCAAGCGTTTTCCAAACAACCCATAATAGCCGACTTTCTGTTGGGCTGGCGTAAAACTTGACCGGGGTAAAGTTGTTCGGCCCGATGAGATCTATATGTGTACCGAGTTTCATATTAATTCATGCGAGCGTGTTTGATATATGGATCAAGTTTTAGAACCCCGTTCAAGGGGGCGCTGTTGAGCCCCCCAGCCACGCCCGGGTACCAGCTTCAGCCCGGCCCTGATGGCCGTGGGTTCTGACCTGTGTGCAAAGTTTCAAGAGTTTTTGAGCACGTTAAGGACCCCAAAAGCCCCTGAAACCTTGATTAACAATATAAAAGCAATAGTCAAATCCCCCCCTCCCCTCACACACACACAGACACAGAGAGAGGGAGAGAAAATTCTTCAGAAAATCCACATTCAAACCAAAATATCTCTCTTCCTGTTGGTCGGAGATGGTTCATGTAAATTAGAAAGTTGTCCGTCTTGATGAGAACAATACACATACCAAGTTTTGTGATTCTAGGAAAAACTAAGCCCCCATTTTTGACTAAAGGTGGCGCTACTGAGCCATTCCACCACGCCCGTTTCTGAAACTTTGCACATGTCTACGGGCTAATAAATGTGATGTGTCTGTTGAGTTTCATGCAATTTCAAGTATGTTAAGAGTCTCAAAAGCATCAAAAAATAATATTAAAGTTTGATGCGTTGCCACGGCAACAGTATCTAAGATATCAATAATCCTTTCACAGGTTTACATCTGCCGTGTGTCTACATTGTACGCATAAAGTTTGAAGCAAATCGGGTAAAAATAAGACACTGATTTCAAAGCATTTTGAAAGTGATGTACTTCCTGCTGCCTGTTGGTGGCGCTATAACTTTGACTCACAATAGTCACATCCATGTGATCGGCCTCTTACAACGAACACACTGCTGAAGTTTCATCAAGATCAGTTAATGTATGCAGAAGTTATAACACACTTCCTGTTTCATTTTTTCGCCATAAATTTGTTTCCTCGCCACGGCCAAACCGTTCGAGATATCAAAAATCCGTCCGCAATTTAGCATCCTCAATGTCTTGACTTCATGCACACCGAGTTTGGAGGCGAATCGATGAATTCCCTAGGAGGAGTACATTAAATTCCACAGCATGCGTTTCCAAACAACGCTAAATAGCCAACTTCCTGTTTGGCTGGCGTAAAACTTAGAGCACGAAAGTTGTTCGGCCCAATGAGATCTATATGTGTACCGAGTTTCATATTATTACATGCAAGCGTGTTTGATTTATGGACACGTGTTTGGATCCCGTTCCAGGGGGCGCTGTCGAGCCCCCCTGCCACGCCCGGGTACCAGCTTCAGTCCGGCCCTGATGGCCGCGGGTTCTGACGTGTGTGCAAAATTTCAAGAGTTTTCGAGCATGTTAAGGGCCCCAAAAGTGCCCGAAAGGTTGACAAAATAATAATAATAATAATAATAATAATAATAAATATAGCTGCGAGCAGCGATTACGGGCCCAAGCCGGTGGCACCGCAACCCCGGTGCCTTTAGTTACCTAAAGGCACCGGGGTGGCGGTACCGCCGGCTTTGGCCCTCCATCGCTGCTCGCAGCTATATTTATATATATATATATATATATATATATATATATATATATATATATATATACATACACACACATACATATATATATATATATATATATATATATATATATATATATATATATATATATATATATATATATATTATTGTTCAAAAGTTTGGGGTCAGTAAGATTTTTAATGTTTTTAGGAGAAGTCTCTTCTGCTCACCAAGGCTGCATTTATTGATTAAAAATACAAACAAAAACAGTAATATTGTGAAATATTATTCCAATTTAAAACAGCTGTTTTCAATTTTTAAATATTTTACATAGTAATTCATTTCTGTGATCAAAGTTGAGTTTTCAGCATCATTACTCCACTCTTCAGTGTCACATGATCCTTCAGAAATCATACTAATATGATGATTGATGCTCAATAAATATTCATTATTATTTTCAATGTTGAAAACAGTTGTGTACAGATTTTTTTTTTTTTCAAAATGCTTTGATGAATGTAAAGTTCAAAAGAACAGCATATATTTCAAATATATATATTTTTAACATTATAAATGTCTTTACTGTAACTGTTGATCAGTTTAACTCATCCTTCATAAATAAAAGTACTAATTTATTTTATTTATTTCCCCAAAAAATAAAATTTTAATTATTACTAACCCAAAACTTTTGAGCGGTAGTGTTTAACGTTACAAAAGCTTTAGATTTCAGATAAATGCTGTTCTTTTGAACTTTCTATTCATCAAAGACTGTACACAACTGCTTTCGACATTTAAAATAATAATGAATGTTTCTTGAGTATCAATCATCATATTAGAATAATTTCTGAAGGATCATGTGACAGTGACGACTGGAGTAATGATGCTGAAAACTCAGCTTTGATCACAGGAATAAATAACAGTTTAAAATATATTAAAATAGAAAGCAGCTGTTTTAAATTGGAATAATATTTTACAATATTACTGTTTTTGTTTGTATTTTTAATCAAATAAATGCAGCCTTGGTGAGCAGAAGAAACTTCTCTGTTATGTGCGCGCCACAGACTGCACGCACGTCCGCTTAGAGTTCCGCCTTTTGCCTTCCGTCAATATTACGTTATTAGAAAAATATTTTTTTAGAGAATCGATTTTTTGACATTTGTGAATCGATTCAGAATCGTCCACGTCCGCATCGCGATGCATCTAAGAATAAATTTTTTCTCCCACCCCTAGATTTCATACAACAGGTTAATAAACAGTTACAATTAAGTCACTTACATTTTAGATGCAATGTTGACTGTTTTTGTTCTGTTTCAGCAGCGAAAATAGTTAAACAAAGATCACGGCAGAACCATCACGCATCACGTGTTTTCTCATAACTGAACGATTCAGCATTTTTAACGAATCGGTTGACTCAAAGATTGAATGATCAATCCATAAACATCTGTCTTAATCATGATCGACTCATTCGAACGAATCGTTTGAACGAATGAATCAATGACTCGCTTATTAAGATGGATGCCTGGCGACACCTAATGGCGGTTTAGTGTTGTTTAAAAGCATCATTCTTTCCCACATGTGTGTGATTTGTGTGTGCAACATTATCATTATTTTTCTTACACTATTATATTAGCGATTTAAAAGCACCCACTCGTCTCACACGTCGATTAACCGGTGGGAAAATATCCTCAGACACATACCTAATACATGTATATTTAAATACAATATTGGCCTACCTGGTAAAAAGTTTTATATACTATTTTGATGTCCTTTTGGACACAAGAGGGCAGTATAGCCCTATGTTTGCTTTTTTGTTGAACCAAATAGCACTAAATAGCCTGTTTTAACTTTTTCATTCTTCTTGAATTGCAAAAACAGAATAAAATGGGTTTAGTTGTGATATTTGTATACTTTTATATAGAAATAAATGGTATATAATTACATTTTTAGAAGATTTTTAGTGTTTCCTTTTTGGACATTATTTAATCCCTCGCCATAGCAAAACCGTTTGAGATATTTATTATCCATTCACAATTTAGCATATTTAATGTAGTTTCATCATGTTGAAAAAGTTTGGTACGAATAAAATAAATAGTTTAAGAGGAGTGGCTAAAAATTCAGAGGCTGATTTTGCAAAAAAATCCACATTCAGACCAAAATATCTGACTTCCTGATGGCCAGAGCTATTGAATGTAAATTAGAAAGTTGTCCGGCTTGATGAGAACAATATACAAACTATTTTTTCTTTACTGTAGTTAAAACTAACCCCCCCACTTTTGTCAAAAGCATGTTGAAAGTGACACTTCCTGCTGCCAGTTGGTGGCGCTATAACTTTGACTCACAATAGCTACATCCATCTGATCGGCCTCTTACCACGAACACACTGCTGAAGTTTCATCAAGATCAGTTAATGTATGCAGAAGTTATTCCACTTCCGTGTTTCTTTTTTCTCGCCATAAATTCGATTCCTCGCCACAGCCAAACCGTTCGAGATATCAAAAATCCGTCCGCAATTTAGCATCCTCAATGTCTTGACTACATCCACA